>NC_081542.1:29959304-29964308 GCF_901000735.1 Corylus avellana
TCATTAAGCAACTTAACAAAATTTGTTATTTTGCCACGTCATAACCAGTTAAAAACACAACACGTGTTATTATTAATTCCTGATTTTCAAAAATGACGACTAGGATTTTTCACATCTTTTTAGGATGCCAGCTAAGATTAAATATTAGTTATCACTCCACATCATACCACTATAGTAAATTAACATAATCTCTTCAACTGCTTCACAGAATGCAACTGTCAAATTCTTGCAAAAGGCTATCAAATCGCAGTGAAGAAGATGAAAATGAGAGGGGCTTACGCACAGGGTAAAATTTTGGAGATAGAAGAGAATATGTAACTTACTGTAACAGTATGATATGGAGTGAGATCTGATATGTAATCTTAGCTGGTGTCCTAAAATGATGTACAAAATCCTAGTTGTCATTTTTTAAAGATAAAATTCATAATAACACGTATTGCATTTTTATTTGGTATGACATGACAAAGTTATGAATTCTGTTAAGTTACTTAACGAAATTTGATTTCAGGTAGTAAATTGTTATTTTGGCCTACTCTAAGGACCTATAAATTATTTTTTATACCACAAGAAGTGATTTATAATTTTTGCCAATTACAGGTACCTATAAATTATTTGTTATACCACAGGGGTGATTTGTAATTTAGGCCAACCACAAGGAGCAATTTTACGTTTATCCCTAAAAATTGTTTTGTAATGTTCTGAACAATCATTTTAAAGTCTTGTAATGCCCTCAAAAAATTAATTAACTGGTAACTAACTCCTTGCTCCGCCTCCCAGCCCCATTCTTCAAGGAATAAGACTTAGGAATCTCACACTATTACCAATAGTTTTTAGAGCATAATGCTCTAATAATGTATCTGTAACGTCCCCAAAATTAAACTAACTAATTTTTATCAACTTGGAGTGTTACTTGCAATTTCCCGAGACCAATTAATTGATAATTGACCGGTAGTATTGCTCTAAAATCATTTAACTTATCAAACTATGAACATTCGAAAACCGAAAATAGATCAATTACGGCAACAAAATATAAATCCTTTTAATTGCTCCATGTATCATCAATTCTGCAATGAAATATTTCATAGTAGAATTAAAGCCGAAAGCACTGTTATTTTATTATTTACCTCTTTATTCTTTAATTACTAATTTTATTTATTATCCTCGTATTTATAAACAACCCACGTCGTGATTGTATACTTGTATATCTTTTACAGGGGACACCAATCCTTTCACCTACGTGGCATGTCCCATCTTTGTATAGAACCCTAAAGTCATAGGGTGGTGGGGGTCAGCATTTTCTAGTTTAGGGGTGTCTCCGATTTTTTTTGGGTACCCAAAATTGATTCACCTTTCGACATTCAATGCCAATGGTGTCTGTTTTAGGAGTTTAGGACAATAAAGATAACATAAATATGAGGTGGAGTAATGTAGAATTTATAGAAGATAAAGTTTTAAAATAAAAAGAGAATCTTATCCGGTACTACATGTAAGGCCATGGTTGGATAATCCCTTTTCCCAAAACTCGGCAAGCCTTCTCTCTCGCCCGTCACTTCTCTTCTTCTTTTCTTTTTTTTTTTCCCTTTTTTTTTTTTTTTTTTTTTCTTTCTTTTGTTATTACTCTAACCTTTCAATTATGAAAAATTTATTACTATTATTATATTTATTATTTTAAATTATTTTATGCATAATTTATTTCGTTAATTAATTCAAGTTATTCTAAAATTATTAGTAATAAACTTAGTTATTTGGGGTAATTATCTGTTTTCCCTATGACCTATAACGCATTTTCACTTTATCCCATGAACTACTAACCATACTGCTCAACCCCCATGAATTTCCATTTTTGTGTCAAAAATCCCACTTCCGTCAATCAAATACCCTTTCTGTTAGTCAAAGGCATTAACTCAGACGGTCTACCCGTCGCTTTGCTCTCATGAACTACAATTCATTATCACTTTGCCCCCATGACATATAATACATTGCCACTTTGCCCCCATGAACTACAACATATTGTCACTTTGACCGTCTAAGTTAACGCATTTGACTGGCAGGAGGGGGGTTTTGAGCACAAAATGATAGTTTATGAGGGTCGAGCAATAGGGTTGGTAGTTCATGGGTATAAAGTGAAAATGCGTTGTAGTTCATGGAAAAAAAGTAATTACCCCTAATTATTTTCTTGAGTGTTTAATCATCTACACCATTGTCCAAATCTAATCACCCAAGGAGAATATATAGGGGCATTGATTGAATAACAATTAACAAACATAAATTTGACATATATGCAATGACATTTCAAAGCACCGATACACTCACGAAAATGAAGCCTGTTGGCTCATCTGTGTTTCCATTTGCCTTCGCTCTACTTCTCTCATTTCCATGGGCAACTGCAGCTCACACTCACGAAAACTTTCTTCAGTGCCTGACACTTAGTTTTGGAAACTCCAGCTCAATTTCTGAAGTCATTTACACTCCATCCAACTCCTCATATTCATCTGTCTTACAATTCTCCATACAAAACCCCAGATTCTCGACACCCGCCACCCCAAAACCTCTTGTAATTGTTACACCATCGCATGTCTCCCACATCCAAGCCGCCGTCAATTGTTCCCGAACACATGGCATGCAAGTAAGAGTTCGAAGCGGCGGCCATGATTATGAGGGTCTTTCTTATGTTTCAGATGTGCCGTTTGTTTTAATTGATCTGATTGACCTTCGATCCATCAGTGTTGATGCAAATAATAGCATGGCGTGGGTTCAATCTGGTGCAACAATCGGTGAAGTTTATTATAGGATCGCTGAGAAAAGTAGAACTCTTGGCTTTCCGGGAGGAATTGCCACGACTCTGGGCATTGGTGGACACTTTAGCGGCGGAGGGTACGGCACGATGTTGCGCAAATATGGTCGTGCTTCTGACAATATTATTGATGCGCAATTGGTTGATGTTGCGCAATTGACTCTCACTTAATTCTCTCAAAATATGGAGTTTGTTGAGAGGATCGAGGTGAAGTTTGTTACATGGCAATCCCATGATAATCTCTGTAGAGGTTATATGGTACCTAGTCTCTATTTGGTAGGATTTAGTTTGTTATCCTCTGATTTGGTTGTTAAAGAGTAATTATAATTCCCTAATTATTGGGGTAGCATAAGATGACGCATAACTGAATGATTTGGGGGCGAACCAGGCGATGACACATACGTTTGGAAACGTGTGCTTGGCAGCTTAGTGGGTTGTGGCCTTTAAACCATAGTGGGCTTTCGATTTGGGCCTGCTGGAAATATTTGGTATCAACAAAGCTAATTCTGCCTCTTTCTCGGAAAACCTTTTCCAGATCCCTTCCAACCCAAGTTCTGGAATAGGTTCCTGGACATAGTTAGATTTTGCTTTAAATGGGGCTCCTATGAGAGAGTCCTATTGAGCAAAACATTCAAGGATTCGCCACTTGGGAATCCTTCAAAGTAGAGGATAGATTCAATCCAACTTTTTTCAATACAATCTTCTCTCATCAAACCCAGCTCAGGAAAGCTCTATTGCATCATTGGAAGGAGCTTATCAATCCTTCCAAGATACAAGGAATTGAATGAAGCTTGGATGGTCCTCTTCCCTTCTTGGCTGGAATTTACACTTGTTAAGTTGACGCGGATGAACAAGTCTTCATGAAGCTTGGCTGCAACATATTGCCAATGATGAACAAGCTTGGTGGCATTTTGTTCTAAGTTCCACATTTTGTATTTCCACATGGATACGGTTAGGCAATCATGCAATAGGGGGCGAACAATAGAGGATCAGTTGAAAACCTAACATTATAAGCTGTTCTATGAGTGGTACCGTGACTACGTAAGAATAATGTGATGTTTAACAAAAGAATTGTTGGAGTATATTTGCGTGCTGTTTTTCAAATCAAGTAAAGCAACTAACTTTGCATTTTCATTGTACGTAATATATTCACAGGTCGATTGATTGGACGATCGATCCAGGAAGGAACTTGGTGACAAATTGGTAATGCATTATAGAGGGCCAAGGGAGTCAGCAGTCAGATACAATAGATATGTGGTTAACGGCAAGCTGTTTCGCACTATTGCATATGATGCCGGAAAGAGGACTTAGAACAACGGGGTGTGTGTGCCGACTCTTGATGGTGAAACGTACTACGGGAAGTTAACAGAAGTACTTGATATTGAGTACTACGATAGGACTGGGTTGGAGCTTTGCATTTGAAGTGTTTGGTATTATGAGATGGACCACTATGGTCCTTGTTGAATATTGTTTGGTGCATTTGATTTTATCACGAAAATATGTTGGGGATGTAGATATAAATTTGAATTTGTTGAGTATGATGTCGTTTGTTTACATAGTGAAGTTGCTCAATGATTGTTTGTTTTTTGATTTGCAGCTAGTGGATTTCATTTGTTTGGTGAATATTGTTTGGTGATTGCTTGTTTTATCATTTGTAGGTAGTGGACATCATGGAGATGATGCTACCGATGATCATCATTAAACGTCTGGTTGGCCATTCGCACTTGTTGTACATAAGCTATTTTGTTGATGTAATTGTATTTGTGATAGTTATCTTGATGTACGTAGTTAGATATATTTCATGTAACAGAGATAGTTTTATTGGTGTATATTATGCTATTTGTGGTTGGCCATTCGCACTTGGTATATATGTCATTATTTGTGTCTTGAAGCTAGTTTTGGTTGATGACTTGTGATCGACGTTAATGGATATGAATTATGTTATTTGCATGGATCGATGGATAAATTGTATATTATTTGCACGGATCCAAATTGTATATCAGGTTAATTGTAATCCAAAATTCGGGTACAACCCCGATAAAATTCAAAAAGTATATAGGGGAAAAAAAATATTTTAAAATCACCAAATTTTCTGACTTGTCGTGTTTTGACACGTCAGAAAATTCTGACGTGTCAGAAAGTGACACGTTAGAATTTTCTGACGCGTCACTTTCTGGCACGTCCAAAAATTCTGACGTGCTAGAAAAATG
>NC_081542.1:29964328-29979947 GCF_901000735.1 Corylus avellana
AGGAAAAAAAAAAAAAAAAAGTCAGAATAGTCGAATTGCAACAATTTGAAAGTTTGGAGGTCAAGTGTCACATTTTAAACATGTGAGATAAAAGTGCAAATAGATGGATAGTTCAGGGGGTAATGTATTTTCCCCTAATATGCGACGTGCCAAAAGTGGCACATCAACAATTTTTTTTTTTTGACGTGCCAAAAGTGGCACGTTAATATTTATTGACATGTTAGATTCAACACGTCAGGATTTCCTGACGGGTCAATATTTGACACGTCAGTAAATTTAAATTCAATTTAATTTTTAAACATTTTATTTAAATAACTTAATATTTAAATATTTATTGACGTAGTCAAATTAGACACGTCAATAAATATTGACGTGGCTGTTTGACATGTCAAGAAATATTGACGTGTCACTTTGACACGTCAATAAGTTATTGATGTCTTAAATTGACACGTCAATATTTCTTGACTTGTCAAAGTGACACGTCAATAAATATAAATAATATATTTATATTTATATTATATATATAAATAATATATAATATGATCCCAACATTCAATGATATTTCTACAAAACAAACATTTTACTTCCCCTTTATAACCCTATTTCAACATTCAAAACAAGACAATTTTTGACTGTTAGCCATGCATAACAAGAAAGCATGCTTTAATTGGGATAGCATATATAGCAAAACCAAACCAGCTTTCACCATTCAGCCCTTGGGTGCTTCTCTTGGATACTTGTATAATTACTGGACTTTGAAACCCACCCATATAGGTTTATCAGTAATCACTAGCACCTATCTTTACCATTAATGGCAGCTTTAATTTGCTTCTTGACCAAATAGACTCAAGCAAACCCGACTGTGCTGATTAATTGGTTATAACATCAATTGCTTTTGTTATGATGAAGTGGAAGCAATAGAAAAAAGACAAGGAAGAAAAAATAAAACTCTTTTTTTTATTAAAACACTTCAATAACAAGCTAATCGCAATCAGGTTCCACAGCACATTTGAAATGCATGGCTTTCTATTTAATTGGCTTGCGTTCAATGACTGAAATTTTTTAAACTTCTCTGTTTGTCTCTCATTTGAACTAGGCTTCTATCGTCAATTCGAACAATGTATTCAGTTGACTTGTGTTTTAATGCCGTTCAAACGCTTTTCTAGCCGAATGATGTCTTGGACTTCCATTGAAGTATTGAACGATGCATTTTGTTTTGACTTGTGTTTTAATTTTATGTTCTTATATACATTCAACAAGTGTTGGAGTTTCACATGTGATGGATTTAATGGGAAAAAGAGTTGGCAAAAGTGCAAACCTTGTCAAACTTAGAGAGAATCCAAATGAATAAGTAAAAAGTCATGACTTTGTTTTTTAGACTATTTTTTTCTTTCACACTTTTGTTTTGAGTTTTTAAAACAAATTTAATCATAATTAAACACTTAACCTAAAACACAAAATATATTCAAAACGATTTTTACTTAATTCTATCCCACATAAAATATTTTTTTCAAACAAAATAAAACCATCCAAAAAGGATTAAACTTTTAATTTGCGGAACTTAGATTTTTCTAGTTGAAAGATAACGCCTTAAAATTAATATTACCTAAAAACAAATTGGAATTTTCTTAAAATTCTGATTAATATGAAAGAAATTAATCTAATGTGTCAATAACCCAAGAAACATCCCAACAAAAAAGAAACGTTATACTCCAAAAAAAAAACTCCATTTATTGGATGTTTTGTTCTTGATTTTCCTCTTTTCAACTACTTTCTTTATTAATGTCTTTTTATTTAAAAGAATAACAAAAAATATTAAGAAACCATTTAAAATATTTGCAAAACACTCAAAATTATTTTAACCTTTATATATATATCATATAAAATAAATAAATAAACCAAACAAAAAATCTAATATATTCTATATTGCAAATGACATAATAATAATACAAGCTGACAACAACAATCCAAATTCGATGCAAAAAGAAACAAGGAAAGATTGTTTACAAAGAAATGATCATATTGATGCAACTAATTATTGAATTAGTAGATATGTCATGATATTATGGATTTTAAAACTGCTATATTATTCTATATTAAGAAGTTGTATGACCCATGTCATCACCTACTAATGCCAAAGAGTGACATTTATTTTTTTCTTTAACTTGGGATGGGGGCATTTTGAGAAAAAAAAGTCATAATGGCCGAATTGCAGCAATTTCAAGAAGTTTTTTTGGTGGGGAGGGAGAATCAAAGTGTCACGTTTTAAACATTTGAGGTAAAGTGCAAATGAGTGGATAGTTCGGGTGGTAAAATGTATTTTCCGCTGCATATTATAAAGTACTATTTATTAAACTAGTTTCCTGGTACAATGAAACTTAGTTGTGTAATCTTCATGCTTATAACCAATATGAATGATGCATGTAAACTTAGTTTTTTCCGTGCGTGGGATGTCGTGCATAGTCATCGTTGATGGGAATATAACCCATTTGGATTAACTTGGACTGATACTTAGCAATTTTTCCAAACCAATTAACTCATAACTGACTGATGGTATTGCTCCCAAATCAATTAACTTATCAAATATGAACATGTGGAAAGCAGAAATAAATGATCTCAGTCAACAAAAATAAATCATTTCATTGCACTATGTATCATCAATTATAGACTTAGATACTCCAAACAGACATTTCTATAATGTTAACAACTATCATCTATCTAAGCAAACCAGACAATTGGAGCCATTCCCTTGACATCTTCATTCTACCGAATTTCTCACTCTACAACCTAGCAAACTTTAAATTAATCTGCGAAATACCGAGGTATTTTACTGTGGAAAAGATATAACTATGTAGTCCATAACTTAGTAAGTAAATTGTTATGAAACTAATTTATGTAATGTGCCTTGAGAAACAATTTGTAACCTACAACTATTAAACAGTGAATTATATTTTAATCACTTGGGAATGTTTTACCCATCGCTTGGGCATCATCATGGCAGCATGTTACTGCCCAATTCTCATCCTAAAGGAGCTGAATTCCTGTCATAATGCAATTGATTTCTGCAGAACTTTGATAGTAGTTTTTGACCTAGCAAATGTCGGAATTTGAAGAAGCTCATTAGAGACAAAGTTGTAGATCAGGAAACGGTCTTTCCAGAACTATTGAGTTTGCGTCATTTTAAGCTTGGGTGAAAGAGTTATGGCTAACATATCCTAACTGGTTTTTTGTTGATTTCCCGTCAGGAGTTGCGTCAGAAAGGGATTGAGGTTGAAGTTACTGTTTCCTCATCAGGAATTGCGTCAGGACAGGACATGCAATGGGAAGTTATTGTTTCCTTGTCAGAAATCTCGTCATGACGGGCTCGTGACAGATATTCATATCTACTTTTTACTCTTTGCGTCTTAGCGAGGATTAAATCCCGTCATGACGAGGATAGTTCAAAATATCAGATTTTGGCTTTCCCGTCATAACGGAAGATAATCCCCGTTAAGACAAAAAGAAATAAAATTACAGATCTATAAATACCTGTCTTATTTTCAGAACTCTTTGAACCTCTCAATTTTCATTTATACTCTTCTGAGTTTGGAGGTTCCCGGTGATGAAAGGGTTGCTATTATCACTCATGGAAGTGATATCCTTCACTGTTATTTGTACCAAGTATGGCTGCCTAAAAAGCTTTGTGCTTTCTCGCTTACTTGGGGTTTTTTGCTGATTTCAAACCACGCGATACACACTACGCAACCGTAAAGAAGTCTGCAGAACAGTCGGTAAGGAGATGCACTCCATGAAGATGGTCAGGATGGAAACAAGCTGGGAAGCTTGTTGTTCTTACTAAGTCTAGAGGTCTACAGAGATTGAGTATCGTCTAGTCTGTAACTCTGAATCTTCAAATAGTGATTTCCCAACTTTGGCTACCCCAGAGTTGTTTTTTTTTTTGATTGGTTCAAATAGTTTTCCACTTCGTCAACAAATCTTGTGTTGTCGTTGTGTGAATGCTATATTGTTCTGTTGGTTTAATCTTAAGTATAGCTATTTATTTTCCGTATATAAACGGCTTATGTGTTTGTTTTGGTTATATAAATTGATTATGGATTTGAATTAAGGGTAGAACACGATTCTCATATTCTATCATACATTATAAGCTAACCTATTTATAGAGAAAAATATTTGTAGAGAAAGTAAACATAATCCTAGTAGCAATAGTAAACCTAATCCTAATAAAGAAAAGAAAAATAATTAAAGCATGTATAACCCTATTAAGGAAAGGAAATAAAGTTCTAATAAAATAAAAATAAAATCCTGGTATAAAATTGACAATTAGCGGGAATCATGACAATCTTTCCTTTTATTCTTTCATTATTTGAGAACGGGTCAAATTCTAATCAAGTGGCGCTTCTCCAATATTATTTTTGATATTATCCTTATTTTTGTTTTTACAAAAAATATAGGTAAATATCGTCCTACATCACGTGAGATTCATTCAGTTGTCAAGGGTTACCTTGTACCTCATCCCAGATGAGGAGAAGAAGATGAAAAAGTTTGAAAGGGGCTTGAACTCGCGTATCCGAACCATGATGACATGTTTTGACATTCGCAACTTTTCTCACTAGGAGTATCGTGCTTCAATCTATGAGGAGAGTTTGAAGGAGAATGTGGTGGCATTCACAGACTAGAAGAAAACTTATATGACTTGATCATCATCCGAGGGAACTGAACGAGTTAAGAGAATGGCCGTAGGAACTTATCTACCCCACCGACTATAAGGTGTAATACCCCAATAAAAACAATTGTTTTTATTAAAATATTTTCTACAAAGAACGACTAAAGAATTTATGTAAAACTTGGTTTTATAACAAAGGACCTAAGTCCAAACTTATAGCCTAAAAACTCCTAAATTCATTTGGGAGCATAAGCCCAAGCTTAACCCTTTTCTGACCGTATGTATGCTAGGGTTGCCAGACGTACGCCTTTGTCTCTAATGAGGACATACAATGGGAGACCACCGTACGTACGCTACTTTTTGGTTAACCACTGGTTAATGGTTATACGTACGATGCACCCTTTGGACCATTGAATAAACAGTACTGGACGTACGCCCCAATAGTACCGGACGTCCGCTGCTTTTCAAAGGAGTTGGTAGCGCCCTCAGCTTTTCTGGCCTATAAATACCAACCCCCACCACCCATTTGAAGTCAACATTTCCACCCCTAGGCTCTCTGTAACCACCCTATATGAGTGCTTTGTGAGTTTTGAGAAAGAAAGGAGAAGAGCTTGAGTTCTTGCCATTTTTCCCAGGGTAACCCTTGCCCATTTTTATGTTTTTAATGTTGTCTCTGTATTGTTTTAAGTTTTAAAATCACCATGTTAGAGTTCTTGCATCATTTCTTACAAAGCCTAGAACGTTTTCAAAAAGAGTTTGAAATAGCCTTTGATCCCTTATACTGCATGATGATTGAGTTTTCTTACGTTGCATGTGTTTATTCAATAGCCTAGAAAGAGAAATGATAGCCTATAAGTTTATAGAACACCTGAAACGTAGTTGGAGCATTTGGCCGGAATGCCTACTCACTGACCAAACGTACGCTCTCGAGCCCAAACGTGCGGTCAGGAGGTCAGACATTTGCCTTAGCCCCATTTGTGCAATTTAGGCCTCAGCAACCCTTTAAATTAGGTTAACCAAGTATCTTATTCGTAAGGATCCTCTAGTACTATGTATAACGGTGTGTTATATTCCGTTATAGCAGGATTTAGCAATGTCAGAGGACTCACGCGAGCATGCGAGGTAAGTAAACACTTACGAACCTTTCTCCTTAAAAACGTTGGATATGTCAGTTGACTGACCACGAGTATAATCTGAGCATGTCTACATTTTGTAACTACTTGGTAACTACTTTATTAATTGATTAATAAGATGCATCATATGACATGGTACACCGGTATGTGCGGTATAATGGCCATGGGCTTACTATATAGACTTCATTCTATGCTCAAATGTGTGTATGATATATGGGCCTTGGATCTAATGGTTGTTTTGTGGCCAGCACAGCCTTAATGTGCAGTCACTATAGGACAGACATCATTAGCGACGTGGGCACCCAAGGTTAGACTCGGTTGTGCCGCTAGTATTATGTACGGTAGCATACAATGGTCGAGGCATTGGCATTGTATTACAGGTCCCTCAGGATGGCGCCAACCCTGCTAAGAAGGGGTAATATCTCGAGTTGACCATACACGAGAGTTGTAACCTATAAAAGCATTACTCTTTCTGCATTAAAATACTTAGGCGATTGCCGCCGGGAGTACACCACTCTTTTATTAACCAAACTATACTTTTATGGTGTATTAACGGAGACAACACTCATTTTTAATGTTTACCAAAACTACATGTTTATTTCTTCTTAAATGGGCTCATGTCATACCTAATTGTGAAGTTTACTTACTAAGTCGTTAGACTTATGCTGTTATTACCTTTCTAGGAAATCTGTTGCTAGAACCCAGGAGTGGTACGGCTGCCACTACAGACTTGTTTTAAAGGTTATCAGGTTTGTTTAAGTATTACTGTTAGTTGCTCCATGTCTTAATTTTTAGGAATATATTTGTCCATTTCATGATTTAATAGTTTTCTCAGATTTATATCACATTCCTATGCATTAACTCTGGTAATGCTTAGAGGGGTGATTCCTCATTTAGCCACAAGTTGGTT
Organism: Corylus avellana; assembly: GCF_901000735.1. Lineage (NCBI taxonomy): Eukaryota > Viridiplantae > Streptophyta > Magnoliopsida > Fagales > Betulaceae > Corylus > Corylus avellana. The sequence continues at coordinate 29,971,035 of NC_081542.1, forward strand.
TACTTTGGGTAATTGCCAGTAACCCTGCTAGGTTAACCAAGGCTAATTTTGGGGGTATTACTTACATAAGGGCATGCCCCAATTGCCCCTCAGGCTCAACCTTAGCACACCAGAGAAGTCAAACACCAGAGTTGTGCCGAAAGTGCAATAAGGTCCATTGGGAACTCTATAGCATCGTGTTGGGACATGTTATTTGTGCGGCCAGTTCAGCCATTTCAGCAAAGACTGCACTAGGAAGGAGGTCCCTTAGCTAGGGAACACCGAGAGGCCTTTGGCGCCAACACGAGTTTATTTGCTTATTCTTGGAAAAACGGAAGGGGGATAAGAAGTGGTAACAAGTACCATACCTATTCTTGGATTTGAAGCATCAGTTTTGTTTGATTCAGGCACTACCTATACTTTTGTTTCAAACATGTTTGTAAAACTGTCTATAGTTGTATTAAGAACTCTAGGAATCAGTCTTGCAAAAGACACTCTAGTAAGGAAAATTGTAGTGTGTAAGCATGTAGTTTGTGGATTTCCTGTGAGCATATGTGGAAGGGTACTTCCCGTACTTCCCGAAAACCTAGTAGTCTTTTTGCTATGAATAGTTACGACGTCATCCTCGAGATGGATTGGCTGACTAAGCATTTTGTGGTCATTGATTGCACTCATAAGTATGTTACGCTTAGACCCTGGAGAGAAGGAGGAGTCACGTTTGTTAGATCACAGGTGAGTTCTCTACCTCCCACCATATGGACCGGTCGGGCCTGGAAGCTTATTTTGGGAAGAAGTCAAGCGTTCTTGGCATTTGTCGTTGGACCCATGAAGGAGGAAGGATCCGCAAGGTATCCTTGTGGTGCGGGACTTTCCAAACGTCTTTTCAGCAAACTATGTTGAATTGCCACCCTATAGGGAAGTCAAATTCAGAATTGAGTGTGTTCGAAGTACCAATCCTATATCGAAGGCATCGTATAGGATGGCGCCAGCGGAGCTAAAGGACCAACTACAAGAGTTACTGGACAAGGGATTCATTCGCCCTAGTTCATCATCGTGGGGAGCTTTCCTATCGTTTTTTAAAAAATGACTTGGATTGCTTTTTGAGAAAAGCTCTCACAATGCTACATGTGATCACCTAACACACTAAAAATGTTGACCACAACAAAGGTCTCACTCATCATTGTATGAAGGTGATCTCCACTTCACATATAAGTACAAAATTCTCTTAGAATTTTGAATACATATCATAAGAAGTCTCGAGAGCTGCAATTAATATTTCCCATCGACATTATTTTTTTAAAAAACAACTCCCAAAGTCTGTTTAGTGCATAATACCTACACATTAACCCAAAGCCTTCAACTTTGTTTGAATAACGTAAATCATCAAGATTAATATATAACAAAAATATTCGCAAATGGAATGCTTACTTTCATTATCGACTGCGAACAACTCAATATTTAAGACTACTAGCTTAGAACCCGTGTTACACGCCGGTTTTTTTTTTTTTTTTTAAGTCAAAAAGTCTTTAAAAGATTATCAACAACAAATTTTATTTTCTTCTCTTAATTAACAAATTAGCTACCAAAAATGACAAATGTTCATAAGATCATTTTAAACCATAGTTTTATTTAATAGCATAAACCCACATATCCAATAAATTTAAAAATTCATAAATTTTAGTTCTTATAAATTGAAACGTGATAAATATTTGTTCCCATATATGTAGTTTAAAATGAAATATAAAGGAAAAAAATTCATAAGAAAAACCTAGATTAATCAATTATAGAAAGTGATTGATTAATCATTATATTCCAACAATGATACCATTTCTCAAAAAAATTGTTTGTGAGGAGAAAGTTCAACTCCTGAAAGTTCATTATATTCCAACAATGGTACCACAGACAAAAATAAAGAAGTGTTCTAAAATAAATGAGCATGTTGATATATGATTATAATTATGTTTACTAATTTTGTAAATAAAATAATGTTGGTAGTTTAATTTTTCTTTTAAAAAAGAAAGAGATAAAAAACAATGGCAGGAATATTGGAACGCCCAAAAACAAAAATGAACAACAAAAGTCAATTAAATTTACAAAAGAAAATTTGTAACTTGTATTAAATAAATTAATAAGATTTGAATGAAAAATAATATATAAAATAGAAAGTAAGGACAAAAAAAATGTAAACAAATGAAAAATACTAATATAATAAAAAAGAACTCTTTTTTCTATATTTTTCTGAAGTCCAATGAAATCCACAAATATTAGAAAAGGTTTTGTCAAATAGATTTTTTTTTTTCAACCATCCGTCACTTATATAAAAGTAAATGAAACTAATTTTAAGACATAGGAAAATAAAGACAAAAAAAACCTACAATCGAAAAATTGAGTGTGAAATATATTGAAAAAATTGAGTTTCTACGAAAAGAAACTCTCTCGCTATTATTTCCTGAATTCAATGTAAAATTTACAAAAGAAAAGTAATCATTTGAATAAAAAAATAATATATAAATTAGAAAAAAAAAATAAGGGTCAAAAAAAAAATGGAAGAACATGAGCACTGGAAATAAAGAAAAAAAAAATATTAAATGACAATACTAATATAATGAAATATATATAAATATTGGAAAATTTGAGTTTCTACAAAAAGAAACTCTCTCACTATTAATATTTCCTGAATTCAATTAAAATTTACAAAAGAAAAGTAATCATTTGAATAAAAAATAATATATAAATTAGAAAGAAAAAAAATAAGGGTCAAAAACAAAAAATGGAAGAACATAAGCACCGGAAATAAAGATAAAAAAAAAAATGAAAAAATGAAAATATTAATATTATTGAAAATAACTATTCTAGCAAAACAAAACAAAAAAAACTGTAGTATAATTTTTCATTGAGAAACAACGATTAAAAAATTGAAAAGAACTGTTATAGGAAAAAAAATAAAGAAAGAAAATAACTGTAGTATAATTTTTCATTAAGAAACAAATAATAGAAAGTCTCTCTCTCTCTCTCTCTCTTGTCTTTTCCTGGAATTGATTGATATAAATAGAAAGTAAAAGCAGGAAAAATAGAAAGAAAAAAAAAATATAGGGGACAAAAACAAAAATGGAAGAACATAAGCACCGAAAATAAACATATAAAATGACAATACTAATATAATGGAAAATAAATGTTCTAGCCCCAAAAAAAAAAAAAATAAATAATAAAAAATAAAAGAAATAAAAGAACTGTAGTATAATTTTTCATTGAGAAACAACTATTAGAAACTCTCACTCTCCCTCCCTCTCGTCTTTTTTATGAATTGAGTGTGAAATTTACAAATGAACATTAGGATATAAATAGAAAGCAAGAGAAGAAAAAAGAAAAATAAACATAGAGAAAGAGAGAATTTGGGAACTTTTTGTTTTCTCCATTAAGATATCAATTAAATGCATTCAAAATAAAACCTCTACATTTTAATTATCTCACATTGAGATATAAAGAGAAAGCAAGAGAAGATAAAAAGAAAAATAGAGAGAGAGAGAATTTGTGAACCTTTTGTTTTATTCATTAAGACAATTAAATATATTACAAATAAAACCTATACATTTTAATTGTCTCACATTGAGATGATGTAAACATAAAATAAGAGAAGATGAAAAGAGAGAATTTGAAAAGCTTTTGTTTTCTTCATTTAGACAATTCAATGTATTACAAATAAAACCCTTATGTTTTAATTGATTCACTAAAAGGCTAACATCTAAAATGCCACGCGTTGCAATTCTAGGCAAGAGAATTTGTGAACTTTTTGTTTTCTTCATTAACACAATTAAATATATTACAAATAAAACCTATACGTTTTAATTGTCTCATATTAAGATATAAACATAAAGCAAGAAAAGATGAAAATAAAATTAGATAAAGAGAGAGAAAGAGAGAATTTGAAAACCTTTTGTTTTCTTAATTTAGACAATTTAATGCATTACAAATAAAACCTCCATGTTTTAATTGTCTCACTAAAAGGCTAACATCTAAAACGCACGTGTCGCAATTCTAGGTCCTTTCTAATAGGACCGGTTGAGGACACGTGTCACAATTCTACGTACTCTCTAAACCAAAACTTGGTTTTTATATTCGATTGAAGAGAATTTGTGAACCTTTTGTTTTCTTCATTAAGACAATTATGTCTCATATTGAGATATAAACATAAAGCAAGAGAAGATAAAAATAAAATTAGATAAAGAGAGAGAAAAAAAGAATTTGAAAACCTTTTGTTTAATTTTCTTCATTTAGACAATTCAATGCATTACAAATAAAACTCACATATTTTAATTGTCTCACTAAAAGGCTAACATCTAAAACGCCACGTGTCGCAATTTTAGGTACTTTCTAATAGGACCAGTTGGACACGTGTCGCAATTCTACGCACTCTCTATGCCAAAACTTGGCTTTTATATATATATATATGATGACAAGGTTTATGGACTAAGACTTTGTTTGATAACCCCATTACTCACATATAGATCATATTCTTTGTAATCTAAAGATCTTTCACATGCACAATATACATAATCGCAATTATAATTAAGCATGTAAAAAATCATATGTCATATGATCAAATAATTTAATTAATGAGTAACAACTTCTATTAATTATATACTATTTAATGTCAACATAAATCATTCAAATTTAAGATATAATCCCCAACAGTTTCATGCTCGGAGTTAGCACATTGGATATGATTGTGTTGTTGCTAAATCCTTAATTGTCAAGTTCGTGTCCCGTAAGGAACATCTAGCTGATATTCTAACAAAACCACTGGTGTATAATCGATTTCAGCAGATAATCGTCACATGCAGCTGAAGCTGATCCTCGTCCAAAAGACAAATTCAAAGTAATCAAAGCTCATGGGATAAGAACGATTCAAATGGAAGATAATATAGGTTGGCATTTGAAATACTCTCTGTTATAGCAATGCCGTGTATATTGATAACTTTACTGATGTAAACGAAGGGAAAATATATAGCCGCATTGATTGAATAGCAAACAGGAGACATTTCAACACAGTGACACATGACTAGAGAACAATTTTCCTTTTGGGCTTTTTAAAGAAGCTACAAACACAAAAAGTCCAACAACTTAAAATTAGTAAATATGTAGATTGATAAAATTATGCATTACTATTATGAAAACTGAGAGTTTCATCAACCGGATAATCCAGCTACAGAGTAATATGAACGTTGGTTTAAGTCTGGCTTTCTCCTTGTTTCTTTAAGCAAATTAGGATTCTTGAATTTTTTTTTTTTAAACAATTCTAAGATGAAGTTCTTGAAATTCTAACGTTTATTTGGAAAACCCAATAGGTTTTTAATTGGTAGATTGAAATCTGACTACGAGGCCCTTCTTTTTTATTTATTTATTTAAATCACAATGTAAATAAATGTTTGAGAAAAAAAAAAAATGTACTGTCATCAAAGTTCTAATGTCAATTGCCACCCAAATTGGGTTGTTGAATTTTCTGTGTATACTTGCTAATCCTTTTCCTCCTTCCTTATTCCTTTCTACCCAAAAAAGTCAAAAACTTCCTTTTTCCTTTCCCACAAACAAGTAGAAGCTGTTACCACCCCCAACGTTCAATTTTTCGGTCTATTTAACAAGCTATCTCCAAAACATTACAAACAAGGAAACTCTCATAAACACAAACGAAAATGAAGCATGTTGGCTCATCTGTGTTTCCATTTGCCTTGGCTCTCCTTCTCTCATTTTCATGGGCAACTTCTGCTCACACTCACGAAAACTTTCTTCAGTGCATGACCCTTCGTTCTGAAAACTCGAGCTCAACTTCTAAAGTCATTTACACCCCATCCAACTCCTCATATTCATCCATCTTACAATTCTCCATACAAAACTCCAGATTCTCAACACCCGCAACCCCAAAACCTCTTGTCATTGTTACACCAACGCATGTCTCCCACATCCAAGCAGCCATCAATTGTTCACAAACACATGGCATGCAAATAAGAGTTCGAAGTGGTGGTCACGATTATGAGGGTCTTTCTTATGTTTCAGATGTGCCCTTTGTCTTAATTGATCTGATTGATTTTCGATCAATTAGTGTTGATGTAGAGAATAGCACGGCGTGGGTTGAAGCTGGTGCAACAACCGGTGAAGTTTATTACAGGATCGCCGAGAAAAGTAGAACTCTCAGCTTTCCGGGAGGACTTGCCACAACTCTGGGCGTTGGTGGACACTTCAGCGGCGGAGGGTACGGCGCATTGATGCGCAAATATGGGCTTGCTGCTGACAATATTATCGACGCACAATTGATTGATGCTAAGGGTAGAATCCTTGACAGAGAATCTATGGGAGAGGATCTGTTTTGGGCGATTCGAGGAGGAGGAGGGGCGAGCTTTGGGATCATTGTTGCCTGGAAAATCAAGCTAGTTCCTGTTCCATCAACTGTGACAGTTTTCACAGTTAATCGGAACTTGGAACAAAATGCCACCAAGCTTGTTCATCGTTGGCAATATGTTGCAGCCAAGCTTCATGAAGACTTGTTCATCCGCATCAGCTTAACAAGTGTCAATTCCAGCCAAGAAGGGAAGAGGACCATCCAAGCTTCATTCATTTCCTTGTATCTTGGAGTGATTGACAAACTCCTTCCAATGATGCAAGAGAGCTTCCCTGAGCTGGGTTTGATGAGAGAAGATTGTATTGAAAAAAGTTGGATTGAATCTATCCTCTACTTGGCAGGATTCCCAAGTGATGAATCCTTGGATGTTTTGCTCAACAGAACTTCTCCCACAAGATCCCGTTTCAAAGCAAAATCTGACTATGTCCAGGAACCAATTCCAGAACTTGGGTTGGAAGGCATCTGGCAAAGGTTTTACGAGAAAGAGGGAGAAACAGCTTTAATGATCCTGACTCCGTATGGGGGCAGAATGAGTGAAATTTCAGAATCCGAAATTCCTTTCCCACATAGAGCTGGTAATATCTACAAAATCTTTTATGTGGTGTTTTGGGAAGAAGAAGGAACAGCGGCATCAGAAAGGCATATAAGTTGGATGAGAAGGCTTTACAGCTACATGGCTCCCTACGTTTCGAAATCTCCAAGAGGTGCATATGTGAATTACAGGGACCTTGACATTGGAACAAATGGTAAAGGCAACACAAGCTATGAACGGGCGAAAATATGGGGTAATAAATATTTCAAGAGCAACTTTGACAGGCTAGTGCAGGTGAAGACTACAGTTGATCCTGCTAATTTCTTCAAAAATGAACAAAGCATCCCCCTCTTTTCTTCCGGGTGGAAGAAGGGCGGTGATTAGCGGTATTTAGATAGAACAAATTATACGGAATAAAGGCCTCGTTGTTTTTTTGTTTTTCCTTTTCCTCGTTTCTGTATAATTAAGCATAAATAAATATATTGGGTTTCATACGCGTGAATCTTCATGCATATTACAAAGTTTCCCGGTAATCTTCATGCTTATAACCAATATGAACGATGCATCCAAACAGCTAGACATTTCTATAATGTTTACAACTATCATCTATCTAAGCAAACCGAACAATTTGAGCCATTCGCTTGACATCTTCATCCTACCGAATTTCTCACTTCACAAGCTAGCAAACTGCAAGATCTGCAAAACACCGAGGTATTTTACCCTGGAAAAGAAATAAGTGTGTAAGTCCACAACTAATTAAGTAAATTGTTATGAAACTAATTTATGTAATGTGCCTTGAGAAAGAATTTGTATCCTACAACTATTAAACGGTGAATTTTCACGAAAGAATTTGTAACCTACAACTATTAAACAGTGAATTTTCACGAAAATGATAGGTGTTGTCTCCATTATTTTGCCATCTAAAGATGTGTTTTAATTGAAAAGGGTTTAATCAATTTGTTAAAATAATCATCGCTAATTTAAAGCAAAATCTTACTATGTTTAATCATTAGGCTCATAACATAAATCAATAGGTTTAATCAAGTAAGAAACATTTGGGGAATATCACATTTTCATAATTTATAGAATTTACTCATACCGTAAGTAACACTCCAAATCACATGCTAACATTAGTTACGTAATACTCTACAAAGTCTAATCCTATGCGCTAAACCCTAATCAAATAGCTAGAATCGTAATTAAACCATTACGGTCTCTATCAATCGTTTCTGTTTTCGAAGACCAAACGTTCAACCCTCAATAAAACATAGGTCAAACTATAAAATCCTAATCTCATGCAATAATCTAACTCTTAATCGGTACAAAATCTTAAAACAAATCATCTAACATACATGCATATTTAAACAAAGGATATTTAATCATATAACTCCGATTTGTATCTTTAAAACGTTCAAATATGATAGATCTATATTTCCAATATAAATTCCATTGTAAATCAATTATGTAATGAAAATCAAGTTACTGCAATAGAGATATTTATATGTTGTTTTGATTCTAAAAAACAGGATGCATAATTTAAAGCTTGTGTGAAAAAATAATAACTTTTGAAAGATAGCTATAACTTAACTCATAGTTATGGAAATAGATAAACATAGTTGGATATGGTATTAAACAACATATGATCATGGAAAACAGAAAGTAATTAAGAGTCTAGATTTAAATGATTACCTCGAGGTAGAAGCTTTGAGGTTTGAGGATCAATTCCTCCAAGTACATGTCCTCTCTCACTCCTCTTTTCTTTTTTCTCTCTCACTCTACGATTTCTAGAGGTTAGAGACGACCAACATGAAGGTTGTGGGCAAAATGATGGTTATATGGTCATACCATGCATGAGCAACAGAGTAGAAAGGTCTAATTTTAATTACTTGTAGCTACCTATCAATAGTAAATTACTCAAATCGAACATTCGTCTCTAGAATCATTGCCTCACTACAAAAATTAGGATGTTTAGTGACATGGCAACTGTTCACAACTTTTTGCCAAGTCA
>NC_081542.1:29980047-29982125 GCF_901000735.1 Corylus avellana
AATTCAAATCCATAATCGATTTATATAACCAAAATAAACACATAAGCCATTTATATAAGGAAAATAAATAGCTATGCTTAAGATTAAACCAACAGAACAATAAATAGCATTCACACAACCACAACACAAAATTTGTTGATGAAGTGAAAAACTATTTGAACCAATCAAAGGGAAAAACAACTCTGGGGTAGCCAAAGTTGGGAAATCACTATTTGAAGATTCAGAGTTACAAACTAGATGATACTCACTCCCTGTAGGACCTCTAGACTTAGTAAGAACAACAAGCTTCCCAGCTTGTCTCCATCCTGACCATCTTCATGGAGTGCATCTCCTTACCGACTGTTCTGTAGACTTCTTTGCGGTTGCGTAATGTGTATCGCGTGGTTTGACATCAGCAAAAAACTCCAAGTAAGCGAGAAAGCACAAAGCTTTTTAGGCAGCCTTACTTGGTACAAATAACAGTGAAGGATATCACTTCCATGAGTAATAGTAGCAACCCTTTCATCATCGGGAACCTCCAAACTCAGAAGAGTATAAATGGAAATTGAGAGGTTCAAAGAGTTCTTTTTGTCTTAATGGGAATTATCTTCCGTTATGACGGGAAAGCCAAAATCTGATATTTTGAACTATCCTCGTCATAACAGGATTTAATCCTCATTAAGACGCAAAGAGTAAAAAGTAGATCTGAATATCTGTCACGAGCGTCATGACGAGATTTCTGACAAGGAAATAGTAACTTCCCATTACATGTCCTGTCCTGACGCAATTCCTGTCAAGGAAACAGTAACTTCAGCCTCAATCCCGTTACATCCCTGTTCTGACACAACTCTTGACGGAAAATCAACAAAAAACCAGTTAGGAAATGTTAGCCATAACTCTTTCACCCAAGCTTAAAATGACGCAAACTCAGCAGTTCTGGAAAGACCGTTTCTTGATCTACAACTTTGTCTCTAATGAGCTTCTTCAAATTCTGACATTTGCTAGGTCAAAAACTACTCTCAAAGTTCTGCAGAAACCAACTGCATTATGACAGGAATTCAGCTCCGTTAGGATGGGAATTGGGCAGTAACATGTTGCTAGCGTGTTAGGAGGCACATCATGATGCCCAAGCGATGGGTAAAACATTCCCAAGTGATTAAAATATAATTCACCGTTTAATAGTTGTAGGTTACAAATTGTTTTTCAAGGCACATTACATAAATTAGTTTCATAACAATTTACTTACTAAGTTATGGACTACATAGTTATTTCTTTTCCACGGTAAAATACCTCGGTATTTTGCAGATTAATTTAAAGTTTGCTAGGTTGTAGAGTGAGAAATTTGGTAGGATGAAGATGTCAAGGGAATGGCTCCAATTGTTTGGTTTGCTAAGATAGATGATAGTTGTTAACATTATAGAAATGTCTGTTTGGAGTATCAAAGTCTATAATTGATGATACATAGTGTAGTGAAATGATTTATTTTTGTTGATTGAGATCATTTATTTCCGCTTTCCACATGTTCATATTTTGATAAGTTAATTGATTTGAGAGCAATATCATCAGTCAGTTATGAGTTAATTGGTTTGGAAAAATTGCTAAGTATCAGTCCAAGTTAATCCAAATGGGTTATATTCCCATCAACGATGACTATGCACGACATCCTGCGCATGGAAAAAACTAAGTTTAGATGCATCATTCATATTGGTTATAAGCATGAAGATTACACAACTAAGTTTCAGTGTACCGGGAAACTAGTTTAACAAATAGTACTTTATAATATGCAGTGGAAAATACATTTTACCCCTTAAACTATCCACCCATTTGCACTTTATCTCCAATGTTTAAAATGTGACACTTGACCCACCTCAAACTTTCAAATTGTTGCAATTCGACCATTCTGACTTTTTTTTTCCTAAAATGCCCCCATCCCAAGTTAAAAAAAAAAAAAACATGTTTTATTTAAAAAAAATCCAAAAAAAAAAAGAAGAATAAGAAGAAATATGTTGGGGTGGCCGAACCACCCCTAAGGCCCAAGGGGGTGGTTCGGCTGTCCCTTAGGCCAAACCCTCAAATGTTTTTTTTTTTAGGGTTTGGCC
>NC_081542.1:29982225-30010848 GCF_901000735.1 Corylus avellana
TATAAAGTACTATTTATTAAACTAGTTTCCCGGTACACTGAAACTTAGTTGTGTAATCTTCACGCTTATAACCAATATGAATGATGCATCTAAACTTAGTTTTTTCCGTCCGCAGGATGTCGTGCATAGTCATCGTTGATGGGAATATAACCCATTTGGATTAACTTGGACTGATACTTAGCAATTTTCCAAACCAATTAACTCATAACTGACTGATGATATTGCTCTCAAATCAATTAACTTGTCAAAATATGAACATGTGGAAAGCGGAAATAAATGATCTCAGTCAACAAAAATAAATTATTTCACTGTACTATGTATCATCAATTATAGACTTAGATACTCCAAACAGACATTTCTATAATGTTAACAACTATCATCTATCTTAGCAAACCAAACAATTGGACCCATTCCCTTGACATCTTCATCCTACCAAATTTCTCACTCTACAACCTAGCAAACTTTAAATTAATCTGCAAAATACCGAGGTATTTTACCGTGGAAAAGAAATAACTATGTAGTCCATAACTTAGTAAGTAAATTGTTATGAAATTAATTTATGTAATGTGCCTTAAGAAACAATTTGTAACCTACAACTATTAAACGGTGAATTATATTTTAATCACTTGGGAATGTTTTACCCATCGCTTGGGCATCATGATGTGCCTCCTAACACGCTGGCAACTTGTTACTGCCCAATTCCCATGCTAACGGAGCTGAATTCCTGTCATAATGCAGTTGGTTTCTGCAGAACTTTGAGAGTAGTTTTTGACCTAGCAAATGTCAGAATTTGAAGAAGCTCATTAGAGACAAAGTTGTAGATCAGGAAACGGTCTTTCCAGAACTGCTGAGTTTGCGTCATTTTAAGCTTGGGTGAAAGAGTTATGGCTGACATTTCCTAACTGGTTTTTTGTTGATTTTCCGTCAAGAGTTGCATTAGAACGGGGATGTAACGGGATTGAGGCTGAAGTTACTGTTTCCTTGACAGGAATTGCGTCAGGACAAGACATGTAATGGGAAGTTACTATTTCCTTGTCAGAAATCTCGTCATGACGGGCTCGTGACAGATATTCAGATCTACTTTTTACTCTTTGCGTCTTAATGAGGATTAAATCCTGTTATGACGAGGATAGTTCAAAATATCAGATTTTGGCTTTCCCGTCATAACGGAAGATAATCCCCGTTAAGACAAAAAGAAATAAAATTACAAATCTATAAATACTTGTCTTATTTCCAGAACTCTTTGAACCTCTCAATTTCCATTTATACTCTTCTGAGTTTGGAGGTTCCCGATGATGAAAGGGTTGCTACTATTACTCATGGAAGTGATATCCTCCACTGTTATTTGTACCAAGTAAGGCTGCCTAAAAAGCTTTGTGCTTTCTCGCTTACTTGGAGTTTTTCGCTGATGTCAAACCACGCGATACACATTACGCAACCGCAAAGAAGTCTACAGAACAGTCGGTAAGGAGATGCACTCCATGAAGATGGTCAGGATGGAGACAAGCTGGGAAGCTTGTTGTTCTTACTAAGTCTAGAGGACCTTCAGGGAGTGAGTATCGTCTAGTTTGTAACTCTGAATCTTCAAATAGTGATTTCCCAACTTTGGCTACCCCAGAGTTGTTTTTCCCTTTGATTGGTTCAAATAGTTTTTCACTTCATCAACAAATCTTGTGTTGTGGTTGTGTGAATGCTATTTATTGTTCTGTTGGTTTAATCTTAAGCATAGCTATTTATTTTCCTTATATAAATGGCTTATGTGTTTATTTTGGTTATATAAATCGATTATGGATTTGAATTGAGGGTAGAACACGATTCTCATATTCTATCATACATTATAAGCTAACTTATTCATTGAGAGAAATACTTGTAGAGAAAGTAAACATAATCCTAGTAGCAATAGTTAACCTAACCTAATAAAGAAAATAAAAATAATTAAAGCAAGTCTAACCCTATTAAGGAAAGGAAATAAAGTTCTAATAAAATAAAAATAAAATCCTGGTATAAAATTGACAATCAGCGGGAATAATGACAATCTTTCCTTTTGTACTTTCATTGTCTGAGAACGGGTAAAATTCTGATCAAATGGCGCTACTCCAATATTATTTTTTATATTATCCTTATTTTTGTTTTTACAAAAAATAGAAGTAAATATCGTCCTACATCACGCGAGATTCATTCAGTTGTCAAGGTTTGCCTTGTACCTCATCCCAAATGAGGAGAAGAAGATGAAAAAGTTTGAAAGGGGCTTGAACTCGCGTATCCGAACCATGATGACATGTTTTGACATTTGCAACTTTTCTCACTTGGAGTATCATGCTTCAATCTATGAGGAGAGTTTGAAGGAGAATGTGGTGGCATTCACAGACTAGAAGAAAACTTATATGCCTTGATCATCAACCGAGGGAACTGAACGAGTTAAGAGAATGGTCGTAGGAACTTATCTACCCCACCGACCATAAGGTGTAATACCCCGATAAAAACGATTGTTTTTATTAAAATATTTTCTACAAAGAACGACTAAAGAATTTATGTAAAACTCGGTTTTATAACAAAGGACCTAAGTCCACACTTATAGCCTAAAAACTCCTAAACTCATTTGGGAGCATAAGCCCAAGCTTAACCCTTTCTGACCGTATGTAGGCTAGGGTTGCCGGACGTACCCCTTTGTCTCTAGTGAGGACGTACGATGGGGGACCACCGTACGTACGCTACTTTTCGATTTAACCACTAGTTAATGGATGTACGTACGATGCACCCTTTGGACCGTTGAATAAATAGTACCGGACGTACGCCTCAATAGTACCGGACGTCCACTGCTTTTCAGAGGAGTTGGTAGCGCCCTCAACTTTTCTAGCCTATAAATACCAACCCCCACCACCCATTTGAAGCCAACATTTCCACCCCTAGGCTCTCTATAACCACCCTATATGAGTGCTTTGTGAGTTTTAAGAGAGAAAGGAGGAGAGCTTAAGTTCTTGCCATTTTTCCCAGGGTAACCCTTACCCATTTCTTTGTTTTTGATGTTGTCTCTGTACTGTTTTAAGTTTTAGAGGCACCATGTTAGAGTTCTTGCATCATTTCTTACAAAGCCTAGAACATTTTCAAAAAGAGTTTGAAAGAGCCTTTGATCCCTTATACTGCATGATGATTGAGTTTTCTTACGTTGCATGTGTTTATTCAATAGCCTAGAAAGAGAAATGATAGCCTATAAGTTTATAAAAAACTTGAAACGTAGTTGGAGCATTTGGCCGGAATGCCTACTCACTGACCGAACGTACGTTCTCGAGCCCAGACGTACGGCCAGGAGGTCAGACATCCGCCTTAGCCCCATTTGTACAATTTAGGCCTCAGCAACCCTTTACATTAGGTTAACCGAATATCTTATTCGTAAGGATCCTCTAGTACTATGTATAACGGTGTCTTATATTCCGTTATAGCAGGATTTAGCAATGTCCGAGGACTCACGCGAGCGTGCGAGGTAAGTAAACACTTACGAACCTTTTTCCTTAAAAACGTTGAATATGTCAATTGACTGATCACGAGTATGATATGAACATGTCTACATTTTGTAACTACTTGGTAATTGCTTTATTAACTGATTAATAAGATGCATCGTATGACATGGTACACCGGTACGTGCGATATAATGGACATGGGCTTACTATATAGACTTCATTCTATGGTCAAATGTGTGTGTGAAATATGGGCCTTGGATCCAATGGTTGTTCCGTGGCCGGCACAGCCTTGATGCGCAGTCACTATAGGACAAACATCATTAGCGGTGTGGGCACCCGAAGTTAGACTTGATCGTGCCGCTAGTGTTATGTACGGTATCATACAATGGCCGGGGCACTAGCATTGTATTACAGGTTCCTAAGGACGGCGCCAACCTTGCAAAGAAGGGGTAATATCTCGAGTTGACCATACACGAGAGTTATAACTTATAAAAGCATTACTCTTTCTACATTAAAATACTTAGGCGATTGCCGCTGGGAGTACACCACTCTTTTATTAACCAAACTATACTTTTATGGTGTATTAACGGAGACAACACCCTTTTTTAATGTTTACCAAGATTGCATGTTTATTTCTTCTTAAATGGGCTCATATCATACCTAATTGTGAAGTTTACTTACTAAGTCATTAGACTTACGCTGTTATTACCTTTCTAGGAAATCTGTTGCTAGAACCCAGGGGTGGTACGACTGCCACTACAGACTTGTTTTAAAGATTATCAGGTTTGTTTAAGTATTACTGTTAGTTGCTCCATGTCTTAATTTCGAGGAATATATTTGTCAATTTCATGATTTAATAGTTTTCTCATATTTATATCACATTCCTATGCATTAACTCTAGTAATGCTTAGAGGGACGATTCCTTATTTAGCCACAAGTTGGTTTACTTAGGATAATTGCCAGTAACCCTGCCAGGTTAACCAAGGCTAATTTTGGGGGCGTTACTTACATAAGGACATGCCCCAATTGCCCATCGGGCTCAACCTTAGCAACACCAGAGAAGTCAAACACCAGAGTTGTGCCGGAAGTGCAATAAGGTTCATTGGGAACTCTATAGGATGGTGTTCAGACATGTTATTTATGCAGCCAGTTCAGCCATTTCAGCAAAGATTTCACTAGGAAGGAGGTCCTTTAGCTAGGGAACACCGAGAGGCCTTTGGCGCCAGCACGAGTTTATTCGCTCATTCCTGGAAAAACGGAAGGGAGATAAGAAGTGGTAACAAGTACCATACCTATTCTTGGATTTGAAGCATCAGTTTTGTTTGATTTAGGCGCTACCTATACTTTTGTTTCAAGCATGTTTGTAAAACTGTCTATAGTTGTATTAAGAACTCTAGGAATCAGTCTTGCAAAAGACACTCTAGTAAGGAAAATTGTAGTGTTTAAGCGTGTAGTTTGTGGATGTCCCGTGAGCATATGTGGAATGGTACTTCCCGAAAACCTAGTAGTCTTTTTGCTATGAATAGTTACGACATCATCCTCGGGATGGATTGGCTGACTAAGCATTTTATGGTCATTGATTGCACTCGTAAGTATGTTACGCTTAGACCCTGGAGAGAAGGAGGAGTCACGTTTGTTAGGTCACAGGTGAGGTCTCTACCTCCCACCATATGGACCGGTCGGACCTGGAAGCTTATTTTGGGCAGAAGTCAAGCGTTCTTGGCATTTGTTGTTGGACCCATGAAGGAGGAAGGATCAGCAAGGTATCCTTGTGGTGTGGGACTTTCCAAACGTCGAATTCAGAATCGAGTGTGTTCGGAGTACCGATCCTATATCAAAGGCATCGTATAGGATGGTGCCAGCGGAGTTGAAGGACCAGCTACAGGAGTTGCTGGACAAGGGATTCATTCGCCCTAGTTCATTGTTGTGCAAAAATATACCTAAATTAATAGGTAAATAATTGTACGTTTTAACTCGCAAGTGCACAAGATCAAAACAATAGTATAGTAGGCAAATACGAGATCATTCCCACGAGGATTGGTAAATTATGTTTAGAAGTAAATTCCTATTTAATTAAAAGATAAAATTCAATTGTCACGATTGAATTCAATAGAATAAAAGATAAACAAAAACTAAAAAAAAATTAGGGTTTTGATATCCACTATTAATTATATTCAGCTAATATAACAATATGTCAATGCTTTGATCAAGTTATGCATATTTAATGTTTGCCAACCTAAGGGTTAAACTTTAACTCCTTAAGCTATTGATTTCCCTAAGCAACGAGTTAGGCATGGGTGTATACTCTAACGCTTTTCTTTCCTAAAGGATTTAGCATGGTATATACTAAGTTGTTCTTTAGAAAAGCATATGTTCTATGGAAATCGACAAACACACAGGGCCTAGGGCATGGGTGTATACTCTCAGTTCCCTATGTTGATTAACCCAAAAATTGCGGTGTGTATTCTTTTGTTACTTAAGTTAAACCCAGGACTCGGCCATCCAAATTGATCTAACTAACAAGTCCATACCACATGCACATGTTGATCAGGCATACACATATGAGGAATTCATACAAGCAGGTATTAATCAAGTTAAATAGCACAATATGATCATCACAAGGCACCAATATTGAAATATTAATTAAACATAACTAGGGCTTCAATCTAGCCCTAAATAAAGTATAAACTACATAATAAAGATAAAAAGGGTGGAAGAGAAAAAACCCAAACTCTTCTTGATTTAGCCTTCAGTTCCTTTCCAGAGCTTGTGCCTCTTTTCTCCCCTTATTCCTAGAACCTAAGAGGTTTATTTATAGGCTTCAGAAGTCCTTGTTACTTAAGTAAACCTAGAAAATTCGGAGTTTTAAGTCCAAGTCCAATTAGGATAAAGAAAACCTAAGTCCAAATCGGAGTAGGATTGCCCAAAATTACGGTCTTAACTTGCGGCACGATTTTGACCTTGCGACGCTCCGAATTGGGAAAGTGATATTTCACAATTATTTGTAGCCCTTTGAGTTATCTTTCCAATACCACTTGAATCACTCCAATCGGATGCCTGATCTGAAAGTTATGGTCAAAATACGGAGACATGTTCAGAATCCAATTTTCACCCAATCCGATTTGACTTCAATGTGAGAAATTCCGAATTGATCATTTCTTCTATTTGATTAAACTTAACCATGATTGGCTAAGCTTAACCATATCTTCTAGGTCTTCCCAATTTGCCCTTTAAGCTTGTAATTTGTCCAAAAATGCTTCTTTTCTTCCAAAAGCCTATAAAACACAAGAAAATACAAAAAGGAAATAAAATGGCCTAATTAACCAAAACCAAAAGATTAAAACATGCAAGTTAAGGGCTGAAAATATGAATATTTTAGCACTTATCATTCATCACCGTGGGGAGCTTTCCTATTGTTTTTAAGAAAATGACTTGGATTGCTTTTTGAGAAAAGCTCTCACAATGCTACATGTGATCACCTAACACACTAAAAATGTTGACCAAAGCAAAGGTCTCACTCATCAATGTATGAAGGTGATCTCCACTTCACATATAAGTAGAAAATTCTCTTAGAATTTTGAATACATATCATAAGAAGTCTTGAGAGTTGCAATTAATATTTCCCATCAACATTATTTTTTAAAAAAACAACTCCCAAAGTCTGTTCAGTGCATAATACCTACACATTAACCCAAACCCTTCAACTTTCCTTGAATAACGTAAATCATCAAGATTAATATATAACAAAAGTCTTCGCAAATAGAATGTTTAATTTCATTATCGACTACGAACAACTCAATATTTAAGACTACTAGCTTAGAACCCGCGCTAAACGCCAGGTTTTTTTTTATTTTTTATTTTTTTTTATAATTAAGTCAAAAAGTCTTTAAAAGATTATCAACAACAAATTTTATTTTCTTCTCTTAATTAACAAATTAGCTACCAAAAATGACAAATGTTCATAAGATCATTTTAAACCATAGTTTTATTTAATAGCATAAACCCACATATCCAATAAATTTAAAAATTCATAAATTTTAGTTCTTATAAATTGAAACGTGTTAAATATTTGTTCCCATATATGTAGTTTAAAATGAAATATAAAGGAAAAAAATTCATAATAAAAACCTATATTAATCAATTATAGAAAATGATTGATTAATCATTATATTCCAACAATGATACCACTTCTCAAAAAAATTGTTTGTGAGGAGAAAGTTCAACTCCTGAAAGTTCATTATATTCCGACAATGATACCACTGATAAAAAAAAGAAGTGTTCTAAAATAAATAAGCATGTTGATATATGATTACAATTATGTTTACTAATGTAAACAAAAGAATGTTGGTAGTTTAATTTTTCTTTTAAAAAAGAAAGAGATAAAACACAGTGGCAAGAATATTGGAATTCCCAAAAACAAAAATGAACAACAAAAGTCAATTAAATTTACAAAAGAAAATTTGTAACTTGAATTAAATAAATTAATAAAATTTGAATAAAAAATAATTTATAAATTAGAATGGAAATTAAGGACAAAAAAAAAAAATGTAAACAAATGAAAAATACTAATATAATAAAAAAGAACTCTTTTTTCTATATTTTTCTCAAGTCCAATGAAATCCACAAATATTAGAAAAGGTTTTGTCAAATAGATTTATTTTTTTTCATCCATCCTTCACTTATATAAAGTAAATGAAACTAATTTTAAGACATAAGAAAACAAAGACAAAAAAAATCTACGATCGGAAAATTGAGTGTGAAATATATTGAAAAAATTGTGTTTCTACGAAAGAAACTCTCTCACTATTATTTCCTGAATTCAATGTAAAATTTACAAAAGAAAAGTAATCATTTGAATAAAAAAATAATATATAAATTAGGAAAAAAAAATAAGGGTAAAAAAAAATGAAAGAACATGAGCACTGGAAATAAAGATAAAAAAGCGAAAAAGACGAAAAATATTAATATAATTGAAAATAACTATTCTAGCAAAAAAAAAAAATTCATTGAGAAACAACGAATAGAAATTCTCATAGAATCTCTCTCTCTCTCTCTCTTCTTTTTTGGGAATTGATTGATATAAATAGAAAGTAAAAGAAGAAAAAAAATAGAAAAAAATATATATAAGGGACAAAAACAAAATGGAAGAACATAAGCATGAAAATAAAGATAAAAAAAATATATAAAATGACAATATATATATATTGGAAAAATTGAGTTTCTACGAAAAGAAACTCTCTTACTATTAATATTTCTTGAATTCAATTAAAATTTACAAAAGAAAATTAATCATTTGAATAAAAAATAATAAATAAATTAGAAAGAAAAAAATAAGGGTCAAAAACAAAAAATGGAAGAACATAAGCACCGGAAATAAAGATAAAAAAAATATGAAAATATTAATATTATTGAAAATAACTATTCTAGCAAAACAAAACAAAAAAACAAAGAAAAAAAAAAATGTAGTATAATTTTTCATTGAGAAACAACGATTGGAAAATTGAAAAGAACTCTTAGAGGAAAAAAAAAATAAAGAAAGAAAATAATTGTAGTATAATTTTTCATTAAGAAAAAAATAATAGAAATTCTTTCTCTCTCGTCTTTTTCCGGAATTGATTGATATAAATAGAAAGTAAAAGCAGGAAAAATAGAAAGAAAAAAACATATAGGGGACAAAAACAAAAATGGAAAAACATAAGCACCGAAAATAAACATATAAAATGACAATACTAATATAATGGAAAATAAATGTTCTAGCCCAAAAAAGGAAAAAAAAAATAATGAAAGAAATAAAAGACCTGTAATATAATTTTTCATTGGGAAACAACTATTGAAAACTCTCACTCTCCCTCCCTCTCGTCTTTTTTATGAATTGAGTGTGAAATTTACAAAGGAACATTAGGATATAAATAGAAAGCAAGAGAAGAAAAGAGAAAAATAAACAGAGAGAAAGAGAGAATTTGAGAACTTTTTATTTTTTTCATTAAGATATCAATATTAATGAAAAAAATTGAAATTGGAACTGATCAAGAAACAAAATGAAGATGACCTGTTTTGGAGACAAAGAGCGAAAGAAGACTGGGTGAGATATGGAGATCGTAACACAAGGTACTTCCACGCATGTGCAAACCACAAGCAAAAAGCTAGCCTGATCACAAGTATAACTGACGAAGCAGGGCAAAGGTGGGAGTCGCAGAGGCCCATTGGGGATGCTTTTGTCCGATATTTTCAAGGCTTGTTTACTGCAGAGGGACCCAGAAATATGGAGTATGTTCTGGAGGCCATAGAACCACGAGTGACCCAAGCAATGAATGAGTCTCTTTTAAAAGAATTTTCTGTTGAGGAAGTGGGGACAGCAATTAGTCAAATGGCTCCCTTAAAAGCACCCGGTCCTGATGGTTTCTCCGCATGTTTTTTTCAAAAAAATTGGAATGCCATTGGTGAAGAGGTTAGCCATGCTGTACTTCATATTTTGAAAAATGGTTGTTTGAATAAAGATCTCAATTTAACCTACATTGCTTTAATCCCAAAAATTGCAAACCCTTCGCATGTTACGGAATTCCTCCCCATTAGCCTCTGTAATGTTTTGTACAAGTTAGTTTCAAAAACCCTTGCAAATAGATTAAAGGCCGTCCTCCCGGATATTATTTCCCAACACCAAAGTGCATTTATACCGGGCCGCCTTATCTCTGACAATATATTGGCTGCATACGAAACTCTACATACCATGCACTCGAGAATGTGGGGGAAGGTTGGTCATATGGCGGTAAAACTCGACATGAGTAAAGCCTATGACAGGGTGGAATGGGATTTTTTGGAAGCGGTTATGGGTCGATTGGGCTTTGATCGGAGGTGGATAAAAATGGTCATGATGTGTGTTAAGTCGGTGACTTATGAGGTCCTACTAAATGGTACTCCCACGGGTCGAATAACCCCTTCTAGGGGTATTCGACAAGGGGATCCTATCTCACCTTATCTTTTTTTGCTGTGTGCAGAGGCTTTGAGCTCCCTTTTGACTCGGGCGGATAGCAGTGGTGAACTACCCGGAGTCCCAACCTCAAAGAAAGGACCCCGATTAAGTCACCTATTTTTTGCCGACGATAGCCTGTTGTTCTGCAAAGCAACCCCTCTACATTGGCAACGATTGACAAGGATTTTACATGCTTATGAGATGGCCTCGGGACAGCGCTTAAACCAAGCTAAAACGTCCCTCTTCTTCAGCCGTAACACAACTCCAGAATCACAGCAGGAAATCTTAAGGTTGTCAGGGATCCCAGCAACGCAGAGATATGATAAATACCTTGGCTTGCCAGCCCTTGTGGGAAGATCACGTAAGCAGGCGTTCAAAAGTGTCAGAGACAGAGTAAGGCGACGATTAGGAGATTGGAAACTGAAATTTCTATCACAAGCGGGAAAGGAGGTGTTACTGAAGGCGGTGATCCAAGCCATTCCGACTTATAGCATGAGCATCTTCCTTCTCCCTAAAGGATTATGTTTCGAGATAAATTCCCTTATGCAGAAGTTTTGGTGGGGGCATCAAGAGAATGAAAAGCGTATACATTGGATGAGGTGGAGCCAGATGGGGCTGTCCAAAGATCGTGGAGGTATGGGATTTAGAGATTTGGTGAGCTTTAATAAGGCTATTTTGGCGAAACAAGGTTGGCGTCTCTTGAAAAATCCTGAGAGTCTTACGGCACGAATCATAAAGGCAAAATATTACCCAAATTCTTCATTTATGGAAGCAAAGTTGGGAACGAAACCATCTTTCGCTTGGAGGAGTATTCAAGGCACTAGAGACCTCATTGAGGCTGGGACAATTTGGAGAATTGGAAATGGCCAATCTACACGAATTTGGGGCGATAGTTGGATTCCAATTCCTTCTACATTCAAAGTTCACTCTCCACTGAAAGTGCTGTCTCAAAACAGCAAGGTGAATGAGCTTATAGATTGGGAAAGGATTGATTGGAACCAAAATCTCTTGTACCGTATTTTCACAGAGGAGGAGATTGCAGCCATAAATTCCATACCAATTAGTCATACAAACCAGCCGGACCTCCAGATTTGGCGGTGTACAAATTCTGGAATTTTTTCCGTTAAGAGTGCTTACCATTTAGCAAAGGAAATGGAAATAAGTAAGAGCCCAGAAGGTTCAATACAGCGGGAGGGGAGCAGTATATGGAAGACGATATGGAAATTATCGATTCCAAACGCGGCAAAAAATTTCTTTTGGCGAGCTTGTCACAATTTATTGCCTACAAAGGATAATCTCCTAAGAAGGAGGGTGGTGAAAGAACCTTTTTGCCCAATCTGTGAGAAGGAGCCAGAAACAGTTCTCCATGCCATTTGGTGCTGTCCAGCAGCAATGGATGTGTGGGGTTGTAGCAAGAGAGTATTCCAAAAATGTGCTGTGGATGGGGCTGACTTTCTGCAGATGGTGGAAATTCTTCATACCAGATGTGATACGGATGATTTTGCTGTGTTCGTGCAAGTAACAAGACAGATTTGGCTTAGGAGAAACAAGTGGATTCATGAAGGAGTTTTTACCAGCCCAAACGTGATCATCAAGGACACGGACGCATTTATAGAGGAATATAAAAAGATCCATGAGCAGAATTTTGTTGTTGAAGCTGTGAACAGAAACAATAGAGGGAAGAGGTGGGTTGCTCCTACTCACGGCTGGCACAAGGCGAATTGTGATGTGGCTATAAATAAATTACACGGAAGAGTGGGGATTGGTGTTGTAATCCGAGATGAGGTAGGACGGGTCGTGGCAGCAATGTGTAAGTCAAAAACTGGGAATTTTGAGCCTTCATCAGGGGAAGCCCTTGCGGCTTACCATGCTGCTAGTTTTGGGAAAGAACTGGGATTGCAATACTTAATCGTAGAGGGAGATGCTAAACAGATCGTGGAGGACGTCAATTCATCAACGAGCATTTGGAGTCGTTTCGGCCACTTAGTAGAGGACACAAGGAGCATCTTACGTTCATTACAAGGGTGGAAGTTTGTTCATAGCAACCGTGAGTCGAACGAGGCAGCACACCGGCTTGCGAGAGCAGCCGCCACAGATGTCAGTGATAGGATATGGAGAGATCAAACTCCAAATTGTATTAGTGATATTGTTTTGATGGAGCAATTAGCTCTATCTTTTGATTGTTGATGGAGCTTACCCTAGTTCCACTCTATAATCTTTATCAATGAGAAGTTATCAATAGTTTTCAAAAAAAATAAAAAATAAAACCTCTACGTTTTAATTGTCTCACATTGAGATATAAAGAGAAAGCAAGAGAAGATAAAAAGAAAAATAGAGAGAGAGAGAGAGAGAATTTGTGAACCTTTTATTTTCTTCATTAAGACAATTAAATATATTACAAATAAAACATATACGTTTTAATTGTCTCACATTGAGATATAAACATAAAGCAAGAGAAGATGAAAAGAGAGAATTTGAAAAGCTTTTGTTTTCTTCATTTAGACAATTTAATGCATTACAAATAAAACCCTTATGTTTTAATTGTTTCACTAAAAGGCTAACATCTAAAACACCATGTCGCAATTCTAGGCAAGAGAATTTGTGAACTTTTTATTTTCTTCATTAACACAATTAAATATATTACAAATAAAACCTATACGTTTTAATTGTCTCATATTAAGATATAAACATAAAGCAAGAGAAGATAAAAATAAAATTAGATAAAGAGAGAAAAAAAAAAGAATTTGAAAACTTTTTGTTTTCTTCATTTAAACAATTCAATGCATTACAAATAAGCCAAAACTTGACTTTTATATATATATATATGACAAGGTTTATGGACTAAGACTTTGTGTGATAACCCCATTACTCACATATAGATCATATTCTTTGTAATCTAAAGATCTTTCACATGCACAATATACATAATCGCAATTATAATTAAGCATGTAAAAAATCATATGTCACAATTATAATTAAGCATGTAAAAAATCATATGTCATATGATCAAATAATTTAATTAATGAGTAACAACTTCTATTAATTATATACTATTTAATGTCAACATAAATCATTCAAATTTAGGATATAATCGCCAACAGTTTCATGCTCGGAGTTAGCACATTGGATGTGATTGTGTTGTTGCTAAATCCTTAATTGTCAAGTTCGTGTCCCGTAAGGAACATCTAGCTGATATTCTAATAAAACCACTGGTGTATAATCGATTTCAGCAGATAATCGTCTCATGCAGCTGAAGCTGATCCTCGTCCAAAAGACAAATTCAAAGTAATCAAAGCTCATGGGATAAGAACGATTCAAATGGAAGATAATATAGGTTGGCATTTGAAATACTCTCTGTTATAGCAATGCCGTGTATATTGATAACTTTACTGATGCAAACGCAAGGAAAATATATAGCCGCATTGGTTGAAGAGCAAACAGGAGACATTTTAACACAGTGACACATGACGTACTAGAGAACAATTTTCCTTTTGGGCTTTTTAAAGAAGCTACAAACACAAAAAGTCCAACAACTTAAAATTAGTAAATATGTAGATTGATAAAATTATGCATTACTATTATGAAAACTGAGAGTTTCGTCAACAGGATAATCCAGCTACAGAGTAATATGAACGTTGGATAATTTAAGTCTGGCTTTCTCCTTGTTTCTTTAAGCAAATTAGGATTCTTGAATTTTTTTTTAAACAATTCTAAGATGGAGTTCTTGAAATTCTAACGTTTATTTTGAAAACCCAATAGGTTTTTAATTGGTAGATTGAAATCTGACTACGAGGCCCTTTTTTTGTATTATTTATTTATTTAAATCACAATGTAGAAAAAAAGAAAAAAAAAATGTAAATAAATGTTTGAGAAAAAAAAAATGAACTGTCATCAAAGTTCTAATGTCAATTGCAACCCAAATTGGGTTGTTGAATTTTCTGCGTATGCTTGCTAATCCTTTTCCTCCTTCCTCATTCCTTTCTACCCAAAAAAGTCAAAAACTTCCTTTTTTCCTTTCCCACAAACAACTAGAAGCTTTTACCACCCCCAACGTTCAATTTTTCGGTCTATTTAACAAGCTATCTCCAAAACATTACAAACAAGGAAACTCTCATAAACACAAACGAAAATGAAGCATGTTGGCTCGTCTGTGTTTCCATTTGCCTTGGCTCTCCTTCTCTCATTTTCATGGGCAACTTCTGCTCACACTCACGAAAACTTTCTTCAGTGCATGACCCTTCGTTCTGAAAACTCGAGCTCAACTTCTAAAGTCATTTACACCCCATCCAACTCCTCATATTCATCCATCTTGCAATTCTCCATACAAAACCTCAGATTCTCAACACCCGCAACCCCAAAACCTCTTGTCATTGTTACACCAACGCATGTCTCCCACATCCAAGCAGCCATCAATTGTTCACAAACACATGGCATGCAAATAAGAGTTCGAAGTGGTGGTCACGATTATGAGGGTCTTTCTTATGTTTCAGATGTGCCCTTTGTCTTAATTGATCTGATTGATCTTCGATCAATTAGTGTTGATGCAGAGAATAGCACGGCGTGGGTTGAAGCTGGTGCAACAACCGGTGAAGTTTATTACAGGATCGCCGAGAAAAGTAGAACTCTCGGCTTTCCGGGAGGACTTGCCACAACTGTGGGCGTTGGTGGACACTTCAGCGGCGGAGGGTACGGCACATTGATGCGCAAATATGGGCTTGCTGCTGACAATATTATCGACGCACAATTGATTGATGCTAAGGGTAGAATCCTTGACAGAGAATCTATGGGAGAGGATCTGTTTTGGGCAATTCGAGGAGGAGGAGGGGCGAGCTTTGGAATCATTGTTGCCTGGAAAATCAAGCTAGTTCCTGTTCCATCAACTGTGACAGTTTTCACGGTTAATCGGAACTTGGAACAAAATGCCACCAAGCTTGTTCATCGTTGGCAATATGTTGCAGCCAAGCTTCATGAAGACTTGTTCATCCGCATCAACTTAACAAGTGTCAATTCCAGCCAAGAAGGGAAGAGGACCATCCAAGCTTCATTCATTTCCTTGTATCTTGGAGTGATTGACAAACTCCTTCCAATGATGCAAGAGAGCTTCCCTGAGCTGGGTTTGATGAGAGAAGATTGTATTGAAAAAAGTTGGATTGAATCTATCCTCTACTTTGCAGGATTCCCAAGTGACGAATCCTTGGATGTTTTGCTCAACAGAACTTCTCCCACAAGATCCCGTTTCAAAGCAAAATCTGACTATGTCCAGGAACCAATTTCAGAACTTGGGTTGGAAGGCATCTGGCAAAGGCTTTACGAGAAAGAGGGAGAAACAGCTTTCATGCTCCTGAATCCGTATGGGGGCAGAATGAGTGAAATTTCAGAATCCGAAATTCCTTTCCCTCATAGAGCTAGTAATATCTACGAAATCTTTTATGTGGTGTTTTGGGAAGAAGAAGGAACAGCGGCATCAGAAAGCCATATAAGTTGGATGAGAAGGCTTTACAGGTACATGGCTCCCTACGTTTCGAAATCTCCAAGAGGTGCATATGTGAATTACAGGGACCTTGACATTGGAACAAATGGTAAAGGCAACACAAGCTACGAACGGGCGAGAATATGGGGTAATAAATATTTCAAGAGCAACTTTGACAGGCTAGTGCAGGTGAAGACTACAGTTGATCCTGCTAATTTCTTCAAAAATGAACAAAGCATCCCCCTCTTTTCTTCCGAGTGGAAGAAGGGAGGTGATTAGCGGTATTTAGATAGAACAAATTATAAGGAATAAAGGCCTCGTTGTTTTTTCGTTTTTCCTTTTCCTCGTTTCTGTATAATTAAGCATAAATAAATATATTGGGTTTCATACGCGTGAATCTTCATGCATATTATAAAGTTTCCTGGTAATCTTCATTCTTGTAACCAATATGAATGATGCATCCAAACAGACATTTCTATAATGTTTACAACTATCTTCTATAAAAATTCTAAAAACGACTCCAAATGACACCTATTCAAATGTCTAGGTGTTTCACAAAGATTATGCGGAATAAGATCTAACATAACAGTTAATATTCAACCAAATACAGATATGTAATGAACATTTAAGAACACAGATATTTGATTACGAAGAGAAAACCATTTAGAGAACTCTCTAAATGTAAAACCTCTCCGGAGCAGGCAAACCCAGGAAATCAATCCACTATAAGAAGAATAAGGAATACAAGAAGAATTACAAAACCTTTGACTCTTCCTTGTACACGACAAGTGACCCACTTGAATTTTACCGCAGTAGCCCTTTCCAGAACATCTGACACAATTCTTCTATATGATTTCCTTTTACCGAAACTCCAATAAACTTCTCAACCGTAGATTTATCAAAGGAATAACTAAAACTCTAAGAGATTCAATTTAACGCTCACCACATATGATCTCTCTTAGCACAGCCTCCGACGAACTCTCTAGGGGTGAAAATCCGTGCCTCTCTCTTCTATAATGATGTATATATATCAGTACATCAAACCCTAGACCTGGGCCCACTAAAAACATGTTTTTGGACATAATAGGTACGAAGTGTCCAGACAGGTTAATGGGCTGTCCGGACACGGCCTTGCGGAACAAAAATAAGGTTTCTGGAATTGCGGTCGGGACACGGGGAAGGCCGGTCCGGACCCGGCATGCAATGAGTGAAACAACATTCTGAAAATGCTGTCCAGTCTTGATCAACAGCTCCGATCGACGGGCGTTTGTGGTCCGATTGAGCTGAAATTTTATAGGGACGTTCATGACACATGAATCTACATTATGAAGGGTGGAGGTTTGATTATGAGCATTCTATATCAGTGTTTGAGCTCATAAACAGTAGCCTCTGCATTTTGAAACTGAATTAAGCCAACACTAGAACTAACAAACTCCTCTTTTGGCAATTCAGAGACAAAACCAAAATGCCTAGCCAATCCCATCATCTCCCCATATTTACTCCCCCTTTTTGTCATAGAATGACAGAAGGTCTTCATATTTCCTGAAACACTTCACAAAATACATCAAGGCATATGTAGAACAAGAATATAGAAATAAAACTCATGATCAAAAAAAATGACGTAGAATGAAAAATCATGAACACACATCACCAAAAACTCCCCCTCAACATATGACTCAATAATTAACAAGAAGCTAAAAAAGCAAAACATGTTTCTCCCCCTCAAAAGTCAAATGAACGCACATGATATACACATCAATGACTCATGTATTGCACAATGAATATCCCAAACATGCTCCAAATATGCAAAATATACATGAGACTAGAAATGGCAAGAAACTCATATTGCTTAACACAAGCAAAAAAAATGTCCCATTCAACCCATACTTGTGTGGTGTGTGTGTGTGTAAGCCATCCAAAGAGAAAAATTTTCGACTTACAAAATAAGGAAAAAGTTTCACCACCATGAGGTTTTGACAAGTATATTAAATCAAAAGTCAAACCTTATCATACTAGGGCCTAGCCACTCTCATCCTATACATTTCTCTTTGTAATACATTTTGCACAAGTTTGACACAGTGAAATAAATTTCTTTTGGAATATGATCTTTTGATTTTATTTGTTTCATTATCTTATTTATTTTTCTCTTTGAGAAAGTGTCCTTAAACTTTTGGTGCTTATCACAAAAGAGAAAGCAGGAATTTTTAAGCCCTAGGTTCAACTAGCATATGGTCAATTTGAAAAATATGACTAGTCAAAAACCTCATATGGTTACCTAACAGACCTCACAAATAAAGTGAAACAAAACCTCAATTTAAGCTTAAATGTGCACAAGAGATAAAGCATAGGCAAAATGTACCACATAAGCTCAGGCTTTAGGTAACCACAAACACAAGTCCATTGACACAAATTCTCATCTCATGCATATTAAGAACATTCCAAGACGCAAGGAATTAAATCCATAAAAAGCAACACGAGAAATTAATAGACTATCTAGGTGCATAAGACAAAAGAAAGAAAAGAAAACAATCAAAGAAACATATTTTTGTCTTTTTGAAATTTTTCACAAAAGAAATGCACATGAACGAAAACAAATGCAAAACAAACAAAAATGCAATGCATAAAGAAAAAAACAACATGCTTGAATTGAGATTACTGTCAGAATTGGTGACTTGTTTTCATCAACCTTACCGTGAGCCCCAGAGCATTATGGCATCCCATACCTTTTGACTTGTGTTTCTCTCACACACGTCATTTTGCTTCTCCATTTTTTGAGCTTCTTCTAGAAGCTTTGTGAAAAGGCCTTTTTGTTTTATTGAAGCCATTAGGTCAAGAAGAGGCAGCAACTTTAGCAAGAAAAAAAGAGAGAAAGAAGAAAAGAAAAGCTTGCGGAGAGAGAGAGACTTGTGTTGTGCTGTAGAGAGAAGAAGATACACTATTTTTCTTCATTTTGATCTCACATTTGGAATGCTGAAAAGCTTAGGGAATTTTAGAGAATATTTTCTGTTTTGTATCTAATTCTCTTTTGAGTGAGATTGGGGTGTATTGGGGCTTTTGGGTTTGAGTGGTTTTGTTTGTACTACTCTTTGTACTCCACCATTTTGTTAGTGAATTTCTTCTGGATCGTCTCCGCCAGTGGATGTAGGCTTGTTAAGCCGAACCACTTAAATCTTGGTGTCTTGTGTGGTTGTGTTATTTTTCTATTCTGTACTTTTCTACTTCTTTGGTGATCTTGGAATTTGCATTTGTCACAACAATTACAACAGACAATACATGAATGTCCTTTAGCATTAAACTTTCATCACATCTTATAGGTCCCACTACAAAATAATGATTTGGTTTAATAACTACTTCTAGGTCTTCACAAGACATTACACATTCATGAACACTTGATTAGCAAGTAGACAAAAATCTTGGTGGTTCGCACACAACATCTTATCTATAAGCCTTTCAAAGATCATAACATATGAATTTCTTGAAAAATCCTTTATGAATATGCCTCATAACAAGAATCTCCAAACAAACATGTATACACTCTTCACACAAAAAGTGTAACAATAAAAAAAATTACAATGCATAAACTAGAAAGCGAAAAACAAAAAAAAATGCAAAGCAAAGAAAAACAACATGCTCTAAGATTTTCAAAAATAAGCAAAACAACAATTCCTAGACATGTTACTTACTCACCTAAATTTAGATGAGATCATTACCACTCCCCCTCAATGGGTGAATGGTTTCAACCTTCTTAATCCAAACTTTCTTCATATTGGGGACAAATGTGCGACTCTTGTCCAAATCATTTAACTGGGTGATAACACCCCTTAGCATGTTGAATAATTCCTCATGACTATTCCTAGAACGAAAATAATCTCTTTTTGACTCATGATTATTCAACTAAAAACAATTAGGGCGAATATGCCCAATCTTACCACAATGATGACATGTAGGAATGAACCTTTGAGAAGGTTGGTTCCTTGCAAGGTAAATAAATTTGGACTTGCTTCTAGGTAAAAAGTGCTCAACACGAGAGTACTTACCTTTCTTACCCTTCTTACCTCTTGAGGTCGCAGTAGCTGTTTTCTTCTTTTTCTTTAAGACTTATTTTCCTCTTCTTCTTGAGGAGTGAACAGCAACTAGCTTATCTTTATCCAATGGCTCTTCCAAGTTTTCTATTTCAACAAAAACTTTCTTGGAAGAAGAAGCAAGGTTAGAGGAATGAGCAATAATCTTGTCAAAATCGATCCCAGGTTTATCACAAGCAGATTTTTGGGTATGCAAAATTTTGTCAAGATTATCATTAAAGAATTTTTCCAATAGAGTTTTGGACTCCTTTAATTCATTCTCTAATGACTCAACTTTATTAGCAAGATCA
The DNA here is from genome assembly GCF_901000735.1 of Corylus avellana. Classification (NCBI taxonomy): domain Eukaryota; kingdom Viridiplantae; phylum Streptophyta; class Magnoliopsida; order Fagales; family Betulaceae; genus Corylus; species Corylus avellana. The sequence goes on from NC_081542.1 coordinate 30,002,496, forward strand.
TGATTTTCAGATTTCAATGTTTTACACAAATCAAGAGAATCACTCAATTCACCAATTAGCTCATCTTTATCATTTTCAGCCTCTCTGAGTTTCTTTAGATTCTTGGAATTAATAACTTGTAGCTCAGAGAATTTCACAAACAACAAATTATAAGTCTCCTGAAAATCAATTTCATTATCAGAATCATAATCAGAATAATACTGCTTATCAGAAGACATAATGGTTTCAAAACAATCAAGAGTTTGGGACATCTAGAAAGTATATAGGATCACACTCAGGAATTTAATCCTTTGACAGAGTGAACCCGCTTTGATACCAATTGAAAATTCTAAAAACGACTCCAAATGACACCTATTCAAATGTCTAGGTGTTTCCCAAAGATTATGCGGAATAAGATCTAACATAACAGTTAATATTCAACCAAATACAAATATGTAATGAACATTCAAGAACACAGATATTTGGTTATGAAGAGGAAACCATTTAGAGAACTCTCTAAATGTAAAACCTCTCCGGGGCAGCCAAACCTAGGAAATCAATCCACTATAAGAAGAATAAGGAATACAAGAAGAATTACAAAACCTTTGACTCTTCCTTGTACACGACAAGTGACCCACTTGACTTCTACCGCAGTAGCCTTTTCCAGAACATCTGGCACAATTCTTCTTTCCTTTTACCGAAACTCCGATAAACTTCTCAACCATAGATTTATCAAAGGAATAACTAAAACTCTAAGAGATTCAATTTAACGCTCACCACATATGATCTCTCTTAGCACAGCCTCCGACGAACTCTCTGCGGGTGAAAATTCGTGCCTTTCTCTTCTATAATGATGTATATATATCAGTACATCAAACCCTAGACCTGGGCCCACTAAAAACATGTTTTTGGGCATAATAAGTACAGGGTGTCCGGACAGGTTAATGGGCTGTCCGGACACGGCCTTGCGGAGTAAAAATAAGGTTTCTGAAATTGCGGTCCAGACACGGAGAAGGCCGGTCCGGACCCAGCATGCAATGAGTGAAACAGCATTCTGAAAAATGCTGTCCAATCTTGATCAACAGCTCCGATCGATGGGCATTTGTGGTCCGATTGAGCTGAAATTTCGTAGAGACGTTCATGACACACGAATCTACGTTATGAACAGTGGAGATTTGATTATGAGCATTGTATATCAGTGTTTGAGCCCATAAACAGTAGCCTCTACATTTTGAAACTGAATTAAGCTAACACAAGAACTAACAATCTATCTAAGCAAACCGAACAATTTGAGCCATTCGCTTGACATCTTCATCCTACCGAATTTCTCACTTCACAAGCTAACAAACTGCAAGATCTGCAAAACACCGAGGTATTTTACCCTGGAAAAGAAATAAGTGTGTAAGTCCACAACTTATTAAGTAAATTGTTATGAAACTAACTTATGTAATGTGCGTTGAGAAAGAATTTGTAACCTACAACTATTAAACGGTGAATTTTCACGAAAGAATTTGTAACCTACAACTATTAAACAGTGAATTTTCACAAAAATGATATGTGTTGTCTCCATTATTTTACCATCTGAAAATGTGTTTTAATTGAAAAGGGTTTAATCAATTTGTTAAAATAATCATCGCTAATTTAAAGCAAAATCTTACTATGTTTAATCATTAGGCTCATAACATAAATCAATAGGTTTAATCAAGTAAGAAACATTTGGGGAATATCACATTTACATAATTTATAGAATTTACTCATACCGTAAGTAACATTCCAAACCACATGCTAACATTAGTTACGTAATACTCTACAAAGTCTAATCCTATGTGCTAAACCCTAATCAAATAGCTAGAATCGTAATTAAACCATTATTGTCTCTATCAATCATTTCTGTTTTCGAAGACCGAACGTTCAACCCTCAATAAAACATAGGTCAAACTATAAAATCCTAATCTCATGCAATAATCTAACTCTTAATCGGTACAGAATCTTAAAACAAATCATCTAACATACATGCATATTTAAACCAAGGATATTCAATCATATAACTCCGATTCGTATCTTTAAAACGTTCAAATATGATAGATCTATATTTCCAATATAAATTCCATTGTAAGTCAATTATATAATGGAAATCGAGTTACTGCAATAGAGATATTTATATGTTGTTTTGATTCTAAAAAACAAGATACATAATTTAAAACTTGTGTGAAAAAATAATAACTTTTGAAAGATAACTATAACTTAACTCATAGTTATGGAAATAGATAAACATACGTTGGATATGGTATTAAACAACATATGATCGTGGAAAACAGAAAGTAATTAAAGGTCTGGATTTAAATGATTACCTTGAGGTAGAAGCTTTGAGGTTTGAGGATCAATTCCTCCAAGTACATGTCCTCTCTCACTCCTCTTTTCTTTTTTCTCTCTCACTCTACGATTTCTAGAGGTTAGAGACGGCCAACATGAAGGTTTTGAGCTAAATGATGGTTATATGGTCATACCATGCATGAGCAAAAGAGTAGAAAAGTCTAATTTTAATTACTTGTAACTACCTATCAATAGTAAATTACTCAAATCGAACATTCGTCTCTAGAAATATTGCCGCACTACAAAAATTAGGATGTTTAGTGACGTGGCAACTGTTCACAACTTTTTGCCACATCATCATATTGTGACGTGTTAGTTTCCAACACGTTACTATAATCTTTAGTAACGTGTCAGTTTTAACACGTCACCGTTTGGTGACGTGTTGAAACTACCACGTTACAAAAAGATGACGTGTTAAATTGACATGTCATCTTTTGGTAATGTGTCAGTTACATACGTTACCATTTTGTAGCGTGTCATCTTGACACGTTATAATGTGTTAACGTGTCAAGTTGACACATTAACATTTTGGTAACGTGTTAAGTTAACACGTTACTAAATTGTAACGTGTTAACTTGACATGTTACAATTTTGTAACGCGTCAATTTGAAACGTTACCAAATGGTAACGTGTCAATTTGAAACGTTACCAAAAAATTTATTCACAGCACTTGCGCTCGATCACAGTAATAGAGACTCGACTTACGCTCGATCGCAATACCAGGGATCAATCGCAATATCACCAATATAGTAACATGCCACAGTGGCACGTTACTAAATTAATAACGTGCCACTGTGGCACGTTACAAAATTAGTAACGTGCCACAGTGGCACGTTACCAAATTAATAATGTACCATTGTGGCATGTTACCAAATTAGTAACATGCCACACATTACAAAAATTATGGTCATTAACGGCGACTCAAAGTCACCGCTAATGAGCAAAAAGTTGCTACTATTTACAAATACCGGCGACACGCGACCGCTATTTTGTGGTTGGTAGTAAGCCGACAGTAATGCTAAATACCGGCGACCTTCAAGGTGTCTACTAATGACAACTCATTAGCGGCCACTCTAGGTTGCTGCTAATATTTTTTTTTTTTTGCCAGAAAAAAAAGGTTCAAAATGGTTCAACGGTCGTCGCTATTGATATATCATTAGCGGCGACCACTGAGTTGCCACTAATTGTATGTCATTAGCGGCGACATTGAGTCGCCGCTAATGATATAAGAAAATTAAAAAAAAAAAAAAAAAAAAGTCAATAGCAGCCACATGGAGTTGCCGCTATTCCTCTATCATTAGCGGCAATAGTTATTTCTCCATCATTACCGGCGACCTAGAGTTGCCGCTATTCTTCTGTCATTAGCGGCCACATAGAGCCGCCATCTCATTAGCGGCAACTTAGAGGTTGCCACTAATGATAGGTGAAATTGTTTTTAAAAAAATAGAACCTCAATAGCAGCGACCCTATAGTCGCCGCTAAAAAAAAAAAAAAAAAAAGCATCTATATATATATATATGATGACCAGCAGCCATTTTTCTATTGGTAGGCACTTTTTTTTTTTTTTTTGGCTGATTATTTATTTTTGTCCTTCATAGCTTATTTGAATGAGAGAACAATAGCTAAACATGATACACATGCAACTCTCACAGTATAGTATCAACATATTCTATAATATCAACATATTCTACAGAACTTGAATTATTCCATTTAGCAACATATGTGATTTAAGATAAATTGATGTGTTTGTACAGTAAAAAGATGAGTTATATGTTTTTTTGGCCATTAACTCGTAAGCATGCTTAAATTCAAGATAACTCTTTTTCTAATATAATCAACTAAATAACCAAAACCCTCTACAAATGAGAAAGAATAGAGAAAAGACCAAAATAAACATCTCCCACAAAATACCCAGTAAAGATCACTACATGTACGTATACAAAGCTATCTATCACCACCAGTTATAGAAAAGAACGTATAACATGGGGAAAAAAATGTAAAAGGACATAAATCAGGTCAAGTATACGTAGGTCACTTAACGATTACCTGCAAATGATAAAACCAAAAAAAAATATTAAATTACAAACTTATATCTAACTTAACGATTAGTTAGGTCTTTCCTTTATAGGGGAACTAGCTGCTCAAACACAATTCATTACCATTGATCCAGCAAATATCATTACTATAAATGTGAAGCACTATAAACCTGCATTTACACTAAAGTGTAACACTCTCATAAATATAAACAAAGATGCTAAGTCATATGTACACACCGTAGAAAGCCTGAAAGGGCAAAATTTGGGCTTCCCTCTTCGTCCACACTTCAAAAGATTTGCACCCTTCTTTATGGATACAATTGCCTGCACAAACTTATAGAAAAAAGGTTTCAGCAAAGAGAAAGAGAGAGGAACCATCTTCAACTACTTAACAAAAGCACATAATTTCACAAGAATAAAAAACATATCTAAAGAGAGTCTGAATGCCAGTTAAGGCTAAGATTGCATCAAATTTTACTCCTAGTGTTGCAAATTATTTCGTTCACACTAAGAGATCAAGTCTTCATTACTGTCATAAAAGTGAAATGTCCTATGTGGCCCCTCATTGCTGAACATTAAACTATAAGAATCAAGTCAAAGCTTTTGGAAACCACAATCAGCAATTAATGGTAGCCACACAAACTTTTGAAATGTTAGAAGAAAAACCGGAAAAAAGGGCAAATTGTAGTAGTAGCGTTATATCAAAGGAATTACAATCAATGTTTGATCTCTAATAAGATTTTGTGATTCTGCAATCATAATACTATTAACTTCCATTTCAAAGCTTTGGCAACTACAAGATCTCAAGAACACAACATTTTCAAATCACTACGAACACGTGAGATATTTAAGTTATATTAGGGACACCGACAATTCATGAAAAACCACAAAATGATGCCAACCAAAAATTAATGAACTTTACAAACAATGCTCAAATATATATATATATCTTGGTCAGATTGTGAGATCTTGGATATTATTGGTCATCTCATCACCTGTTGCTAAATCATCAAGATATATATATATATGGCGGGGTCTTCCTAATTTTCTTCTAGATTCACCTTTACTTGAAAAGTTTGGTTTAGTCTTCTCTTGTATTTGTGAGAGATTAATTAGAGTCCCTTTTTCCTATAATGAAAAAAATTGATTTTTTTTTTTTTTAATGAATATTGACAAATTAAAACAATCTATTTAATTCTTAATTAATTAACCGTAGGAATAAATGAAATATATATACATTTGAAAGCATCTTGAAGCATATATATATATATATATAAATTAAGGTCACTTCATATATAAAGAAATTAAGAATCAAAATATAATAAATTAGAAGCAATGTTTTGATGGTCATAATTGAAAAAGTAATTATGATATGATGTATTATAATTAAATAGTGTCAAATTGGATTGATCATTTGATTGTATCACGATCAATCACACTAATATTGCACTTAGATTGATCGATTGAGATTATCACGATCAATCGGACTAATGATCGATCGGTTGATCTTATCAGGATCGATTAGACGAATACACTAAGAGCAATCAGATGTTCGATCGAACAATCAATTTTGTCAAATTGGATCAATCATTTGATTATATCACGATCACTCACACTAATATTGCACTTGGATCGATCGATTAAGATTATCACGATCAATCGGACTAATAATCAATCGGTTGATCTTATCATGATCGATCAGATGAATACACTAACAGTAATCAGATGTTCAATCAAACAATCAATTTTGTCAAATTAGATTGATCATTTGATCGTATCACGATCAACCATACTAATATTGCACTTGGGTAGATCAGTTAATCTTGTCATGATCAATCAGACTAATATACTAAGAGTAATCGGATGTTCGATCGAACATTCAATTGTATCAAATTGGATCGATCATTTGATTGTATCACGATCAATCACACTAATGCACTTGGATCAATCAATTGAGATTATCACGATCAATCGGAGTAATGATTGATCGATTGATCTTATCATGATCGATCAAACTAATACACTAAGAACTTTTTTTTTTTTTTCTTCAGAACCATTATGGCCAATCGGTTAATCTTTTAAAAATTGCCGCTATTGACCGCTCATTAGCGGCAACATTTAAAAGTCGTCGTTGTTAGGCACTCAATAGCGGCAACTTTATGTCGCCGCTAATAAGGCCTATTTGTTATTTGTTTTTTTCGTCAGGACCATTAGCGACAACTTTTAAAGTTGCCGCTATTGATGCCTCAATAGCGGCAACTTTTTAAAGTCGCCGCTGTTAGGAACTTAATAGTGACAACTTTATGCCGCCGCTAATAAGGCCTATTTTTTTATTTGGTTTTTGTTAAAAGTTGCCGCTATTGACCCCTCAATAGTGGCAACTTTTTAAAGTTGCCACTATTAGGCACTTAAAGTTGCCGCTAATAAGGCCTATTTTTTATTTGTTTTTTCCTCAGGACCATTAGCGGCAACTTTTAAAGTTGCCGCTATTGACCCCTCAATACCGGCAACTTTTTAAAGTTGCCGCTGTTAGGCACTTAATAGCGGCAACTTTATGTTGCCGCTAATAAAGCCTTTTTTTTTTTCGTTAGGACCATTAGCGGCAACTTAAAAGTTGCTGCCGTTAGGCACTTAATAGCAGCAACTTCTTTATGTTGCCGCTAATAAAGGCCTATTTTTTATTTGTTTTTTCGTTGAGTTACCGCTGCTAGGCACTTAATAGCGGCAACATAATGTTGCCGCTAATAAGGCCTATTTTTTATTTGTTTTTTCGTCAGGTCCATTAGCAGCAACGTTAAAAGTTGCCGCTATTGACCTTTCAATAGCGACAACTTCTTAAAGTCGCTGCTATTATGCACTTAATAGCGGCAACTTTATGTCGCCGCTAATAAGGTCCATTTTTTTTTATTTGTTTTTTCGACAGGACCATTAGCAGCCACTTTAAATGTTGCCGCTATTGACCCCTTAATAGCGGCAACTTTTTAAAGTCGCCACTGTTACACTCATAATAGCAGCAATCGATTGTTGCCGCTGATTGTGTTTAAATAGCGGCAATAATGGTTGCCGTTATTGGTGTTGCTGCTAAATATCAATTATTTTGGTATTTAGCGTCCGCTATTAGTGGCAACTTTATTGTTGCCGCTAATGAGAGTTGCCGCTAATGACCCCTCATTAGCGGCAACATTTTGGTCGCCGCTAATAATTTGGTTGCTAATGACCAAATTTCTTGTAGTGACATGTGGCATGTTACTAAGTGGCCTCGGGAAGGCGCACTACATGCGTGCCCTTCCCCCCTTTTTCTTCCTCCTTTCTCTTCCCCCCCCCCCCATGTCCGGCCAGGCTGCCCGTTGGCTTGCTGGTGGGGTGGGCATATCTCTACCATCATGGATGCATTACGGCGTGGGGTTAGACGGGTGAGAGTGAGGCAGGTATTGAGTTTTACGGAGCCGCACCTTCTGAGTTGGATTTTTCCAACCTGCCACCCGAGCCCAATGACCAAGATCCGCGCGGGTCAAGTATTTGAGGTGCGGGTTTAATAGCTGCGGGTCTTGCGAGTTTATGGGTCGGGGCGGGTTTCTTGGGTAAAAATGCCAACAACGAGCAAAACCAGACTTCCAAGACATTTTTCAAGTAACTTTCGATCCAAGAAACCAAAAAGAAAGAAAAGAAAAAAATATAAGCAATTCTTTCTTCATATATTTTCTAGTAATACCCAGAAAAGGAAATCATTTGAGAATATTTTTTTCTTTCCTTTCATTTCATCTTTCCCAAGAACCAAACAGAAAAGAGAGAGAGAGAGAACCCTTCTGATCTGAGATCGAGAGGCGAGAGTGAGAGATCGAGAGGCGAGACTCGAGAGTGATGGGTCCGATGGGAGATTGAGAGGTGCAGTCGTGCGATGCGGGGAGTGAGATGGGTCCGACCGTCTGATGGGAGATCGAAAGGTGCGGTGACTGCAATCGATT
>NC_081542.1:30011367-30105372 GCF_901000735.1 Corylus avellana
GCGGTGACCGCACAGGTGACTGAGCAGATGGCTTTGCAGGTGGCCTCGCAGATGGCGATGTATGAGGCCCAATTTCGCAACCTTAAGGGCTCGAGACGTATGAGCTCCAAGCCGAAGGTGACGACTGTCAGGGCTCCGCAAGACGTGGAGTCCCCAGCCTGTGTAATTGTGAGATCCTCAGCGGATAGCCGATCAGGTAACACTGTATTCTTATTGTTTCTCTTTTAGTAACACGATTATCTTACAAGATGACTATCATTTTAATGGCTAGTAATTTTGTTTGATAAATAAATTTTGTTCGTATCGTTATGCCATAAGGAATGGCGCATAACCGTCGGTGGTATTTAAGTGTGGGTCGTAACTGACATGATAATCAAATCATATTCAAGCTGTTAACGCGATTGGTGCATATCTTGTCCATAACAGTCATATCTGCGTGCTGTGTATATCGTTGATTCAATAAATATCTTGAGTCAGGTGAGCATGGTCTCCCGAGAATGCGAGCTTGGTGAGATGACGTCGTTTTCACACCTCCAAATCTGGGTTTCTTCTTACTAAGCCCATATGAATGTGCTGGGCTTCTACCCGAATGAATGGGCTATGGGCTAGATTATTAGGTAATACGCCAAATGACCCTATTGTAGACCTAGGTGTAACATATGTGAACATGTTAATTAAGTCAATAATTCAATGAGTAATGATAATATTTAATTGAGGTTGTGATAACTAATGAAAGGCACTTAGTTTCAACATATCCACTGCTTTATTGATTGACTAAGAATAAATCCAAGAATTAATAAAAGAGTTTGGAAGTTTAATTATCTCAATATATACAAAGACTCCATGCCTCAAGTTTTTTTGAGGAAAATTTATTGTAAGTTTTTTTTTTTTTTTTTAATCTCTTCCTATTAAACGTCTATACACGATAGAAATTTCCTTCCAAATCATTTAAGACACAAATTGGTTTATCATATCTAATTCCAAAAATAAAATATTGTACGAATAGTAAGATGAAGTTATATCCATGTAAACCCAAATTAATCTCAAATTTCCTATTAAATGTTGCTCATTTTTATTAAAATATACTCGGTACAAATAATATATACATAGAAAGAGAGCAGCATAGAGAGAATATACCATAGTGAGAGGCTGCTCCCTTTCTCTTTGCCCCTTCCACATCCCTTTTCTCAACTCCACTATAGATCGATTCGGGCGTGTGGCAATGGTCCTCGGAGTGGCTTTTAGCGGCTCATGGCTGGCCAGCGGTGGCGCGTGGAACGCGTATGGGTGTGTTGGGTTTTTGTTATTGTATTTTCGTTGTTTTTAAATAAGAATGTATTCTCTCTAGATCTGCTTTTAGTAGCGATCTATGGGGACGAGTTTTGTTCGTTTTCTTAGGTTTTGTTTTCACGAATCATTAAGAATAGCAGATTTGGTTTTTGGTCAGTCTTTTGTTTTCTTATGGTTCATTTTCTGTAAATAGACCATAGACCGATGACGAAGGAGTTATCAAGCATAAAAAAGAATTGTCACTGTGGTAAAGGCAGTAAAGGAGATTGCGATTGATAAAGTACTAGTAGCGGAGATTAAAAAGCAAGAGAATCAAAGACCTGGCAGAAGATAGAGATATGATTTACCAAATTTGCTGTAAATTTTAAATTGATTGAGACAACTGTGTATGTCATAGATAATATTTGCGTTGTAAAGATTCCAAATTATATCTTTGGCATTGTACGGAGCATTTTGCTCCATTTGATTGTTATATCAATGAAGATAATTCGTTAAGAAAATAATAATAATAATAATAATATATACATATAAATTAAAGTGTATACTTATAATTTTGTTTTTAAAAAATTTAGATATATGTGATGTTACCGATTAAATGAGCGAGTTTCAGGTTATAAGATAAAAATTGTATGTGACTCGTCATGTTTATATGTTAAAGTCAATAATTGTAAGAGTCGTGATTATATTTTATTTTGCTAAATAATGAAAGGCACTTTCTTGACTGACTAATTAGAATAAATCCAAATCCTCCCCTGTAACCTCTTTTCGCCTTTCAATTAGAAAAATAAATAAATAAATCCAGTAAATGAAGGAGCTTAGAAGTTTATCCCACCCCTGTAACCTCTTTTCGCCTTTCAATTAGAAAAATAAATAAATAAATCCAATAAATGAAGGAGCTTAGAAGTTGATCTCAATATATATATATATATACACATGCAGATTGCCTCTTAAATTCCACGTGGACCACATGGGTGTCAATAATTTCCATGCATCCACCCCAAAACAAAAAATGATAAGACCATTCAAAATAGATATTAAAGATGTCACGTTCTGAAAGCTAAGTAATGAAATAAATAATCAATTTAATAAAATTTAATTATTATTTAAAACATGTAAATATACATAAGTTGTGTAATTTATAATTTAGGAAAAAATCTATATATCCCCTCAAACTACCATTTAATTAATAATGTTACCCTCCAAAATTTTAATTAGGTCAGTCTCCTCCAAACTACCAAAATATCACTGCAAAAATATTAGGGTTTAGTGACGTGGCAACTGTTCATACGATTTATGCCACGTCACTGTATTGTAACGTGTTAAAATATAACAGGCTACCATTATTTTTGGTAACGTTGTATTTTTAACACGTCACTATATGGTGACGTGTTAAAAATACCAAGTTACCATAAGATGACGTGTCTAATAGACACGTCATCTTATAGTAACGTGTTATTTAACATGTTGCCAAATGGTAACGTGTTGAAATAACATGTTGCCATTTTGCAACGTGTCAAAATGCCACGTTACCATATAGTAACGTGGCATTTTGAACACGTTACCATAATAGTAACATGGCATTTATGGTAACGTGTTCAAAATGCCACATTACCATATGGTAACGTGGCATTTTCACACGTAACCAGTAGTTTATTTTTCAAAAATATATATTTTTGGATATTTGATGAAATTTTTTTTTTTTATGCACTCTTTACAAGTGTATTTTATACAAGTGTACTCTTGTAATCTTGATAAAAAAAAATATTAGTAATAATTTTGATAAAAAAAATATTGGGGCTTACGACTTTGTGACAAGCCCTAGAAAGATCTCATGCTAAATGTGAGTCCCCAGAGAAAGATCAAAACCCAAAAAATATATGGTTAAGATATGCCTCTAGAACAAAATATGCATTAGTGCTTGTGTTTTACAACACTAAAGGCATCACTACTACTTCTTATGTGTCAAGCATACTAGACGCTATTAGCTCTATAACATTAACACGATGCTTTATTTCATAATCAGGATATGCAGTAATTGATAGGATTAATCCTATCAATTAATTAACCAAATTAAGGAATTGGCAGATGCAATCCCTGAACATGCATGGTGAAAATATATATATATATGCACGCATATATGCTGCTATATATATATATATATATATATATATATTAACTTATAAGTTGATAATTAATTAATTATCAATTAATAAACTTAAAATAAATTTTGTTTTATAATTGCAAGTATTATGTAATATGCTTTATAATATATCAATTAAGTACTATTATGCTTAATTAATAATTTGCAAGTATATATTAATATAAATTACAGCTTTATATAAATTAATTATATATATATATATATATGGCACGTTACAATTTGCTAACGTGCCACAGAGGCACGCTACAAAATAGTAACGTGCCTATGTGGCACGTTACAAAAAGTTTCCTCGGGACCATGCGCATGGTCAGAAGCGCATGGTCCCTTTATTTTTTTCTTCTTCTTTTTTCCCCTGTTCTGCTTCTTCTCCTCCGATCCTTTTCTCTTTTTTTTTCTTCTGCTTCTTCTCCCCCGCGCAGTGCACGTAGCTACTTCCTCCCCCTGCATTCCAAATTTTTTCTTTCTTCTTCTCACATTTTCCAGCCACCTTCTCCTCAATATTTCTCTCACATTTTTCACCTTGCTTCTAGATTATTCGGATTTTGTAGCAGGCCGCCAACCACCTCACGCCACCATCTTCTCTCTTCGCCGGCGAACTCAGCTCCGGCCGCCAACTCACCTCTCACTTGTTTTTCGCCCATCGATCAGGTATATGTATATATAGTTTTTTTTTTAAGTATATATTGATAGGTAGTTTAAAATTTTCTCTGCAGTAAGGGGAAAAAATATATGTTCAAATTTTGTATATATATATAAAATTGATTCTTGTAATGTATGGGTTTATAGAAATATTGTATATGTGTATGTTACTTTTTTTTTGTTAGCTAGTTAACTTATTAATTTGGTTGAACTATAGATTATTTTTAGTGTCCTATGTTTGTACGTACATAGAAATGTAAGATTGTCCAATATGAGCATGCATGCAAAATATTTATAGACATGTACGTCTTTAGGTAGGTAGTTTGAAATTAGCTAAATGTTTTTATTTTGTGTATGTTTTACAAACCTATATATTATATAAATGATCACTTATATAATACATAAAATATAGAAAATAGATTATATAAATCATTTATATAAATGATTACAAAAATAATAATAAAAAATACATAATGCTATCAAATAAATTTATAAAAAATAAAAAAATAATAAAAAATAAAAAAAAATATAAAAAAAAATAAAAAAAACCCTACCTAGGCAGCTAGTTAAATGAATTTTATTTAGGGTCCCCATATGAAATTAAAATTATGTAACTTTATTTTTTTCAATAAATTGGGACAAAAACATAACTTAAATTTATTTTATTTAGGGCCTCCTAACAAATTACAACCTTTTCAATTTGTTTAATATAATTTGGTTTAGGTTTTGCAACTTTATATTAAAGTACATGTTATTAAATAAACAACGAACGTAGATGTTTTTTTCCAGTACGGTACCCATGACAATAGTTTTGATTTTGTATTATAATGTGGTTTAAGGTTTGGAAATTACGTACTTCATGTAAACTTTAAGCGGAAAAAACAACAAAGAAAAATGAAATAAAAGAATAACAATAAAGTAATTAACAACAATTTACTTATTCACTGTTAGGGTTCCAATGCGCCATAGTTATGCATTTATGTTTACGTTTAGCGTAATTCTTATATATTTATGTTTCTAATATACGTAGTAGCAATATGGACAAGAGTTGGATGAAAAAGTCAAGGGGTACGACGGAATACAGAGAAGGATGTAGAGCGTTTGTGGAATTCGCAGTTAGGAACTGTGGCACTCCCGACAAACTTATTTTGTGCCCCTGTAAGACGTGTCGCTGTAATAGGAGACACCCCCCATGTTTGGTATACGACCACTTGACAGGTGGGAAAGGAATATGGCCCCAATACACATTCTGGATTTATCATGGCGAGAGGCCTGTTAGAGCTCCCGTGGATGGCTCGAATTCTTCACTTCCGGCAACAGCTGCGAGTGCAAGCTCTGAACAGGGTGAAAATATGCATGCCATGTTGCGTGATGCATTCGGCATGCATGAAGTTAGAGTTGACAATAGTGAGCCTCGGGTTGAGGTGCATGGAGAGGAAGAAGACATTGTACATGACGAAGCCGATGGAGGTGACGTACGAAAGTATGAGGAATTGCTTAAAAAGGGAGACAAACCGCTTCATGATAAGACCAAACATAGCAAGCTGAGTGTTACTGTACATCTGTACAATTTGAAGTGTGTGGGTGGAGTTAGTAATATGATATTCTCGTGTTTCCTCGATCTAATCAATCAGTTGGTGCCTGCACAAGGATTCGATAAGACAAAGTGCAAACAGAGGGCGAACGATCACGGACGATCATTTGGAAACCCAACATTTTGAGCAATTCTGCGATTGGTACTGTGACTACGTAAGACTAATGTCACCCCTTGTAAATTTCATAATGTTTCATCAATGTACTAACAAAACTTCGTCATTGTGTATGACTCGTAGGTCGATTGTTCGGACGATCGACTTCAGAAGGATATGGGTGCCAAACAAGTAATGCATTGTAGAGGCCCGATGGTCTCAGCAGTCCAATATAACAGATATGTGGTAAACGGCAAGTTCTTTCGAACTATCGCACATGATGTGGGACAGAGGTCTCAGAATAGTGGCGTGTGCGTGCCGACTGTTGATGGCGAAACATACTACGGGAAAGTAACTCAAATACTTGAGGTGGAGTATTACGACAGGACAAAATATGTTATGTTCAAGTGTGACTGGGCTGACACCACAAGGAACAGGGGGTACAGGGTGGACGAGTATGGCATAATGCTTGTCAACTTCAAAAACCTTGTCCATAAGGGGGAGCTGATTAGTGATGAGCCGTATGTACTAGTTTCCCAAGTGGAACAAGTTTTTTACGTCGAAGATGAAAGGAACCCAGATTGGGCTTGCGCGGTGAGGACGAAACCTAGAAACGTATACGACGTTGGTCAGGGTCAAACGCCTGATGATCCTCATGCCAACTATCACGAGATCGAGAGTGAGCCACTCACTTTAAACAATAATCAGCTGTACGATCCGCACGATGACATCCAATATGTCCGACCCGGCTTTGCACCAATCGAGGCGTATGTCATTTCATATGAAATAAATATTTTACATTTATTGGTTTGTTGTTATTTATTAATTTGTTCATTGATTGGGTTAATTTTTTCGTGCGTCCAATATCTTATTAATTTGTTCATTTATTAATTTTTACGTCATACATGTAATGAATATTTCTCACACTATACACATAACTAATTGGGTGCGTGCTGTATTTCACAGGTTGATATGAGTACTCGGGGGAAGTCAAGAGGACGGCGGGGAGCCGCTTCTACGTCGAGATCACACCATGGCCTGACAGATAGTGAGGCACAGGAAGTTGCTATGCTTCTGCAGCAGCAATCAGGGTATCGACCGATACTTCCAGATAATGTAGACAGGCAGTTACATGCCAGAGACGATCATGCCTGTGACATAATCCCCACTTCAGCTGATATATCCCAAATACTCGCTGAGGCAAGAGGTCCGACAGGCCTTACACAGTTTGGCTATCGATATGAGCCTAGCCCTTGCGACCCTGGCGCCTCCATGCGTTTGCCATCCCCGCCACCTACATTACCACATGGCTTTTTCGATCAGCAGCCAAACAGCGGCGCACCTGTGGATGATAGTGACACACAGTCTGGTGAAGACATAGATGATGGGATAGGTGATGTGACAATCCTAAGTCCCTTTAGAGTATTTTTAGTTGACTCGTAGTTTTTTTTTTTAAAAAAAAAAAAGGGTTGGCTTAGGTTAACAATGAGAATGGACAAATTAAAAATATATAATAATAATAATAATAATAATAATAATGATAATAATAATAATAAGTAAATAAAATAAAAGAGTAAAATATAAATAATATATATGGGAAGCCCTAGGCGCCAACAAAAAAAAAAAAAAATGAATGAAAACCCTAAAGCTCGCCGCCTACCCTTTAAAAACCATTGATTTTTTTTTTTCTCTTCTTGCCCACCCTATTTATATAAGACAAACCCTTAGCCGCTCTTACACTCTTACAGTACACCAAAAGTTCTTGCTCTCTTCTCCTCAGTGTGCGTCAGGTATGGTTCTTTGCCTCACAACTTGCTTTTCTTCTCCTTAGATATATATACTTATTTCAAGCACAACTGGGTCAAAATTTCAGTATTTTTCCTTGGTTGCCGTGTGGCCTTGTCGTGGGAAAGAGATTTGTCTTTTTGTTTTACTCCTCACGTGCAGCTATATATATATAGTGATTTGAAGGATTTATAAATATATATACATGAATACTTTAAAGTATATATAATGATTTGAAGGATTTCAAATATATGTACATCTGGAATGTTTTAATATATATATATAGTACCTTAAAATATACCAACACATATAAAGTTACAGGTTTTGCATATATATAGCATTCTGACGGAGGTATATTATATACACGCACGGTAGAGTTATATATATATATATATGGTATTCAAGTTGTTCATCTATATATATAGATAGGGTAGTGGGCAGTGTATATATATATATATATATATATAGTATGGAAGAACTTAAGGTATATATATATATAAAGGAGTACTACTAAATAAATAAATTCTGAAAATTTTATGAGAAAATATACCTAAATACCTAAGTAAGTTCATTCTCAATTGATTAGCAAGCCAACTCATAATAGTAGTAGAATGTTTTGTTGTGACGTGTATGAGGGTAGTAATGTGTCTGTATTTCTTTCAGGAAATTAGTTAGCAGTCAGAGGAAAATTTTACTGCAGTCAAGAGGTAAGTGAATTTATTATCCCTTCTAGAAAAATTATCATTTCATGCTATTTATGCAATTTTGTTTCAAACTGTAAATGATTATTTTGTTTATATTATGGAATTATGTTGCATGCATGACAAGTTTGAGAAAAAGAAACTTTGTGAAAATAATGATGTTTATAAGAGAATTTTGAGAAAATGATAATAAACCCTCCTACATGTTGCCCTAAGATGTACCTAGAGAAGTACAAGAAATGAGAAAATAATGTTTTAAAATGAGGGCACATGTAGGGGTGAGTGTATTTTTGGCCCCAAGAGAAACAAGAGAGAAGCTCGGTACCGATGCTAAGGATGGAGGCGCAACCGCTGAAGGAGGCTCTGCCAGAAGGTGGTTCCATCATAGTTTTATTTTTGCCATGCTGAGTGCACCCAAAGTTAATTGACTGGCCAGGGGATGGGGCTGCGGCCACAGTATCTCATCCCAGGTCGCAAGGACCGCGCAACCCTAGCATATTGGGGTAACAGTATACATGGGCCCTAGTATGAGATAAAGACTATCAAAAATTTTATTGATGAAAATATATTTTATTTACTTTCTGTTTTCTTTAAAAATATACATGGAACATATGTAGTTATGAGTTCCATTTTTCAAAACGGGACAAGGAGTAAAACTGCTCATGGTTGTGGATTTCACTTACTGGGCCCCCTTTGGGCTCATCAGTTTTTATTTCTTGTTTCAGGTGGTGACCAGGCTGCACTAGGAGGCCGGAATGGGGGCGGGCATATTTAGGATTTCTTATGATTTCATATTAGTCAAGTTAATAAGTGCATTGGCACAGTTTTCTTTCAGAGATTGATAGATTTATTTTAATAAGGGTCTCTATCTCGTTGTGAGACATATTTCTGTTAAACAAGAATATTTCAGTTTAGTTATTATTTCTAGACATGATATTCTAGACTTTCATGCATTCATTGTTATACTAGTATTGTTAGTTGATAAACCTTATGAATCTTTGCGAGTAAGAGAATCATTAACAAACCTAACCCTAACGGGCTGGGGATGTTACAATTTTGGTATCAGAGCAAAGGTTATAAGGTTCTGTAGACTTTAAGAATTAGAACTATTGATAGAAGTAGGGGGGTAATGGGAAGCCACATTCCGGCCAAGTAGAGTCTGTCTTTGTAGTCACTTATAGATAGTACTTGAATACATTCTAACTGCTTACTATTTTCTTTTCTTTTACCTCGGTCATAGAACAATGGCACCCCCGACTCGCAGCCGTACTACTAACATCGAGGAGGGTCATACCGGGGGCAACGAGGCTGGGAACGGAGGAAACACCACTGCCAACCAGCAACCGGAAGCTTTGACTGCGTTGGCGGCGCAACTTGTGAGCTTACTGGCAATGGGTTACCAATACCAAGGGAGGAACATCCAGTGAAGGGCAGCAAGGGTGTACTTTTGGAAACTTTAATCGGCAACGCCGTCCTGTTTTTTATGGACAACCCGACGCAATAGCTGCCGAAAACTGGGTCTTACAAATAGAGAAGCTGATGGATGTGATGAACTGCACCGAAGAACAGAGGGTCAAGTATGCTACCTTCTACCTCACTGAGGGAGCTGAACGGTGGTGGACCGCTCAGAAGGAACACCTGCAACAACGACTAGGAGCAATCATTCCCTGGATGGACTTCAAGGAAGCGTTCTTGGAGCGATTCTTTCCTCAAACTACTCGACAGGCCAAGGCCCAGGAATTTACAGATTTGATTCAAGGATCAATGACGGTGGAGCAATATGCTGCCAAGTTCATTGAACTTTCTCGCTTCGCGCCTTACTTGGTGTCCACAGAAGAGCTCACAGCAAGAAAGTTTGAACGAGGGTTACAGCCGCGCATCATGAATCAGATTGTGGGATTTGAGATTTGCAAATTGACAGACTTGATCAACAAGGCGGCAGTAATTAAGCGGACACAGAGAATGAACTCGGAATACTTTAATCAGAAGAAGAGAGTTGCACTGCAAGGAAACCGCTCAGGGGGACAATCATTCCATGCCAATAAGAGAAGACTTAACCAACCAGCAGAGAGGAGTTACATACCTCAGCAATTCCATAACCAAAGAGGGGGCGAGCAACGCCCTTCCTGCCAGAAGTGCGGTAGGATGCATAATGGGAATTGCCTCTACGGGCAATTAGGCTACTTTAAGTGCGGGAAACCTGGACATATCGCGAGGGACTGTAGGTCCTACCAACAACCAAGCCAATCAAAACCGCTCAGAGGGATAGAAAACCACGGCACCTGCTCAGGTATATGCTTTGACACTAAGCAATGCAGCGGCGTCAAACGATGTAGTAACATGTACTCTTCCTATTTCGTCTGGTATAACTTCTGTTCTTTTTGATTCAGGGGCAACACACTCGTTTGTGTCGTATTTCTTTGTTAAAGCCTGCTGTCTAGAGTCTGAAGCCTTAGATGTAAATTTAGCAGTTGCTACACCGATAGGGAGTACAATTTTATGCACCTTAGTAGTTAAGGATTGTCCTATTTTAGTTGAAGGCCATGTCATGCTCGCGAATCTCGTTATCTTTGAGATGAGCGGGTTTGATATTATTTTAGGCATGGATTGGCTATCCATGTATCATGCTTGCGTGGACTGCTTCCACAAGGAGATCGTGTTTAGACCACCGGGAGCAGCAGAGTTCAAGATTCGGGGGAATCAGAATACTGGCACAGTCAAATTGATATCTGCACTACGGGTGACCAAATTACTGAGAAGTGGGTGTTCAGGATACTTGGCTTGCGTGACAGAAGAAAATTCGGGATGCAAGCTTGAGGAAATACCTATAGTACGAGAATTTGCGGACGTTTTTCCAGAAGAGTTGCCAAGGATACCGCCGGACAGGGAGATCGAATTCACTATTGACTTATTACCAAACACTGCACCCATATCCAAGGCTCTGTACAGAATGAGGGATACCGCCGGACAGGGAGATCGAATTCACCATTGACTTATTACCAAACACTGCACCCATATCCAAGGCTCCGTACAGAATGGCACCGTTGGAGCTCAAGGAACTCAAGGATCAGTTACAAGAACTTCTGGACAAGGGTTTTATCCGCCCTAGTGTTTCTCTATGGGGAGCACCGGTCCTATTCGTGAAGAAAAAGGATGGATCGATGAGACTATGTATCGACTATCGGGAACTGAATAAGGTGACAATCAAGAATAGATACCCATTACCGAGGATTGATGACCTCTTTGACCAGCTCCAAGGGTCACAGGTATTCTCAAAAAATTGACCTTCGTTCTGGCTATCACCAACTCAAGATTCAAGAGAAGGATGTACAAAAGACGGCGTTCCGAACAAGGTATGGGCATTATGAATTCTTAGTCATGCCTTTTGGGTTAACTAATGCTCCGGCAGCTTTCATGGATATGATGAATCGGATTTTTCGAGAGCTTGTCTATCGGTGTGTGGTGGTATTTATCGACGACATCTTAATCTACTCAAAGAGTTGGGAAGAGCATGAAGAGCATTTGCGGACGGTGTTGAGCGTCTTGAGGAAACACCAACTCTACGCAAAATTCAAGAAATGCAAATTCTGGTTGGACAATGTGGCGTTCTTGGGGCACGTTGTTACCAAGGATGGAATTGCAGTAGACCCAGGGAAAGTGGAGGCGGTGGTCAATTGGGTGAGGCCGTCGAATGCCCATGAGGTGCGAAGTTTTCTGGGTCTTGCCGGCTATTATAGGAGGTTCTTTGAAGGGTTTTCTCGGTTGGCAGCACCATTGACCAAACTTACAAGGAAGAACGAAAAATTTCAGTGGTCGGAGGAGTGTGAACAAAGTTTCCAAGAATTGAAGCAACGTTTAGTCACCGCACCGGTCCTCACTCTCCCATCAGGATCGGATGGATTTGTAATTTATAGTGACGCCTCACACAAAGGGTTGGATTGCGTACTAATGCAGAAAGGGAAAGTAATCGCCTATGCCTCGAGACAATTGAAGACTTACGAGCGCAATTATCCGACTCACGACCTTGAGCTTGCTGCAGTAGGCTTTGCTCTTAAGATATGGCGACACTACTTATACGGGGAGCGTTGTGAAATCTACACAGATCATAAAAGCCTGAAATACTTCTTCACCCAGAAAGAGCTCAATATGCGCCAAAGACATTGGCTGGAACTCCTAAAGGACTACGATTGTACGATCAACTACCACCCAGGGAAGGCGAATGTAGTTGTTGATGCTCTCAGTAGAAAAACTATTGTTGGAAGCGTATCTGCCATGTTCACCATGCAAAAGGAACTACTCCTTGACTTTGAAAGGGCCGGAGTAGAGATGATGGTGGGAGAGATCCAGTCTTACATGAGTAGCCTAAGCTTGGAGCCGACCTTAATGGAGCAAATTAGAACCGCCCAGTTATCAGATAACGAAATTATTAGAAGCCGTGAAGAAGTTGAAAAAGGGGTACAATCAGATTTTCACATTGGTGGAGATGGGATATTAAAGTTTCGCAACCGAGTGTGCATTCCCAAGGACGCAGAATTGAAGTGAGTCATCTTGTTAGAAGCCCATCAGTCCCTATATACAATCCATCCAGGTAACACCAAGATGTATCGGGATTTACGTAGAAATTTTTGGTGAAATGGAATGAAGAAGGATATCGCACGGTATGTAGAACAATGACTCAACTGTCAGCAAGTTAAGGCGGAGCACCAGAGACCTGCAGGACCTTTGCAACCCCTACCTATTCCTGAGTGGAAATGGGAACGTATTTCGATGGATTTTGTGTCAGGCTTTCCTCGAGCTCCTAGTGGCCAAGACGCAGTATGGGTCATTGTTGATCGGTTGACGAAGACTGTGCACTTCCTACCCATCAAGATGACTTACAGAATGGATCGACTTGCTAAGCTTTACATCAAGGAGATCGTACGATTACATGGGATTCCTATGTCGATTGTGTCGGATCGTGATCCAAGATTCACCTCTAGATTTTGGAGGAGTTTACAAGAAGCATTGGGAACAAAGCTAACCTTCAGCACAGCGTTTCACCCTCAAACAGACGGACAGACTGAACGGACAATTCAAACCTTGGAAGACATGTTGCGACTATGTGTTTTGGACTTCAAAGGAAGCTGGATCTAGTACATTCCGTTGATAGAGTTCGCTTACAACAACAGCTATCACGCTAGCATTGAGATGGCACCCTATGAAGCCTTGTACGGGAGGCGGTGTAGGTCGCCATTATACTGGGACGAAGTAGGAGAGAGAAAACTACTCGGACCAGAGATCATTCAAGACACCTATGAGAAGATAGCAGTAATTAAGCAGAGATTAGCAGCTGCTCAGAGTCGACAGAAGAGCTACTCCGACGTTAGACGACAAGAACTGGAATTTGAAGTCGGCACAAAGGTCTTTCTCAAGGTCGCCCATATGAAAGGAGTAATGAGGTTCGGAAGAAGAGGAAAGCTGAGCCCCAGATTTGTGGGTCCCTTCGAGATTCTCGAGAAGATTGGCACGGTGGCATATCGTTTGGCACTACCACCAAACTTGACAGGAATTCACAATGTATTTCATATATCCATGCTAAGGAAATACGTACCGGATCCCACACATGTATTGGAAAGCGAGCCCCTGCAGATTCAATCCAACATAACTTATGAGGAGACACCGACAAGAATACTGGATAGAAGGCAACAAGTCCTCAGGAACAAGACTATCTCTTTAGTGAAAGTGTTATGGAGTAACCACTCCGTGGAAGAAGCTTCATGGGAATTGGAGGAGAGCATGCGGGAGAAGTACCCGTATCTGTTTGAGTGAAAGCTGATAGGCCTCAAAGCGACTCTGGCACATCAGGTAATTCCTATGGTCAGTGGGTTAGTTGTTCACCAAATTTCGAGGACGGAATTTTTATAAGGGGGGAGGATTGTGACAATCCTAAGTCCCTTTAGAGTATTTTTAGTTGACTCGTAGATATTTTTTTAAAAAAAGGGTTGGCTTAGGTTAACAATGAGAATGGACGAATTAAAAATATATAATAATAATACATGATAATAATAATAATAATAAGTAAATAAAATAAAAGAGTTAAATATATATATATATTGAAGCCCGGCCCTAGGCGCCGACTACCAAAAGAAAAAAAAACCTAAGCTCCTTGAAAACCTATTTCCTCTGATCTTCTACTCAGCCTATTTAAGGGAGTGAAACAAGCTTGCCGCACACCAAGAGAGAAAGAAAGAAAGAAAAAAAAAAAAAAAAAAGAGAAAAGGGATTTTTCTTGCCGCTCACTTTTCCCTCGTCACGTTGCTCTCCCTGTGTGTGTTAGGTATGGCCTCACATATTTGCTTTTCTTCATCTGATATATATATACTCATTAATAGCACAATTGTGAGTCAAATTTCAGCATTTTACCTTGGTTGCCGTGTGGCCTTGTAGTGGGAAAGAGATTGTCTTCTTGTTTTACACCTCACGTGCAGCTCTATATATATATATATATAATGATTTGAAGGAATTACAGATATATATACATGAATACTTTATATATATATGTATAATGAGTTGAAGGATTTCAAATATATGTACATCTGATTGTTCAATATATTTATAATGATTCAAGGTATATATATATATATAATATACAGTACTACTATATATATATATATATACATAGCATGCTAACGGACGTGTATATATATATATATATATGGTATTCAAGTTGTTCATCTATATATATAGATGGGGTAGTGGGCAGTGTATATATATATATATAGTATGGAAGAACTTAAAGTATATATACATAAAGGAGTACTACTAAATAAAATAAATTCTGAAAATTTTATGAGAAAATATACCTAAATACCTAAGTAAGTTCATTCTCAATTGATTAGCAAGCCAACTCATAATAGTAGTAGAATGTTTTGTTGTGACGTGTATGAGGGTAGTAATGTGTCTGTATTTCCTTTAGGAGATTAGTTAGCAGTCAGAGGAAAATTTTACTACAGTCAAGGGGTAAGTGAATTTATTATCCCTTCAAGAAAAATTATCATTTCATGCTATTTATGCAATTTTGTTTCAAACTGCAAATGATTATTTTGTTTATATTATGGAATTATGTTGCATGCATGACAAGTTTGAGAAAAAGAAACTTTGTGAAAATAATGATGTTTATAAGAGAATTTTGAGAAAATGATAATAAACTCTCATACATGTTGCCCTAAGATGTACCTAGAGAAGTACAAGAAATGAGAAAATAATGTTTTAAAATGAGGGCACATGTAGGAACGAGTGTATTTTTGGCTCCAAGAGAAACAAGAGAGAAGCTCGGTACCGATGCTAAGGATGGAGGCGCAATCGCTGAAGGAGGCTCTGCCAGAAGGTGGTTCCATCATAGTTTTATTTTTGCCATGCTAAGTGCACCCAAAGTTAATCGGCTAGCCAGGGGACGGGGCTGCGGCCACAGTATTTCATCCCAGGTCGCAAGGACCGCGCAACCCTAGTATATGGGGGTAACAATATACCTAGGCCCTAGTATGAGATAAAGACTATCAAAAATTTTATTGATGAAAATATATTTTATTTGCTTTCTATTTTCTTTAAAAATATACTGGGAACATATGTAGTTATGAGTTCCATTTTTCAAAACGGGACAAGGAGTAAAACTGCTCATGGTTGTGGATTTCACTTACTGGGCCCCCTTTGGGCTCATTAGTTTTTATTTCTTGTTTCAGGTGGTGACCAGGCTGCACTAGGAGGCCGGAATGGGGGCGGGCGTATTTAGGATTTCTTATGATTTCATATTAGTCAAGTTAATAAGTGCATTGGCACAGTTTTCTTTCAGAGATTGATAAATTTATTTTAATAAGAGTCTCTATCTCGTTGTGAGACATATTTCTGTTAAACAAGAATATTTCAGTTTAGTTATTATTTCTAGACATGATATTCTAAACTTTCATGCATTCATTGGTATACTAGTATTGTTAGTTGATAAACCTTATGGATCTTTGCGAGTAAGAGAATCATTAACAAACCTAACGCTAACGGGCTGGGGATGTTACAGGTGAGCAACACGATGAGCAGCACAATGACCTTGCTTGGCCAGTATTGACTATTGACCAGGTTTGCACGATAGGTATGTATGTATGATATTCCGAACCATAAATATGTACATATTTATGCATGATGGTACATATAGTTAATTAGTACATAAATTCAAATAATGTATGTTTAACCATTTGTGTGCTAATATATACTTCATCATTGCAGATAGAGCGGGTAACTTTGAGGTGTTGATCGTAAAAGACTCGCACAAGTTGTGGGACATTCCTGATGGAAAAATGGTGGTCATGGAGTATAATGGCGCATGGCAGCCCGTAGGACAAAGCAGCAAAAAATTTAGACGGATGATGGGGAAGACGTGCAAGACCGGGACTTTTATCAGGCTATCCGACAATTGGAAGGATGTACTAGAACAAAGCAAAGAAGATTTATTTGAGTCATTGATGGTAAATGTAGTTTAGATGTTCGTAATTTATGATTTGTAGCAGTTTTTTAAAATTAAATTTTGTGAAACAACAAACGCTTTAATACGATAGTTGTTAATTGATGCAGAATTACTTCTACATCATGCCTGGGTCGGATATGGCAGCAATTAAAAAAGATGCTTTTAGAGACATGGGCAAGAAGCAAAAGCTTTTAAGGCACACGTTAAGGAAGAAGCTCATGATTCAGAGCGACGACACTCCTGGGACAGTGTCGGCAAGGATGGCTCACACCATTTCAAAGTACAACTCCAGAGATGTGGAAATATTGTTGGGGAAATGGTGTAATCCCGATTATCAAGTAGGTTATGACTTCGAACTATTTGACTTTCGTTAATTGTAATTATTCTTTGATGGCTTAGCGATTAATTATGTCTACATGTTGGGTTCGTACTCTTATTGTGCGCACATGAAAGACATACGCGCACAGAATGAAACACCGCATTACACAGGCTCGAAGAGCTATGCAAGGGTCGCACATGAGGAGGTACTACTCTTACTTACCATGAGTATACATATTTGTGATATATTGCGTAGTATATATCATAAATATTTAATTGATGCTTTGAATTTATTGCAGTTTATTAGTTCAGGCAAGGCTTCTACGCGAGCAAAGACGTATATCAAGACCCATACAAAGTCAGATGGTAGCCGCCCAAATCCGGTGGCCGCAGAAAGAATCGTAAGTGGCAGACACCTTGTCGTGAATTTTTTTTTATATATTAACTTATTGAGTCTTAAGAATTGTATATAAATGTGAATGCTCATGTATAGGCCCGGATGGAAGAGTTATTGCAAAATGACCCTGCGGAGCAAGTAAAAGGGCCCCGAGGCACAATTAGGTGGACACCGGATGATGCTTATGCTCAGGCGCACAACAATAAGCCTGAGTATGTGGGTCGTGTCCGAGGGGTCAGTAAGAATATCTTGCCCGCACCCGACACCAGCTACTCATACTATACACCGTCCCAAACACGGTCGCAGAATCGGGGCGGCCCGATGATATCCTGCGAAGAATTTGAAAGAGTCATTCAATCTGAGAGGGAGAAGCATAGGGAGCAAATGGATGAGCGGCTGACGCAGCAGAGTGAGGCGATTACTGCGGCAGTGACTGCACGAGTGGCTGAGCAGGTGGCTGCTCAGATAGCAGCGTATGAGGCCCGAATTCGCAGCCTTGAGGGGTCGAGATGTATGGGCTTCGATCCAGAGGTGACGACTATCCGGAATCCGCAAGATGCGGAGTCCCCAGCCCGAGTGATTGTGAGATCCTCAGTTGATAGCCGATCAGGTAACAATATATTTTTATTGCTTTTATTTGATTAACACGGTTATCTTATGAGTCAAATAAACTTTGTTCACATCTAACACAATTGTATGTATATAACACAATTGCAACGTAATATGTGTAGATGACGTAAGAGTAGAAGCTGAGGACGATCACAATGAAACCCAACATCAGACGCCGGTTGGTCAGAAGTCTCGTTTGTCAATACATTATACCCGTCGTTCAGGCACCCCGTAAGTATATATATATATATATATATATATATATATATATATATGTGTGTGTGTGTGTGTGTGTGTGTGTGTGTGTGTGTGTGTGTGTGTGCGCTTGGAGCTTGAAGCTTTGTATAGTTAATCTTACCATATTTGTTGAAGTTGTCTCATTGAATAAACATGTATTGTTTGTACAGTTAATATGTGTTTGTGTTTGTGCTTTGTATAGTTAATATGTATTTGTGCATACATAGTTAATATGTATGTCGAGGTTGTATATGTGACAATTATTTAATTGTTTTCTCACTTACTTTGACATTACTCATCTATTAGGAGTTTAAAATATTATATCACAAATGTCAACTAATTAGCTAATTGATTGTTCATTTTATCTTTTGCAGTTAATGCGGCGCAGATGATTGATTATTGGTCACGATGATTTGTGTATCCGGTGTTTGTTTAACGTTAGTTGTATTGTATTTTACTTTTTATTACATATTTGCACGTTAATTGTTTGTATAAAGTTATAACTAATTAGTTACACTCCATTTTATGTTATATAACGTTAGTTGTATAACGTTAGATTGTGGTTATATATTAAGGTTGAATTTTGATTATTGGGTTGAATTTTGATTATTGATGTTGATGTTGGATTATTGATTATTGATGTTGGATTATTGGTTATTGATTATTGAGTTGTCGAGGTCGTATATTCAAAAAAAAAAAAAAAAATCCCTGTAAACTGTAGTGACGTGGCATACACTGCCACGTCACTACAGTGGTAACGTGGCAGATAATGCCACGTTACTACTGATGGTAACGTGGCAGTGAATGCCACGTTACCACAAGTGGTAACGTGGTACGTACAAAAGCCACGTTACTACCAATGGTAACGTGGGTGCATGCCACGTTACTAACTGTGGTAACGTGGCAGTTTGTACCACATGACTAGTTGGTAACGTGGCACAAAATAACGCATTACCAAATTGTACCGCGTCAGAATCTGACACGTTACAAAATTTCATTTTGTTACGTCCAATTTCACTACGCGCCAGACACGTTACAATACTTTAGTAACGTGTTAAGCCTATATACACGTTACTACTGGTCCGTGACTAAAAAAATTGATTTTTGTAGTGTATTGTCAATGTTCTATCAAGGCTAGCAAAAAAAAATGACCATATAGATTTTTCAATAAGACAAACATTCTCTTATAATTTTGAAAAAAAGGAAAACAACAATTATTTTTTACCTTTTAAAAAAAATAAAAAATAAAAAAAATAAAAAAAAAAGTAAATTTAATAAAAATAAAAAGGAAAAAAACTGAACTTTTTTTTTTATTTTTTTAAATGGAAATTCTTAATTTTTGTAAAACGGAAATTTGTTTTTTCTTAAAAAAAAAAAAGAAAAAAAAAAGAAATTTATAAATCAAAAGTTTTTTTTTAAAACGAAAATTTTTAAATTTTATGAAAAACGAAATTTTATTTAAGTTTCAGCTTTGAAGATACATTAATTGTACGTATATGAACATGATGATGAGTCAATAATTCAAGAGTCATTATGAATATATTTTACTTCGTGGTTTGTGATAATGAAAGTATTGATGACTTTTCATGCACATGAAACATTTAGTATAAATCCAACAAAAGTTTTGAAGTTTATAATCTCAATCCAAAGAATCCACCATTTGCAAATTGCCTCTTAAATTCCACATGATGCATATGTCAATAATTTCCGAGTGATAATCCTAAGTTTATCATGTAGCTAAGTTTTTCTTGACCGACTAGGAATAAATCCAATAAATCCAAGTCCTCTTCATGCAAATTGATCTTAAATTCCACATGGACCTCAACATGATGTCAATTTTTTTTTTTTTTTTTTTTTTTGTCCAAGTGATAATCAATAAAGCGTATGAAATTTCTGGGTATCCACTCTCTTGATTCATTCACAATAAATCCAAAAGAAAAATCCACTTAATTTGGGAAATAAAGAAGATGTACTTTGGGATTGAAAATTTGTCTCAATACAAAGACTCCATGCTTGGAATCATCTATACGCAAATAAAGTCGACGTAAGTATGGGTTTGGAAGTTATCAAATTAGTCTCTCCGTTTCCAATATTGTATATATTTATCAATTAGTCCTTTTTTCTTTTTCTTTTTTCAATTTGATTAATTTGATCCTCAACATTTGGATCATCTTCCATGAGCTTGAATGGGCCCAAATGGTAACTCGAATACGTACACAGGAATAGCAAAAGGGGGAGAAAAAAATGGAAGCTTTGTACTGAATGAATTGTGCTACGCTAGCTAGTTTCTTGTGTTGGATTCCTCCATTCTACCATCTATTTTTGTTCTGACCAAGTTCTCTCTGTGAGACCGTTTTAGTTATTTGTTAAGAAGGAAACAAATGTTAATCTATCAGTTATCCCAAAAGTTTAAGCTAATAGGAAGATGTAAATTTAATCATTTAACTATTACTTTAACACTCCTCCTCACATGTGGGTTCAAACTCTCTTTTAACATGTGAGGCTCACACGTAGAATATTTAACTTAATATGGGCGGTAAATTGATGGAATCAAAGTTCAATCTCATGATCTTTGGCTTTGAATACCATGTTAAATCACCAGTTATCTCAAAACTTTAACTCATCTCATAAAACCGGTTCAATAAGAGAGTGTTGTCCATTCCTTATAAGCATGCCTAAGATCTTGTCTACCAATGTGGGATTGTTCCTTAATACCCTTCCTCACGTGTAGGCCAGTATTTTTCCTGGTATTTGTCACAGGGTAAGTAGTATGAGCCACATTTGTCCTGTAGTAGGCTCTAATATATACCATGTTAAACTACCAATTATCCCAAAAGTTTAAGCTGATAGGAAGATGTAAATTTAATCACTTAACCATTACTTTAACAGCAAATACTTGTATTTCTTAGCAACAAGCTTATTGAGGCTCTTATCACACCCAAACATGTTTTGATTTACAAGTATATTTATAGACCCCATCTGCAGCTCGAATTATCACCTCTATTTTCTTTTATGCAAAAGATAAAAATTGCACCCCAACTGAGCACTACTTTTCAAACTCAATAATATTAGAAAATAATTGGCTTTGTTTGTTAATGTGTTTTGGGGGAGTTTTTTTTGTTTTTGGTTTCACATTTACCGGTTTCTCTCAACTCCCAAGTGAATTTATAAATTTCTCAATTGGCAGAAAATGAGAATGAGTTACACCCAATCCCACCCATGAAACAAGCGTCATATCTATTTGTCAAAGCAATTGAATTATGAGTAATGCGATATACCAACCCTCCGTCCCATTTCTCTTTTACTTGGTTGACGTGGCAGTGTCCAACATTTTTTATTTTAAAATAAAGGAGATGTAACATTTGCTATAAATCCAACAAAAGTTTGAAAGTTTATAATCTCAATTCAAAGAATCCACCATTTGCAAATTGCCTCTAAAATTCCACATGATGCATATGTCAATAATATTTTCCAAGTGACAATCTAAGTTTATCATGTAGCTAAGTTTTTATTGACCCCTAAGAATAAACCAATAAATCCAAGTCCTCTTCATGCAAATTGCTTCTTAAATTCCACGTGGACCACTTGAAGTCAATTTTTTTTTTTTTTTTTTGCAAGTGATAATCAATTTAATGTTGGGAGTATGGAATTTCTGGGTATCCGCTCTCTTCATTCATTCACAACAAATCCAAAAGAAAAATCCACTTTGGGATTGAAAGTTTATCTCAACTCAAAGACTTTACACTTGGAGTCGTTTACACGCAAATTGCACGCACGTTTCATATAAATGACAAAATTTTCCTCCAGACTGCAACTAAGGATCGATCCTATGATAACAATTATTTGGAATCATTCTCTTATATATTTTAAAGTTTCGTTATCAATTAAGTTGGATAAAAAAAATTATATATAAAATGACGAAATTGGTTATTTATGTGAAAAATTGGTCTGGAATATTAAAAAAACAAATCATCATCTGGATTCTCAAATATTACAGAGGCTAGGGAATAACTTGTAACCAAGTGACAATTAATTGGAAAGAGTCAATTATTGTTTTTTAAAGTCTAAAGTATTTATGTTACGTACAGTAGAAATAGTTAAATCGAGAATGAGAATATAATGGTATTATATGAACAAATTAATGGTTATTGGAAAATAAGATGCAATAAAAGAAATAATGCCTCGCACAATCATAAAAAAATTCATATATATATATGACATTAACAAGTGAACATTGGAGCATACGTTATTACAACAACATGAAAAACTTACAAAACATAAATAATGCATATTAAGAAAAGCACCAACGCCCATAGCCTCAACTTCTCTCCAACTTGACCTTCTTTCGCAAGCGAACAATTTTGATGTTAACGAACACAACAATCGTGTCTTTCAAATTATCAAAGCTTCGAAAGTAAGCTTGTCTCCATGATGTTTTGGCGTTACTCTAGATTTAGTTTTATTCTCTGAACACTTGGTTGAAAGAGGAGGCCTACAGACTAAAGAGTTACCTTCGTAGATAGAAGAGTCATTAAGTGTTTGAAGTTGATTACCGCTTAAAATTTTTCCATACAAGTTGTTGAATAACAAATTCAAGTGACTTAAGAAGGTCAACGAAGACATGCTTTTAGGGATATGACCATAAAGCTCATTCATTGAGAGGTCAAGTGATTCTAACATGTGTAAATTCCCAATTTTTTCCGGAATACTTCCAGACAAATTATTCATTGATAAATTCATGTTGATCAATTTTGAGATGGTTGTAATATTATTAGGTATTTCTTCTGATAAATTGTTACTCGAAAGGTCTAAAGAATAGACTAGACCAATAATAGAACCACCATATAGATTTTCTCTTCCTTTAGAAACCAGCAGCATTTGTTCTTCATAGTCCGCTTCGCCATTGTCATCTCTGCTCAAGTTCCCTAAACATTGAGGGATTGCTCCTAAAAAATGATTGTATGCAAGGTCTAGGATTTGAAGTTGTGAAAGGAGACATAATTGTTGAGGTATGTTCCTGTGAAACAAGTTGGACCTTAGGCTTAACCTCAATAAATATGGTAGGCTTTCTCCTATTTGTGCTAGAAGTTTTCCAAAGAATTTGTTTCGTCCAAGATCAAGGTTTCGCAAGTTTCTATAGTTTCTAAAGAAAGGGGAAAGCTCTCCCTCAAGTTGATTTTGGTGCAATGAGAATACCTTTAATGAACAAAGATGCCGCATTGAACTTGTAGCATTGCCTAATATATTGTTATCTGCTAAGTCCAATATCTTTAACTGTTGTAAATCCTTCCAATGAAGGGATAGTTTCCCGGATAGAGAATTGTTTCCCAACACAAGAACTCCCAATTCCTTTAGCATTCCAATAGAATGGGGAATCCTACCAGTAATTGAATTTGAAGAGAGGTCCAACCAAGATAACTTGGGCAATAACTCACCTAGGGCTGTAATCGAGCCGGGTGAGCCGGGCTTGGGGTGTGCCGAACTCGGCTTGTTTATGTTGTTTAGTAAACGAGTCGAGTCGAGTTCGAGCCGGGCTTCAAAGCCACTGTCCGAATTCGACTCGTTAGGCCCAACACCTAACTCGGCTCGAGTTGGCGAGCCTAAGCGAGCTCGAGCAAAAGCTCGATTAAAAGCTTGTCGAGCCTTAAGCGGGCAACTCGGCTCGCTTAAGGCTCGTTTAGCAAGAAAATACCTATTTTCCTCCACTTTCTCGGCAACCAAACAATCAGAAAATAAAAACAAAATCAGATAAAAAAACACACAGAGGTGGATTCATGAGTGAAAGTGAGAGTGAAAATGAGAGTGAGAAGAGGCGGAAATGAGAGGAGAGTGATAGAGAGAGGCATAGATTCTTAACCAAAAAAATTCCCTCCACTTTCTCGGCAACCAAACAGCAAGAAAAAGATAAGAAAATCAGATTAAACGATTAAACACACAACTTGAACCAAAAAGGCACAAAAACTCGAAGCAAATCACTGTCTAAAACATGCTTAGCAAGAAAATACCTCTTTTCCTCCACTTTCTCGGCAACCAAACAATAAGAAAATAAAAACAAAATAAGATAAAAAAACACACAGAGGTGGATTCATGAGTGAAAGTGAGAGTGAGAGTGAGAAGAGGCGAAAATGAGAGGAGAGTGATAGAGAGAGGCAGAGCGGCAGAGATGAGAGGAGAGTGATAGAGAGAGCAAGGTGAGAGTGACGGCTAAGGTTAAAGGAAATGAGGGATTGCTTCTAAACAAGGTATATATATAGGAGGTCAAAACGACGCCGTTTTGATCATAATTTTTTTTTCTCCTGATAAGTAAAAAGAAACCCTTACACGCCCAGCAAGAGACTCAAACCCAGGACCACAAAGCAAAGAGCTTTGCGGTCAACCAACTGAGCTAGCATACATCTGATGTTTATGTTTGTTATAAATATATAATGAAAGTCGTTTTGAAAGTCGGTAGAAGTCGGTTCGATGTCAGTCGAAAACCAACATCCAAAAATCTCTTCCATCTACCGACCAACAGAATGTCGGGATAAGAAAAACCATTCCGCCTACCGTCTGTCTTATGGTCGGTTTTGGTCAGCACTCGGTCGAATCATATGATTAAGTATTGGTCTTATGCTTAGAAAAAAAATATATAAAAAAAGTATTGATCTTATACATTTGTATTATTCAATATGCTTATATGCATTATTATAATTTATAACAAACATGGACTTATATATGTATAATTTGTTATTATATAATCATATGATTTAATGATCATGTAAATATAATCATGTACATTATAATGATAATACAATAATACTTCCATTGTGGTTATAAGTAAGACATTGTTGAATCTAATGTCAATTACTTAATTCGATATTATACAAATCACATTATTATTGTACACAAATATTATGATTAAGTATTTGAATTGTCATTGGATCATATGATTAAGTGTTGATCTTATAAATTTACAAAACAAACAAAAATATTGATCTTATATATTTGAATTATTCAATATGCATATATGTATAATTATAATTTATAACGTACATGGACTTATAACATACATTGGAACTAAGTCTCTAGATATTTAATTATTGTATAATTTGTATTAGTATGAATTTGTATACTTATGTCATATTATAAATGCATAATTTGTTATTACTTAATTTGATATTATATGAATCACATTATCATTGTCATTGTACATGAATAATTGATTAAGTATTGGAATTGTAATTGGATCATATGGTTACGTATTTATCTTATACATTTATATTATTCAATGTGCATAATATAACTATAACCAATTATATATATATATATATAATCTAACGAGTCTGACAAGCCCCTATCGAGTTTTGTCAAGCGAGTCGGGTATGTATCACTTATTAATCGAGCGGGTTACTACAGTACCGAGCTCGGGTTCGGGCCGAGCTTAACTGAGCGGGTCTCGAGCGGGTTGTCGGACGGACTAGTTTATTTACAGCCCTAAACTCACCTATGTTTTTTGGAATAGGTCCAAAAAACATATTATTCTTGAGATGTATATCGATTAGACTGCTAGGAAAAAGTGGGAGTGGACCCTTTAAGTTGTTGGAACTCAAATCAAAATAATATGACATGTGCTGTTGTCACAGTTAACGCCTATCCAAGTGCAGCAATCATCACCAACCCAAGAAGAGAGACGACCCGATGGATTTGTAAGACTTTCTGTGAAGCTAATTAAGAAGTGATTTTCTCTCCATCTCTGAGCATCTGGAAATAGGGCTTTTGGTGTATAAAACAGGTTTAATAACTTGTAGGTAGGATGCAGTTCCAAGCAGAAAGAAGAAAAAAAATCAGATGGAGAGGAATAACAGACATAAAGAAGTGAGTTCTACCCATTTTGCTGGTGAAATAGTTAGATATCTAAATGCATGTGATTGGGGGGTTGCGGTTCGACTATTTATTCTTGCCAATAATTATGTGGCATTAAATAAGTAATAAACACAACATTTATTCAATTTAAAACCATTAACTTCAGCTTTCAATATATAATTGTATCTCAAATTGTTAAGTGGTTGTAAGAGTCCACATATTTTATTTAACATTTTGATGTGATGAAACCACTAAGGACTTTCTAAGTATCCACTAACTTGACTCATAAATCCACTCTCTTGATTCTATGAGAATAAAGCCAAAAGCCAAAAAAAAAATGAAAAATAAGATGTAATTGCCGTCCCCTTTGAGTTTAAAAGTTAATCTCAGGACAAAGACTCCATGCTTGGGTCTTCTATAATGAAAAAAAATTAAAAATAAAAAGTAAATTATAATTATGATACATTTAAGCCTATGAATTTAAGTTATTCAATTAAACTAAGATTTTGGGTCCAACATTTTTAATTTCATCATACATCATGAATAGTACGTGACCTTTCCAATGACGGCAAGAGGAAGTTGCAAGGCAAGGGAGAAATTAAAATATAATGGACTATTTTATATCTAAATTGGTTGCGTGTTTGTGACTATTCTTTGATACCCTTTTTTTGTACAACTTGTGAAAGGGGGAATATTCATATACTCATTGCGATTTTGACCAACTTCTCTCAATAAAATCATTTTAATTATTTTTCTTAGTGTTAAAATATTAATTGAATAATTAAATCCATCACTTTCTATCACTTAAACTTTTTATGAGAATTAGAGATTTAATGTCTACGCCCTTCACTGACTAAAAATAAATCCAAAGAAACATCCTCCTCTTTGGGTTGTGAAGTTTCTTTGATTGTGCAAATTAAGACCATAGACCATCAGAAATAAAAAGAAGTAGTTCCATATGGGCCCGTGATGTTTGCAAGTGATAATCAATGAAATGGACATGTAGCTTTCTCTATTGATTTATTGAACTTAAATTCCTCCAATAATAGTAGATGGAGTCAATTATATATTTCTACTGAAATTTGTAAAATATGTGAACTATTTATTAAGTTTTTGAGAAATTTGATGTATGTGTGTGTCCATTTATATACAATTAATTAATTCCCAACTAAAAACCTTCGTGGGTTCAATTAATTATGTGAGTTTTTTTCTCAAAATTGGGACTCCCTATAATTTTAGAAACTCCCAATCCCATGGACTTGTTTTGCTCCATTTCTATTTAAAATAGAGTAAAACGTCAATTAAAAAGATGATGTTTTTACTATAGAAGTATCATCTGAATGATTGCAAAAGAAGGAAATGAAACGATTTTTTACAACTGTTCATGCATTCGCAGATTTCATTTCGTTTTTTGAAAGACAATATTAGCTTCGGTAATGCAATATCACGAATGATGGTTAAAATTGTAAATTAAGGCCTTGTATTTTCTTTAGCCAACCGTTCGCTCACCATTTTATTGCAGCACCATTAAATAAAGAATGAAAATATAATAGTAAGTGATGAGAAATGGATTTTGGAAAAATGCGATGCAATAAAAGAAATAATGACTTTGACAAGTGAAGATTGAAGCATCTTGGATCACACATTATTACAACAACCTGAAAAACTTACAATACATAAATTATACATATTAAGAAAAGTTCCTAAGCCCGCAGCTTCAATTTCTCTCTGACTTGACCTTCCTTAGTAAGCAAGCAATCTTGACCATAACGAAAACAGCAATCTTGTCTTTCAAATTATCAAAGCTGCCAAAGTAAGCTTGTCTCCATGATGTTTTGATAATCAGTGTGCCACAAACTCCCCAAAATGCAACAATAAACCCAGCTACCATGCTAATCCAGAACGAGAATGACTCAACTCCCCTTCCATTTTTGTTACCACCGTACCATTTGGTGTTACTCTAAGTTTAGTTTCATCTTTTGAACACTTGGTTGAAAGAGGAGGCCCACAGAGTAAAGAGTTACCTTCGTAGATAGAAGAGTCATTAAGTGTTTGAAGTTGATTCCCACTTGGAATTTTCCCAGGCCAGTTGTTGGATGACAACTTCAAGTGACTTAAGAATGTCAAAGACGACAAGCTTTCAGGGATAGCACCACAAAGCTCATTCATTGAGAGATCAAGTGTTTCTAACATGTGTAAATTCCCAATTTTTTTAGGAATTCTTCCAGTGAGATGATTCATTGAAAAATTCATGATGACCAATTCTAAGATGTTTGTTATATTATCAGGTATTTCTCCTGATAAATTGTTACTCGAAAGGTCTATAGAATATACAAGACCAAAAAAAGTTTGACCATATCCATATTCTATTCCTTTGGTAACCAAAAAGATTTGGTAATCATACTCTAAAAAATAATGTTCCTTCTCATTACTACACAAGCTTCCTAAACATTGAGGGATTACTCCTGAAAAATCATTGTGTGCAAGGTCTAGGATTTGGAGATTTGAAAGAGGACATAATTGTTGAGGTATATCCCCCTGAAACAAGTTGAACCTTAGTCTCAACCTCAATAAAGATGGTAGACTTTCTCCTAACCATGTTGGAAGTTTTCCAGAGAATTTGTTCCTTCCAAGATCAAGGCTTTGCAAGTTTTTATAGTTTCTAAAGAAAGAATGAAACTCTCCATCAAGATGATTTTGGCTCAATGATAATGCCTCCAATGATCTCAAATATCGCATTGAACTTGGAACATTGCCAGATATATTGTTCTTTGCTAAGTCCAATATCCTTAACTGCTGTAAATCCTTCCAAAGAGGTGGGAGTTTCCCAGACAAGAAATTATTTCTCAAAATAAGAAAGCCTAATTCCTTTAGCATTCCAATAGAATGGGGAATTCTGCCAGTAATTGAATTTGACGAGAGGTCCAACCAACGCAAGTTGGGCAATAACTCACCTATATTTTTGGAATAGGTCCAGAAAATATATTATTACCAAGGAATATACGGCTTAGATTATTATGAAATAGTGGAAGTGGACCCTCTAACTTGTTGGACCTCAAATCAACACGAGCAACCAAAGGTTGAAATTTAAAGTACGGTACCTGCCCGCGTAGTTTGTTATGAGATAGATTCCAATCAGTAACATTTGGGTAAGACTTCCAAAGGCCATGTGGAATGGTGTCAGAAATGCCAGCATTCTCGAGCCAAAGAACATTGAGTTCATTTTGGGTTTTAAGCCAAGTTGGAAAGGTTGGGCCGATCCGCACGTTAGTTAATTGAAGGTCTATCAGCTTAAAAGGAGGAACCCAGTCCTGTTTGACTTTTAAAACCAACGTCGAATTTGCAGAAACTTTCGTAGACAACCAAAGAGATTTTAATCGGGTGAGGTTTTGAAAATGAGCTTCAGTTAGGACACCTTCCCAAGAATTCCAACGAAGGTCCAGTGAAACAAGCATTGCCAGTATCCCGATGCTTTCTGGAATCGTTCCGTTCATTTGATTACCAGAGAGGTCAAGTTCTTGCAATGACGATAAGTTCCTACTATCTTTAGGGCTACTGTTGGAACACTAAGACAAGCCATCCACATACTCAGTTATCTCCCCACTTAACTGGTTGTAAGCTAAATTCAAGCTACGCAAGTTGGCTAGATGTATCAGACCAACTGGAATAGCACCTCTAAGCAAACTGGTCTCAAGTTTGATTGTTGAAAGCCCACTCACATTTGACAGCCACTGAGGTATGAAGGAGTTAAAATGGTTGAAAGAGAGATCAATGACTGAAAGCAATGTAAAGTTGATGGAAGAAAGAGAGTGCGGAAGACTAACAAGTTCACAGCCAGCTAGGTGTAACTCCCGTAATGAAGGAAGCACATTAATCGCATGGAGCCAATCCGGTACTTTCTCAAGATTTACAAAATCCATTCCAAGGTACTTAAGAGAAGAAAAATCAACAAGCCATTCTAGACTTTCGACCTCCAATCTTGGATGTGGAAAGCTAAAGTCGGTGGAGAATTAAAGTGAATTGAGGTCTAGATATTGGAGCCATGAAAGATTCCCAAGATGGGAAGGAATAACTCCGGAAAACAATGAGAAAGAGAGATTGAGATACCTCAGATTCTCAAGGGAACCCAAAAATTTTGGAATACTGATTCCATTAAAATTATTAAAGCTTAGGTCAAAGTAACTCAAATGCTTTATATTGAGTAAAGAAGAACTGATCTTGCCCCCCAGGCACGACTTGTTGTAAACTTCCATCTCTTTATCTGACAATACCATATCATATGGATCAAGATCATAAAAATTAAGCTGAGCAAATGGGTTTCTGAGGTCAAGCTTCACTACATTTCCGGTGTTGTTGCCACAACCAACGCCTGTCCAGTTGCAGCAATCCTCACCAACCCAAGAAGAGAGACGACCCGATTGATCTGTGAGATTGTATTTAAAGCTAAGAAGTGCTTCCCTCTCCACCTCTGAGCACCTGGAAATAGGGATTTTGGTACACGAAACGGGTTTAGTAAGTTGTAGGTAGGATGAAGTTGCAAGCAGGGAAAAGAAAAAAAAGAGGATGAGATGAAGAGTGGACATAAAGATATGGCTGCTGCCCATTCTGCCAGTAGTGAAATAGTTGGACATCTAAATGCTTGTGAGGCCTAGACATGCATGGGGTTCAATATTTATAGTATGAAGAATTCTAGGCGCTTCTCTTTACACGTGGCCCAACTATATGTTGTAGTTATTTTTTTTTTTTTTTATTTAGAGTTAAATGAAAACGTGTAATATTAGGAGGAGCCTCAGAGTCGGTATACCTAACAGACTAACACTAACACCATTCTTTATCTTCAGTTTTGCACTAAAACGTGTAATATCTAGTAAGAAGAAGTTATATATATCCATGTAAAGCCAAATTAATCTCAAATTCCGTACTAAATGTTGCTCATTTTTCTTAAAATGTACTCACTATATATATATATATATATATATATGGTAGGTATTTAAAAAAAAAATGGCTTGACTTTATTAATCTGAGACTCTCTATATATATATATATATATATATATATATATATATAATTGTGATTTTGTTTTCAAAAAATTTAGATATATGTGATGCTATCAGATTATAAGATAAAATTGTATGTTGTTGGTACAGTTTCCAGTATGGTGGACCCAAGGGCTAAGCTGTAATATTGAGCTAGTGCCTTCTTTCTTTCCTGTAAAATAACAACACTCATTAAGAGGATGCGCCGAGTGGTGGCCGGTGCATACCTCCTCCGATGGTTAAGTCAATGTCTGAATGAGTTCAGTATATACTTAGTAGCGTATGAATCATGTACTTGTTTCTATTGTTTACGAGCCTTTTATAGGAGGGACTCATAAAGATGGTGATGATGACTGGGCGTAACGGACGAAGGAGTTAACATTCTGGTCCCCTGACCGTTATGGTCGATGGGAAACCGTTCTTGCTATTATCATGTCGAGAATGGCGCATAACTGTTATTGAAGCTGGCGTGATCCAAGGAATGGCGCATAACCATCGGTAGTATTTAAGTGTGGGTCGTAACTGACATGATAATCAAATCATATTCATGCTATTAATGTGATTGGTGCATATCTTGTCCATAACTATCGTATCCGCGTGCTGTGTATATCGTTGATTCAATAATTGTCTCGAGTCGGGTGAGCATGGTCTCCCGAGAATGCGAGCTTGGTGAGGTGACGTCGTTTTCACAGTAAGCCCATATGAATGTGCTGGGCTTCTAGCCGAATTAACGGGCTATGGGCTAGATTATTAGGTAATAGGCCCAATGACCCTATTGTAGACCTAGGTGTAACATATGTGAACATGTTAATTATGTCAATAATTCAATGAGTAATGATAATATTTAATTGAGGTTGTGATAACTAATGAAAGGCACTTAATTTCAACATATCCACTGCTTTATTGACCGACTAAGAATAAATCCAAGAACTAATAAAGGAGTTTGGAAGTTTAATTATCTCAATATATACAAAGACTCCATGCCTCAAGTCTTCATCTGGATTGCCTCCTAAATTCAACATGCGACCCATGATTGTCAATAATTTACAATAAAGCGTAGATTAGGATGACATGAAGTCGACAAAATGTCGGTTTAAGGCTTTCATACGTATATCCTCTTTCTTGACTCACTAATTAATAATAACTCCACGTACGTAAAAAAACATAAATAAATAATAACTCCACTCACTTTCTTGACTGGCTAATTAAGAATCACTCCAAAAATAATAAAAATAATAACTCCACTCACTTTCTTGACTGACTAATTAAGAATAACTCCAAAAATAATAAAAATAATAACTCCACTCACTTTCATGACTGACTACCTAAGAATAACTCCACTTACGTAAAAAAAATAATAATAATAATAATAACTCCACTCACTTTCTTGACTGACTAATTAAGAATAACTCCACTTACATAAAAAAAATTTACAAAAAAAGAGTTAAATATATTATAAGTCCATGAGTTAAACCCGCAAAAATAAATAAATAAATTCCTCAATTTTATTTTTTTTTTCGATTTTTACTCACTGGGTTAATCAAAATGCCAATAAAATTTCTACCATTAGATTATTGTAACGTCCGTTAGTCTCAATCAAAACGCACCGTTTTGCCACGTCAACATAATAATTTTTTATCAATTTAACTTTGTTTTTTTAATAAAAAAAAAAAAAAAAAAAGTTGAAGGAGTGACTGGTTGGGGCTACCACCCCCCAACCCCTATGGGGTGGCCGCAAGCCACCCTATAGGGGTTTGGGGGTGGCAGCCCAACCGTTGCCCACCCCTTCAACTTTTTTTTTTTTAATTTTATTTAATTTTTAAATTAAATTAATAAAAAATTATTATGCTAAAGTGGCAAAACGGTGCGTTTTGATTGAGACTAACGAGCGTTACAAAAATTTAACAGCAGAGATTTTATTGGCATTTCAATTAACCCAGGG
The DNA here is from genome assembly GCF_901000735.1 of Corylus avellana. Lineage (NCBI taxonomy): Eukaryota > Viridiplantae > Streptophyta > Magnoliopsida > Fagales > Betulaceae > Corylus > Corylus avellana. The sequence goes on from NC_081542.1 coordinate 30,044,504, forward strand.
AGTAAAAATTCAAAAAATAAAAAATAAAAAAATAAAAAAATAAAAGGATTTTTAAGATTTGGCGGATTGACTCATAGATGTATAATATATTTACCAAAAAAATGAAAAATGAATAACTCCACTCACTTTTTTCTTTCTTTTATTTTTTCAGGCAAAAAAAAAAAACTCCACTTATTTATAAAAAATAAAATAAAAAATGAATAACTCCACTCACTTTCTTGACCGACTAATTAAAAATAAGGTCGGTAATGTCGGTAAGTGAAAAAAATTGGAAAATTGGTCGGCAAAGTCGGTCGTTGAAGTCGGTTCGGTTAGAAAAGCCTACCGCACCAAAAAATTCGGTGTAGAAAAAATCATGCCACCTCCCGTCCATCATCTAGGCAGTCACGGTCAGCTATGGTTGAAACTTGGTCGAAAATCGGTCAGTTGGCGGCGAGTCGATGAATTTGCTCAGCCCTATGACCCAAGAAGCTCATTATAACACCCCCACCCCACGAACTGTCAAATTTAGAGTCCACCACAACTCTCCACCAAGCCTCTCTCCCATGCACATAGCACCATAGCCATTTTTCTAAGAGAGCACGATTTTTTTTTTTTTTTTTTTGATAAGTAAAGATGTATAAATCAAAAGCGCAGAGGGGCGCAACCCTAGTACATAGGGAATATACAAGAGAGCAACTAAGAAGAAGAAAAAGAAGAAGAGAACATAAAAAGAAAATCACGGAAGCTGATCACTAAGGGCGCTAGCCAGCCATCAGTCCAAGTGAAAAGGGTGTACAAGAAGAAGTGGATAAGGTCCTCAATGTTCCTAGATGAGTTCTCGAAGCATCTAGCATTTCTCTCATTCCAGATGCACCACATGAGGCAAAGAGGAACCATCTTCCACACAACAGCACTATAAGATTTGCCGCCCGCCCACCAAGTAGCATACAACTCCTTGACGCTACCAGGCATAACCCAACACAAGCCGAACCGAGTGAAAATGGCATTCCACAAGATACGCGCAACCCCACAATGAACAAAGAGATGATCAACTGACTCCCTATCCGAATCACACATGCAACAACGGTTTATCACAACCATACCTCTCTTTCGAACATTATCCAAGGTTAGAGTCTTTCCAAGCGCGGCCGTCCATGCAAAAAAAGCCACTCTCGAAGGAACCTTGGTGCGCCAAATACTTTTCCAAGGAAAAAGGTTGAGTTCTTTAGAGGCCAGGATCCTGTAAAAAGATTTTACCTTGAATTTTCCTTTACGTGAAGAGATCCACCACATCCTATCCTCCCCTTCCCCACACATCGTATGCGAGTACAAGAGTGAGTAAAAAGAGGCCAAGACGTCCACTTCTCAATCATGACCCCTGCGAATGAAGGTAACATTCCACTGTACAGAACCATTTAGACACTCCCTGTTATCCGCAATAGACGCATCCTTATTGGTGGCGATATTGAAAAGTCCAGGAAAAGCATCCTTGAGAGACATGTCACCAAACCAGATATCCTCCCAAAACCTGATATTGGACCGAAGACCAGGGTCAAATCTAATGTGGCATTGGAACCACCTCCACCCCCTGCAAATGTGCTTCCATAACCCCACCCCATGCGATCCACTGGGTTCCCTAGAACACCAACCACCCCGCACGATTTAACATCTCTAAACTCCTAACCCTCCCTCAGAGATTGGAGAACAAACCTTAGACCAACTTAACAAGTGAAATTTGAACCCTTCGCCTAACCCAACCCATAATAAATCTCGATGAAGCTTCTCTATGCATTGTGCAGCACCCGTAAGGCGAGAGAAGAGGGACATGAAATACGTAGGCAAACTAGAAAGTGTGCTTTTTATAAGGGTAACCATACCACCCTTAGACAAGCACATCATTTACCAACTCACTGATTGAAGCTCTATCTTTTAAATAACACCATCCCAAATAGACTTGGCCTTATTGAAGGGCCCCAACGAAAGACCAAGATACTTCAAAGGTAAAGAAGAAACCTCGCAACCTGGAATGCCAACCAACCCATCCACATTATCAACATTATCCACAAGAACTAATTCTGACAAAGGCAGATTAATCTTCAAACCAGAGACAGTTTCGAAGCATTAAAATAAAGCAAGTAGATAGCGAGTGTATTCAGACTTAGACCCACAAAAAACCAAAGTGTCATATGCAAACAACATATGTTAAATATTAACCACACTAGAGTTCCTAGACCCCACAAAAAAGCCTAACATAAACTCCCCATTAACAGTTGCAGAAAGCATTCAACTTAAGGCCTCCATACCAATAACAAAGAGAAACGGCAATAAAGCATCTCCCTGTCTCAAACCACAGGAACTACTGAAGAAACCAGACATATTGTCATCCACCAAAAAGGAAAAATGCACAAAAGAAATACAATGCGCTATCCAAGAGCGTCATTTCTCCCAATTGACATAATCATCAGCCTTCTCAATATCTAATTTGCAAAGCACCCCTGGCTCACCAGATCTGATACAACTATTCAGACATTCATTTGCTATAAGAACATAATTAACGATTTGCCTAATTTGCCTACCTTGAACAAAAGCATTCAGGGCTTCAAAATAATATTCGCTAAACCCTTCTCAACCTACTGGCAAGAACTTTGGCAAATATCTTATAAACTCCACTCACAAGACAAATAGACCAAAAGTCCTTCAGATCGATAGCCCCGAAATTCTTTGAAATGAGAGCAATCAAGGTGGCACTAAGAATTTCTTCAAACTTACTACTAGGATGAAAATCATGGAGCAACCAAAGGCTCCACCATAGGCAGCAAGCTTTTGGCTAGCAAAGACGCATCGCTTGCAACCCTCGAAGGAGTCTGCTCAACTCGCGCCACAACATCGACGCCAACGAGAGGTCGCTACGGGTCCACCATGGAGCCACCAAGTTGGGGGGAGCACGAACCAGCAAGACCCACATCTGAGTCAATACAGCCCTCTTCCACAACTGGGGGCCTCATAACCCTTTACATGAAAGACATATTTCATGGCAAGAGGGCCTTTTTCTCTTTTATCTAAAAGGTGGATTGTGTCTTTAGAAGTAGGTCATTCAAAAGGAATTAAAAATGCAGGTGGGGCCTTCGCATCGGCCTACTTTACAACATTAAACTCCCCTAGCCCAGTAGAACTCAATCCCTCATCCACTAAGACAAGCACTCGATCCACTTCCTCTTTTAAAAACTCCAGCTGACTTCTCATAAATCGTAGATTCCCACTAAACGTACGCAACTTAACTCCTTCGTACAACCTCATTACCTGAGACAAGCACCCATTCCACTTCCTCTTTTAAAAACTCCAGATGACTTCTCATAAATCGTAGATTCCCACTAACACACACAACTTAACTCTTTCGTACAACCTCATTACCTGCTGCAACACGAAAACAGGGGCAGGACAAGTCTGCAACACCTTCACCACCTCAAGCAATGATGTTTTGAGCCCTCCTCATACCTTGTGCCGTAAGAAGGGCCGTGCCAGGTCTATCTACTGACGCCGTAGAACAACTCAACAACTGCATTGCCCTACCTAACACCTTCGCATATGTCCTACCACCACCTATCATTAGCGCCTTACTCGTAGAGACAGATGAAAAGCCACCCACAGCCGTAGCCTGCGAGCTACCATTGGGTTGACTAGAAACACTCCCCTACTCCCAACGCCATGAGAGGGTTCCCAGTTCCACGGCAAAATTTCTCCACCCTCCCCCTCCCTTCTCGTCCCTCCGCACTCTACACTCTACGACCACCACCCTTGTACACCTCTACCACCAAATATCGACCAGACCTATTGGAGCATCTTTGGGCTATAAGAGCTTTACTCCCATCGCTAGACGATTTAAAGAACTCGGTCATCTCTACATTTCAAACCAACTGCTCCACCGTGGACGACAACCAAGCAACACTCACCTTACCCAACAACACCACACGGGAAAATTGTTGGCTTCTTTCAACCAACCAAAGCAAAACCCACCCTTTTGCTACAAAGAGCTCAAAGGTTTTGGCCTAAAAAAACCAGCTAAAGAACCCCATAGCAAGCAACCACACCAAAAACTACACCCACTCCACCATCAAAGAACAAATCAGACAATTAAGAAAGATTATTGTCATCATGAAAAGAAAACTCACCAAGTAAATAAACAACAGGCTTTGCAGTAAGCAATTGAAAAGTATTTAGTATCTCAATATCAGCAGCTTTCCAGTCACCAAGACGGACATCTTTTCCATCCTCGAGCCATGCTTAGACCTGTAGAAAAGCCCCCATATTTGTGACAATCTCCATATATAAAAAATCATGATTATATAATGCCAACCATGTGTAAATGAACTAGGAGAATTCAAGCTTGCTTGATTTATACAAAAATTGAAGCATCTAAAAAACCTTAAAGAGTATTATATATGTATAAAAGACTAAACAAAGATCCACTCAAAGATCAAATTTCATGCTTTAACAAAAAGCTTTACCAACTATTTCTTCTAGACTGTGGGAAGGCCCCAAAAAAAATTGCATTATAACACCCTCTCAAGCACTAGCGGTTCATTTAATGTTCTTATTCCATGGTCTAAAGTAATAAAGAACTTGAAAGAAGTCTCCGTTGATCACAACCCACTTTTCTTGCCTTATTTGAACATATTACATTCATGTCTACATATTATAACCATACGCTTTTTAAAAAAAAGCGATGCGATTACATCTTATATAAATACTAACAAAGAGACAGATATATAAATACCTTTGTACAAATTGAATAAAAGTGAATCTACTCTACAATAATCCTAAAACAAATAGATAATATATATATATATATAAAAAAAAATTAATTCCTTAACTATAATCTCCTAAGATGCAATAAACAACAAAGGATGACAGCAACGAAGAAGACTTAACAAAACCCTGAGTGGTATCGAAAACATATGTAGCTCCTACATTTTTACCTCACAAAATATATATATATATAATCAAATTATCATAAAAAGCGCAAGGCGCCTCTAAGTACACTGGAAATATATAAGAGAAAACACCTAGCTAATTAGAAGGGGAAAAAACAAAAAAGAAATCATAATAACTGAGCTCCAAAGGGGAAACAAAGACAAGATAGAATATAGACGAAAAAAGATTCAAGCCCTCCACCATCCACTCACGTTCCTCAAAATTCATGTCATTGATTTCCCTCAAAAGACACAACAAGAGACAAGGGAGCACTATCTTCCACACATTAGCATTCCGAGTGCTACCAGCAGTCCACCAACAAATAACCAAGACAACCCAAACCAACCGGAAAAAACATTCCATATGGCACAAACAACCTCACAACGGAGAAGAAGACGGTCCAAACAAGATATATGACTTGGTAAAACATGAAAAGAAAGGTTACATGTTCAAATAAAGATTATTGTTTGAAGATATCAAGCACAAACCTTATCAGAGACTTCAGGCTTTTAACTGCTTGTCAATGCTCCTCTTCATGCTCTTCTCAAGATCTTCTATCCTCATTTCCATAAATTCAATATCCTACAGTTAGGTAACATAAAAGAAGCAAGTTTTAGAACATTTCTTTCAATGCATACATTGCTATTCCCAATATGGACATATGGGTAGACAATTTGGAAAGAAATGAAGGGGCAATACTATGGGGATACTGAAAAAAGAATTCGTAGACCATAAAAAATCATCATTAAGAGCAACATTCATCAGCATCATAAAATATCCTATGAAGTATAAACGCCGATACAAAATCTAAATAAAAGCACTAACCAAATAATAATACCTAGCTGAAATGGCATAGGGGTGAGACAGGGTTGCATAGAGCATATGCTTGAAATTATCAAGTGCATGGTGCACTAAATATTAATAACTTTTACTCACATACATACGATTTCACCTTTTTGAGTACCTTACGCACCATAAAAGAGTGCAAGTCATTCTTAAAATCATAAATTTTTCCAAGCAATTAAATATCCATCATAAGAATCATTTGTTTAATGGAAAACCTTTCCAAACAAAAACAAAAACCATCGGTTAGGGATTTTTGAACTTCAAAAAGCCTCTAAATTCGAGCAACTACTAAATTCATAATGCCCTCAGAAGGCCTAGTCTAAGAATTACCTAACCTCAGAGAAATTATAACCATTGGGTAAAATAGAGAATAACTATCTGAGAAGTTAGAAGATATCACAAACCACATTGTTTGTATTCTAGGTCCCATACCACCTGTTGATGCAGCAAAGTTAGGAGCTAACATGGCTAGCCATTGTGATAATATTTGCATATATCTAAAGAGGCCGAAAGACTGCAATAAACTGCAACAGTAGAACATACTTAAGGTTTCATCCAATTGCATACAAGTGTTCTAATAAACCATTAGTATGATACATTCTATTATAGTAAATTGTGCGAAGTTCCACAACATTTTTTCGATGGTTTCATTAGGACTGGAGCAAACCACGGGCCAGGGATTAACATAAAAGAACATATTTGGGCCTCTACATTTGGGCTTGAAATTAGTTAACCCCATCCCAAGCTTGGGCATGTGTATGATGCCAACTTATAAAAGTACACACACATATACACCTTTCATTGAACTTTTGTCTAAACTACCAAACGACAAGACACAATATATTGTCAAATTTTCAAATGTTCTTTTGTACAGCCATGTAAACAAGCACCTCTAGCATTAAATAACAAATTGCAAAGAAGAAAAAGGAAAAGAAAACCATCTCGTTGATTTTGAATATGTTCCTCTCCCTCCTCTCTCTCATCATTGTCTCAGACACCATTATTTATGCATCCATAGAACAACCCCTCACCCACGTCCTTGTAATTGAATTTCTCTTTCTTACTCTTTTACACACAGCCTATACATGTTCAGGTCACTAGCTTTAGATTATTCCCAAATTTCCATATAACATAAATCATAAATTCCAGTCAATGGAGGAATTAGCCATATTCTACTCGATACCAAAAATAAAGCTGACTGAATATCATATAAAAAATCACTACAATAAGTTATACGATCATCAACCCTCCAGAATGCAACACATTTGGAATCACTTAAGGTTTAGGGAAGTAGACATACTTAGAGAAAGTACTGTAAAACGGGAGCTCAAGACACTAAATTCAAGACTAATAGAAAATATAGCTTTAGCCTCAATTCTGCGCTAATAACCTCTAAATCCCTCACAGGATCCACAGTATCATCAACGTGGATAATGTCTGGATCTTCAAAGGCACCTAGGGCGGAGAAAGGTAGAAGTGTAAATCACTGTAATGATACTTTGATACATGAAAATCAAAAGAGCGAAACTAAAATGAGAACTATATTCTAGATGAGTCCCAAAGTGATTGCAACAGCATCCAAGATAATAAATCAAAAGAAATCAATTCTACAGTAAAATATACACAGGACAATTTATTGGTCACGCTTAGCGGAGAAAAAATTTCGGAGTATTCGAACCTCTCTAATTCGTTTAGCTTACCATCTAATGAGGTCAGAACATATGTGGCTAAGCTCTTAAACTTGGCTAGATTCATTTTATAGTCAATTCAAGCTCAAACTCAGTTAAGCTTGCTATTAGGCATACAAAACTATTTATATTTACTTAATGAATACTTTAGGATAAATATACCAACCATTTTTTTATAACAGATACATTTTAAGATACGGATCTATATTACATGTTACTTACTTGAATCAAGCTTTAGCTTCAACCCTCAAGCATGAGTTAGGTTTGTCAAACTGTACATCATGCTCAAGCTTGTTAGGCAAAGCCCCCTTGCAGCCATAGGGCTCACCAAACAACTATGAACAATAAATAACATTTCTCTAATCAAGTAACTAGACTTTAGGGTTTGCATGATGCCAAGTAGAGGGCTGCCGTATGCTCTTTTAATTTTCACCTTAAGCAGAATTATTATACCCACAATCACATAGAAGATAACAAAAGGACATAAATACAACCAAACACACCATAACATTTCCTAGGCATACAACACATGAAAATGAATATGGTTCAGCAAATTACTATTCATTCTCGCACTTCTTTCTTCTCTTTCTTTCTTTCTGTCTTTAGTTTTTTTCTTTTTTTAGCTAATACTCATTTTCTTGATCATGAACAGAATATATATTCGTCCATATAGAGCAACATTCAAACATGTATAATTGCAAATATAAGATTCTTACATAAAACATGGAAAATTCCATTAACTGCACGTATGTGAGATAAGAAACTGTTGCCCAACCCTTGTTTGTAGTCCAGGATCAGGTTTCTTAATTTAACTATTGATGAACCTTCTGTTGGGAGTACTCCCTTATATATAACCTGCCACCACCTGACTTCCATCTCCTTTTGGCCTCTCAGAACTTAAATTTTAAAGGGAAGTAAATTGATTCAGAACGATGCAACGTGCTTTTATTCTTCCACTTCTTCAGATTACTCCTAATGCGCAATGCTCATTTCGAAAGTCAAAAGCATGGGCCCTGAAATTTTATAGATCCTTGTCTAATAGTTTCAGTTCCTTTGCCACTACTTAAGATATTCCGGAGATCAATACATTCTTATAATCATTATATCATGGTTCAGAGAAAGCAAAGAGAACTGCTTCCTTATGGTGGACCCTTCTGGCCACCATCTTTATGATATGGTATCAGCAAAAGATCGAGAAATAGGAGTTATGCACCAGATATTCTTGCTTTCAGCAAATCATAAGTTACACTGTATGAGGCCACTGGTATTCAGTAGAAGAAGAGAGAAGATAAAAGGAGAAGAAAATTAGAACTTCTGTCAACGACACATACCAAAAGGAAAAAAAAAGGCAAAGCCCTGAATTCTTCTGCCTTTCAGCCACCAGATATTAGAATTTCTTCGCCCTTCTATTAGACCAAAGTGGTGGCTACTAACCAGAGAACTAATCAAGTAAGGAATTTTCATAAAAATAAAAATAAAAATAAAAAAACATTTAGCATCAATTAAACAACCTTGTGATCTGGCAGAATTTATAACCTTTACTACGATATAAAAGGGGCACAGAATATAGGGGCTAAGCTCAATAATAGTGAAGGGAGATATATCAATCATGGAGCATTTTAGTACAACTCTCTTGTGGAATTGTAGATAAATGGATTTTGGTGAAAACTCCCACAATATCCCTAATGTAAAGCATATGTTAGATCCACCTACAACAGTAAAGAGCTGGGAAACCACTGCGGTATCTGCAGCATTCATCAGGATATACAATTCGATAACCAAATTACCCCACTCAGTTATATATGTATAGAGACATAAAGTCCGAGTAAGAGGCTTCAAAAATTGGAGGCACAAACCTCACTTTTCGGCTTGAACAATTGGCAGAGCCATTCAAAGCGCTCATCAGGGATATTAACCCATGCCATACGAAGCGCTCATTGCATTTTACCCTCTTTCTGATAACTAAGCATCCATGTGTGCAGGGGAAAAGGAGACACTGGAAAATAATGAAAAAAATAAATAAATAAAAGCATTTAGAGATAGAAAAGCTAATCAGCATTGTTCTTGTGGAATTGCCAGCAAGAAAATGAGACACAGAGACACATAGGTGGAAGGGTCTGACAGGAACAAGCCTTTGGAAATCCCAGTTGGTCCATCAATTTTACTGCTTATGAGTCACTTTGAAATGCGCTCTCTTCTTACACATCATCTAGAACAACCCCAAGTGAGTCCTATAGAAATATTATCTGCAAAATAATAGTAGTACTGGAAACATCTCAATCATGTAATACATTCATGTATCAAACAGATAATGAACAATGACAGTTAGGATTTGGCATAGTTGCAAAGCACTGATTACATGCATTAATAATTGGCCATTTAAGCTAGTCAATCAACACGGTTAACAAATTTTCCCCCTACTTGCGCAGAGTATTAAAAATCTTGGCTGAACTGTTATGGACTTATGCATAATAAAGTCATAAGTTTGTGCATGAAGGCTTAGCGAGTCCAACCTTGAATTCATAACTTGCATAATGAGTTGCATCGACATCTTTGCCCGGGATCAAATGCCCCTTTCCCTTGCCACCAATTGCCGAATGCCGAGGAAGGAGTGAATCAACAGATCCAACCAACCACAATACAATACACCACCCAAGCGTGAATCGGTTGTAGAATATGCGATGAAAAATGGAGAACTTGTTGCTGCTGTACACAAAAGATCATGCTATAGATGGACTTCTGTTATCCATGTTTCATGACATCTAAAATTTATGAACTATTGTTCACATTTTGCTTCTTCTCGCATATTTCACATGAACTTGAATGCTGTGCAATCCCCCCCAGCCTATTGCAACCATTTTTCTTCATTTAAAGATTCTGTTTTACTAACTCTTTTCTGCATGCTTAAATATATGCTCAAATGCAGCAGTATGATCCTACATCAATGATTTTCACCTAGAAAATTTGTGTACCACATAATCCAAAGAGTCATTTTCTATTTCAAAGTCCCAAACACCCTTAAACAGCATTAATTTAAATCTTCCATCCCAACGTATTCCACCATTTCAAAAGAATCACCTTTTATCTGCTCCCTAATTAATCAAATGAGGCCTAGGCCTCATAGCTATCAAGAACCAATTGTTTCTTCAATTTACAAAAAAAAATGGGAGAAAATTAAAATTTTAAGTTGAATTTCCAATTTGAGGAAAAATGCAAAAACAACTCCACCACCATTAGTTCAAAAAACTCGATTCCAGTACCACAGTAAAGACCTATAAAAATATGAATGGTAAGCAAACATCTTCTATTATAAAGAATCCTAACAAATTCATGGAAGCATGTAATCTTGGACACCGAAGTGCTCTTGTTAGTAATGTCTACAATGATCTCAATTATTGCGGAAAAGGCACAGCTGGAAACATGTACAATAAGGAACCACAGCTGGGAAACATGTAAAATAAGAAAGCAAAACACAATCAAGATTTATATTATATGCTCATTATTTGCAATCATATACTAGACCCATCCATGTAAGATTATAAGTTTTGCATGAATGGATCTGATTATATCCCACCGCAAAAATGATAGTGACTATCTCCCATACAAGGTACTTAAACAAGGAATAAATGGAAGCTCAGGACAAATTCTGCAGGGCCACAAAAGTTTTGACAAATCAATTGAGGTATTGAACCTCTGAAGCATATGCTTTTTCTTAGCATTTACTGATTTACTACTAAAATTAGGAAATTCTGGCAATAATAGTTGGGAGTTGCAAAATCGAATTTTTACAGAGATTGCTTTTAGTCTAGGTAAAAATAGCACAACCAGATACTTGATTTAAGTACATTCGAACAAAACATGAAGTCAGAAACTTCTTAAGGATTTTATGGTAAAATAATTATATGGATCATGCACCATAGATGCACCCTGCAAATCATATAGAAGATGTAAATAAATGCAAACGCTAGAAGTCTATTTCCACCACACATGCACCATGTAAATTATATAACTATATTAAGGAATGCAACAGATTCAACATTTGAAAGCAACATGGTTGACAATCACATAAATGTAATCGGTTAGGAATAGAATGTTTCTACAACAATTTCCACCAGGTATGAGTAGCAGCCTAACCCTCCCGCCAAAATAAAAAAAAAAAGATGCAGGAGGCAACTATTGCAGACCAAAAAATAGTTTAAAAAGAGCTAAGCATGCACTAAAAATGCATCAGAATGGTAAAAGCAGAAATACCAAGATTCACACTGTTAATACTTCCTTCCTTCAATGTTTGACTATGCTTCTACCAAAAACAGCAGCATCTCAAGCTACAAAAATATGCCAGAAGCATTCATTTTACGCAATGTTTTCTCAATCCAAAATTTTAGAAGTACATATCAGAATAAAAAACCTAAAGTCCCAGTAAAAAAATTGCCCAAAATCTCAATACAAAATGAAATATGCATATACAGAGAGCCAACCAAAAAAAAAAAAAAAAAGCAAACAGAAATGCCTAAAAAGGAGAGAATTAATCATTTTTTTGTTAATCAGGCGACACCCAGATTTGAACTGGGGAAAGAGGATTTGAAGTCCCCCGCCTTACCACTCGGCCATGTCGCCAAAATTTTAGAAGAAAAATCAAATTTTCAGTTTTGTAAAGGAAATGAAACCAAAATATATATATATATATATATATCCATTTGTTTGGGGGTGTAAATCATGCCAAAAAAAAGAGAAATAAAAGAATAAATGAAAAGAAATTAAAAAGAAAAACCCAAAAGAAAAAAAGAAACAGAAAGAAAAAGAAAAAGAAAAACCAAAAGAAATAAAAAGAAAAAGAAAAGCCAAAAGAAACAAAAAGAAAAAAGGGGGAAAAAAACAAAAAAAACAAAAAAAACAAAAAAAACAAAAAAAAACAAAAAAAAAAACCCAAAAGAAAAAATAATCAAAAAGAAAAACCCAAAAGAAAGAAAGAAACAAAAAGGAAAACAAAGACAAAAACCTAAAAATGAGACGATGGATCATTGATCACCTAAACCTTATATCGGCACCACGTATCGTGGTCCATAACCAGCAATAGAATTCTTGGCCCTGCAGATCTTAAACCTTCTCACTCTAGGAATAGGTTTATTCAAATCAAAGTATCGGGATTCAATCGGTGAAGAAGAAACCTGGATAGCTTTCAAAGGTTTCGGAATTGGGTTTGATCTCTTTCTCTGAGCGCCCCAATTAACACTGAAACAAGTGCGGCAAAACTCATCTGCGTTGCATTCCAGAGTGCACGTTCTCCTTCTCTGGACGCCCCACTTAACTCCGAAACAGGAGCGACCAGACTCTGATTCAGAGTCTAAACAACGAAGTTGGATCAGAGCGTGAGCTACAGTAATCTCATCCGGGCTCAACGTGAGAGTATCCCCTTTCATGCTTTATCTGATCAAATCTGGAAATTCCAATGACACTGATGTATCTAAGTAATCCACAAAAATATTGAAAACCCTAAAAATAGAGCATAAAATTCAATCACAGTCTAAATCTAAGCCCTATATCTTTCGGAATTTCGAAATTAGGGTTTCATTGCGCTGGATTCCAATCAAACCCCAGATCTGAATTTCTTTCAAGAGTTTCAAATGTCGGATCAAACTGTTGTTGAAATTTAATCGCCAAGGAAATCGAAAAAAAAAAAAAAAATTGAAAAAAAAAAAGAAAAGAAAAAAAGACGTTGAAGTTCAGTCGCTGACCATTAACGGCGGACAGGGCATAAGGTTAGGGTTTTGATCCAAACCCTAAATCAAGTCAAAAATTTCCCAAATTTTTTTGCGAAAAGAAATCTCGAAGAAGAAGAAAAGCCTAAGTATAGAAAATCCCAAATAAATCTAGGAGTTGTCGGAAAAACATACCTGAGACGGAGAGAGAGGCTGAGCGCAAATCAAACACGAGGAGAGAGAGAGGCTGAGAGCAGATCAAAAACCCAGAAGAGAGAGAGGCTGAGAGCAGATCAAATCAGAGCCCCTGATCGATGGATTTCACCGAGAAGAGCGAGAGCGGGAGCGGGAGTGAAAGAGACTGAAAAGAGTGACAATAGTCGTTTGGACCAAGAATTTTGAATTTAGACGGATATTTGGATGGGTTGGGTGGGTTGGACCGAGACATGCCCGGCCCGTATGGACCGATTATAACGTTCGTCACATAAACGAAAAAATTGCAAGTATTATTTGTTTGTATTCCGATTCAATGCTTAAGGTTTGACATTTTAAAGTGTTTTTTATATTAAAGAAAAAAAATGATGAAATTATTTATGAAAAATGTTAATAACTGGTTTATAACCGGTTTTCAATAACTACATAACTTCCAGTTGCAGTTGTGGTTATTTAAAATATAATAACTGCCTAAATCGGTTGTCATTACGGTTACGAGGAAATAACTGTTATCGCAGCTATTTGTACATCCCTACTCAAGGACAGCGTCAACCCTACTAAGAAGAGGTTAAAGGCTTAGATATACTATATGGAAGATGGTTATAATTTACTATCTACCTATATAACATGATTACTTTAAATCAAAGGATTGTTACTGAAACTGTCCCCTTACTTCTTTAAAATAAACTATATTTCTATACACGTTATATTTGTGAAAACCCACATTTATCATTTCAATACACAAATTGTCCCTTATAGGCTTATTGCATATTCAATTGGTAATATTTTCTAATTAAGTCATAGACCTGCTGTAGTGATCCAAATAATTAACTAAGCTTAAGTAGCTTAGTTGTAGAATAAATTTGGGTTTTGGGTCACTAGGAATAGCTAAGATGGCATTTTGAGAATTTTAGACTTTTTGACCATACGTACGCAAGGGGGAGCATGCGCACGTACACCTGCAATAGTACATGGACGTACACATGGAGGACCACTTAGATGTACGTTGACTTTTGGTTCACCACTTGTTAATACCCGTACGTACGATGCAGCCTTTAATCCATTGAGTAAACAATACGCAGACGTAGCATCTCATCAAACATTTTCTAAGCATATATGATTTTCTCACATTTTGCAAACTTGTCAACCATGAAGTTTGCCATTAAAAAACAATAAAAGCATATCATTTCACAAAACATATGGTGTTTAACGATTGACCAAAAATGTTTTTCCAGTTGAACAAGTTTTTAAAACACAATCAAACACCCAAAGATATTGAAAATGTTTTATGTCAAAACAAACAGATATTAGCTCTTTGTCAAGACAGCAAAAATTACAATCAAATGAAATTATTTAATGGTAATTTTCATTGCCGCGTCAAGAAATGAACACTTAAGAGTATGTGTAGCATTTCTCTTTTATATATACTCTTTTATATATGCGTACTCATTCAACAATAAATTCGACAAGCTGGATTAGAATTGGCTTAAATTGCCAAGCCTAAGCTTGAAGCAAAAAATAGGACATGCAAACAGGCTTGAAAAATCCCAGATTTGGTGCAAAACATTGAAGGACACATTAAGTAATACATGCTAGAGGCCATTTTTGCCTCCCAATTTGGGTGTTGCCACAATCTCCTCCCTACATTGAAGCACCAAAGCCTCATGGCTCTCAAAAGTAAGCAGTAAAAATTTCTTTATGTATCAAACTCATAACTTTAAACAAACTTATGTTTCTACAATCTGCAAAACGGAATACAAGTGTTTATACTTCTTTTCATCCCCTCTTGGTGCTAAAAGCTCACAAGTAATCTAATGACAAAACGTCAAATTCGTTAAAAGCAACTCAATGACCAAGTGAAAATGTATATTTCACTTCTTCCCACCCCCAGAAACATTAAACTTGAAAAATATAATGTCTCCATCTTGAACAACATAAGTTTTCCCCTCCTGCCTATACTTTCCGGCTGCCTGTGAAAAAAGATAAAGAAAAAGAAAAAAGCATTAGGGGTTTAATTCCAAACTAGAAACAAACAAGGAATTCAGACAACCCTGAAAAAGTTGGACCAATTGAACAATAAGACAAATAAGAACAATTGTAGAAAATTAACTTCTGGTTGAAATAAACAGCATTTCAGTTGCAATTGGGAGGTAAACGCCATGTGATTAAGGATCATTCCGAGATAAAACTAAGGGAAAACCAATAAGATATTTATAATTCTACCATCCCATGAATGGTCTTCTTTGTTGTCCATTCTACATAATCACAAGATTACCATATTACTGTTTGCCACACCCCAGTGAAATCTCTAGCTCCAGGGATGCTAGGCCACAATCACTCTCACACCACACTTAGCCTAGGGCTGCTTAGCCCATTGAAACCCCTAGAACCCTAAATCTGTAGTATGAGGTCCAAACTTTCAATTATAATAACCAATTTTGTTAAGAGAAAAAGAGGGGGATGCTCTTAAATATCTATCTGTCTTTTAAGGGATTGGAGAAAGCTAAACTCCTATTTATGTTGCGCATAGAACGAATAAGACCTACAATGGACCCCCCATCCCCACCCAACAAAGGAAAGAAAAAAGGAGCTGCATATTCACTTGTGTAGCACTGCAAGGTAGAAGTAAACGTTCACAACCATATAAGATATCTACCTTTACAGCCGACTCACTACCAAGTTCCTTCAGATCTTCAAATTTCATTACCTAAACATCATCATAAAACCAAGTCAGTAAATTTGAAGGGCTTACCGGATACATCAATAACATAGAAAACAATTAGAATCAAGTATCTCCCAGAACTATCGGGTGACTTTTGGACCATGATAACAAGTTTCTACACCTGGTTATGCTTTTTGAAGTATTTTGACAACTTGAAAACCAGTGCATTTGGTTTTTGCAATTATCCGCATGGTAACATTAAATAACTTGTTTGATGAAACTCCAACATCAACATTTTACTGAAAATATGGTAACATCTCATGGTGGTAAAATCTGTGCTGATTCTAGCTAGGAAAGAGGAGGTGCGACAGTTGTAGTGAAGGAAACAGTTAAGTTTAAGGAGGCAAAGGCGGTTTTAGCAGTACAAGCATACACCTAGCGTGGCTTAGAGAGTTTTGGAGAAAGTGTTTATGGCTGCATTACCAATGGTCACAATGCCAACGCAAATTTTAAAGTTGTGTTAGAAGAAAAGGAAAATGACCAATAATAGTTGGAATCAAGATCAATTCAAAAATAATGAGCTAGGAAACCTCAGCACAAATGAATCCTCTCTCAAAATCAGTATGGATGGCCCCAGCAGCTTGAGGAGCCTTTGACTGCCGTCTAATTTGCCAGCATTTCACCTACAAAATAAAAGTTCACTCGGAGATTCAGTCATTAATTCATTAAGGTAATAATGAGGGAAATGGTACCACAAACAATGTTCATGTCATCAAATATGAGTGATGATGGTGAAGTCCAGGTTGACTTAATGGTTCATGAACTTTATATCTACTGAAAGTAACACAGATGAGAAGAAAGCACTCTGACAAATAGTCACGCTACTTGAGAAAGAAAAGGGAGAGCAGCAAACAAAAGAGAATGAACATAAAAACTATTAAGGAAGATATATTACCTCATCAGGTCCTGCAGTGAAGAAGTATATCAGATTAATTGCCGAAAAACCAGTCTTTATAATCTTCGGAAGGGCACTGTAGCAAAGTACAATGTATTTGTCATAGCTACATATACTATCTATCTCTGTTGCTGGATAGACTTGCTCAAATACAAACAACCATTATAACTGTAAGGTTTACATGATATGCAGAAAGCCAAGTATTTTAATACGCAGCATGTCATATTCAAATCTGAAAGTTACAACTGTTAAAGGAATGCACAAGCAATAGGCTATACAGACCTGAAAACCCCAGCAGATACAAATTTCCATTTTTCTAGTAAAGTAGATTTAGCAATACCGAAGAACACGGATATGGTACATGGTCTCGAGTCTCGACACTAAAGGTATGGCTTATGAACTGCTTAAATTCTTGAACAAGACATTATGTCTGTATGTCTTTGTGTGTAAAGCTAAGAACTCCTCTTATCAGACCATTACTTTGACTGTTAGTTTCTACATCTGTGCAAAAAAGACTTATTAAAAAGGACCACTAGATTTTGTTCCTCAAATATTTAAGACAAACAAGTGAACTAATCCACCAAGCGTCGTTGCAAGTCCTAAGCATGTCAGCCAGGTGGTCCACAGGTGTTCAAAATTAGGAACATCATTTACAGTAATGGAGACAACGAAATTCCAGACTGCTTTGGGAAAAATTCCAGGAGCATGTCTGAGAGGGCAATGGTTACCAATACTTTTCTGTCGTAAGACAACTCCTTCATATAAGTGTATACACCATATTTTATATAAAACTTTTAGATATATGTCCATGTCCAACTGAAATCATCTAAGAATCCAACAATGAAATGGATCTTTCTCTAAGAGTTTTCTCTCTTCGCAAAAATGACGGTGACTATCTCCCAAGCTAGGCACTTAAACAAGGAATAAATGGACAGGTGAAATCAAAGGGCATTACTTGAATGCTACTGCAGGTACATGCGAAGAAATGATCAAAAGGGCTGTATTTGCTAGAGAACTGGGAGTTCCTATCGTAATGCATGACTACTTAACCGGGGGATTCACTGCAAATACTAGCTTGGCTCATTATTGCCGGGATAATGGTCTACTTCTTCACATCCATAGTGCAATGCATGCAGTTAATGATAGACAGAAGAATCATGGTATACACTTTCGTGTACTAGCTAATGCGTTACGCATGTCGGGTGGAGATCATATTCATGTTGGTACTGGTAAACTTGAAGGGGAAAGAGAGATCACTTTAGGCTTTGTTGATTTACTGTGTGATGATTTTATTGAAAAAGATCGAAGCCGCGGTATTTATTTTACTCAAGATTGGGTCTCTCTACCAAGTGTTCTGCCTGTGGCTTTAGGGGGTATTCACGTTTGGCATATGCCTACTCTAACCGAAATCTTTGGAGATGATTCTGTAATACAATTTGGCGGAGGAACTTTAGGGGAAGCTCAGGACAAAATCTGCAGGGTCACAAAAGTTTTGACATATCAATTGAGGTATTGAACCTCTGAAGCATATGCTTTTTCTTAGCATTTACTGAAATCATCTAAGAGTCCAACAATGAAATGGATCTTTCTCTAGGAGTTTTCTCTCTTCCTCTCATTTCTCCCTCTCATCGGCACATGCTCTCTAATGTTGGCATGGTCGGAGCCTTTGGTTTTGGTTGTCTATGATGGGTTTCTAGAGCTAGTTTTATGTAGAGGCCAATGCCTTTGAGCTCTCAGTAGTGTTCAGTTCTTCGTTTGGTTGAAAGGAGCCGAGGAGTTTCCTGAGCAATGTTGTTGGGTAAGCTGGGTGTTGTTTGTCTGTTGAACTCACTGGAGGAGTTGGTTCGAAGGACACATGTGACCAAGTTTTTCAAATCATCAAGGATGGAAACAAGGCATTCATTGCTCAGGAATACTCTAATAGGTCTGTCTGGTCTCTAGAGGTAGCAGAGTTTGGGAGTGGTGGTCCCAAAGGAGCGAGAAGGGAAGTGATAGAGCAGCTTCGCCGTTGAGATGAGGAAGGTGGTGTCTTTCTTTGGTTTACCTATTGGCAAAGCTAGCCGAATTTTTCCCTCATGCCAGCCCACTGGTGGTTTGCAGTCAACTGTTGTGGGTGGTTCTTCCTCAGTTTTAACAGGTAAGGAGATGATGAAAGGTGGTGGCAAAAAGACCTTCGCAAAGGTAGTGGAGTGACCTCCCATCGGCACCAGGTGCGATGGTGGAGTGAGCTCATACATTTGGCCACACTAGGCCATTGCCTTCGTACCTCAAGCTCAAAAGGAGGTTGCTCGAGGCAAGATTGCAGGCACGTCCACTCCCAACTTTCGTTCTGCAAAAGGAGACGAGATCATAGAAGGGGGATGGCTTGGTGGATTTCGTTGCAAACCTTCAAAAATGGAGAAGTTAGCTAGAGAAATTAAAGGGGAAGTGGATTGGGTTCTTGAGTTAGTAGATGAGGGCTTGACCTCTTTTGGGCCGAAAGGGTTTAATTATTTGAATCAGGTCGTTTTTGGTTTGGCAAAGCATTTGGAGAAGATCATACCCGTTTTCACTAAGAAAAGCCCATCTTCAAAGGTGAAAGCCATCTCACAAATAGAGGAAAACAAGGCCATCCTCTCCAGCAAGTGAAACATGTGTCTCACATTAAGGCCACCTTTAAGTGGGTTAGGCTCTCGAGAGCGGGGAGGCCTCTACTTCAAGTATAGACCAAGTGATGGAGTAGGCTTACCTGAAGGTGGTTTGCACTACTTAGAGCTCCGCCAAGCCTAGTGGTCCTCCAGTGGCCAAGGATGTTGAGGGAGTAGTGCAACAAGCTTTGGGGAATGTAAACATTGCGACTATGCCAAATGTTTTTCCCTCCATGGAAAAGCCTCTGGTGAAACAGTCGCAGCTCTTGGCTCTCTCTCTCCCCCCTCCCCCTTCACAATCTGTCGGTGAGAAGATTGAGTTGGATCCCCTACTTCCTAGGCTATCTAATTAGATGGGTCAGGTTTAAATTAATTGATATAGTCGTATACCCATGCTTCGACACAACCTGAACCTGACACACAAATACGAATTGTCGTATACCCTACTTTGAAGTATCTAAGTCTTTCGTAGGGAGATTCTTATAAGGCCAAGTCTATTTGGGACAATGTTATTGAGAAGAACGTTAGTTGGCTAGTTGGAAAAAAAAAATTGTACTTGTCCAAGAGTAGTAGGGTTAATTTAATTAAAAGCACCCTTTCCAATTTGCCAACGTTTTCATGCCTCTTTTCCCTATCTTTGCTAGTGTTGCAAACAGCATAAAGAAGTTATGAGATTTGACTTATCAAAAAAAAAAAAAAAATTGCAAGATTCCTTATGGGGTGGGCCAAGTAAAGAATTCAAAATTCACCTGGTAAGCTGGTCTAAGATTTCTTCTCCGATCACTAAGTAAAGATTGGGTTCCATAAATGTTGGTGTTCAATCGTGCTCTTTTGGGAAAATAACTATGGTGCTAAATGGAAGATCGTGGAGTTGTGAAGGATTATAAATATGGCAGCTCATGAGGTAGGTGGTGTTCTAATGAGATTCTTGGGTCGTATGGGGTGGGATCATGGAAGAATATCAGAAGGGGTTGGGGGTGTTTTCTAGTCATACCAAATTTAAGGTAGAAGATGGCTACAAGACTAGATTCCAACATGACCTGTGGTGTGAGGATCATGCAGAGTTCATACAAACAATCATTCAAACAGAGCTAAGAAACAAGACTGGAAAAAATGGCTGAATCAGATTTTCAGAACCATATTTTATGAAAACAAATTTGAAATTCCAAACAATAATATAAATTTTGAACCCTTCCAAGAAACCATATGGGTAGAAGT
This sequence comes from Corylus avellana, assembly GCF_901000735.1. Classification (NCBI taxonomy): domain Eukaryota; kingdom Viridiplantae; phylum Streptophyta; class Magnoliopsida; order Fagales; family Betulaceae; genus Corylus; species Corylus avellana. Next base: position 30,065,365 of record NC_081542.1, read on the forward strand.
ATCAATATAGGGCAGTGAAGATTATCAGATAAGATTGGAAAACCAGAAGCACTGCAATTCAAGATTTGTTAAAATAAGATGGCAATCTCCAATTATAAACAACTACAATCAATCTTGGAACCCCTTTGCATTGTCGCAGAGTCCCCTATTTCTCATAGCAAGGAAAAGAAACAAAATAAAAAACCACTAAAGGTAGCTGTATCTTCGTTCTTACACTCTATCACTCAAGGTTGTAATGTTAATACCAATCTGAAATTTGTTAAAAGAAAAAAGAAGACAAAAACCTTGGTGCCAGACATGATAATTTATGGGGAAAGTTAAGAGGGAAATTACCATGTCTCTTTAAAACTTAAGAGAACATAACAACTGAAGTAATCAAATGCTAATAGATTAACAATGGTTAATCAACACAAAAGTTGACGTGCAAAATATTGCATCAGCTCCATAATTTCTAGTCTTAATTCATCCAAATTCAGGTTAAGTCTGCAAACACATACAACAGAATGCTGTCCATCCTTTAAATGGCTAAACATGTACATACAGTTCTAGTAGTCCTCTATTCCTCATCAGAAAGATGTAAACTAGTTTTGGACTAACCTTTGTACATTGTTCTCCTCACAATACTTTGCTGCTTCATTTTCTGGCAAGTCAGCCAGATTTCTCTCCAATGCACAGCTGAAAGGAATAATCGGTTCACCGCCATGTTCCTGCACCCTGAGAATAAAAAGAATTAAGCGACTTTCACTCTTTTCAACAAAAGGACAACCTTGAAGACAAATTAAGGGAATTACAAATTATATATATATATATATATATATATACACACACACACACACACACATTAGAAAAACATGAAGAAAAAGAAAGAGATGAATCCACCTGTGGCTTTATGAGCAAAGGAAGATAAGCAGCATCGTATTCATTATAGAGAGAATATGATAAGTTGCTTTTGAGAATAGTAATTCCCCTGAAATAGCTGGAAGTAATTGACATTTGAAAAAAAAAAAAGTAATAAAAGGACACCAAAAAGAAAGAAGGTTGAGCGTTGTTTGGCTAGCTAGAAGCGGTTGTACTTGTCTAAAGGGGGTAGGGTCACCTCAATCAAGAGCAGTTTGTCTAACTTGCCAACCTACTTCTTCTTGTTGTTTCCTCTCCAGGCTAGCATTGCCAATCGAAATGAAAAGCTATAGCAGGATTTGCGTGGGGAGGGATGGGTGAAGAGGTCAGATTCCATCTAGTATGTTGGCCCAATGTATGTTCTCCGATCTCTAAGGGGGTTGGAGGTTTAGAACTTGCTCTTGTTCAACCGAGCCCTTCTAAGGAAATGGTTATGGCATATGCCTATGAGAGAGGCTCTTAGGAGAAAGGTAGTGGCTATTACATATGAAAGCCAGTGTAGTGGGTGGTGCACTAATGAAGTTTTGGGGTCATATGGGGTCAGTCTCAAGAAATTCATTAGGAGGTGGTAGAAGGATTTTTCAAGAAGTTCTAGTTTCAAGGTTGGGGACGACTCCAAGATTAGTCTTTGGCACAATGGGTGGTAAGGCAGCGTTTCTGGAGTTGTATAGCATTTCGTACCTTAGGGATGCTTCCATGGTGGGCCATCTTCAGTTCTGTAATGGCTTTCCTCAGTGGAACGTTAACTTTGATAGAGCAGCTCATGACTAGGAGATGGAATTCTTTTCCACGTTCTTCGATCAGTTGTATTCCATTAAGCTGGAATAGGATTCCAAGAAAGGTTTGTTTGATGAAAATTCATTCTAATGTCTTAATCTAATCCCCCATGATAGCATCCCCTTCCTTGGAGGTGTATTTGAAAGAGCAAAGCCCCGTTGAGAGTAGCTTTCTTTACTTTGTCTACCACTTTAGATAAGATCCTCACAATGGACAACTTAAGAAAGCAGAATATCATTATAGTAGATTGGTGTTGCATGTGTAAGATGAGTGGAGAAACCACTGAACACCTCTTGCTCCATTACTTGATAGCTAGTGCCTTATGGTACTCTATTTTTGGTCTTTTGGCTTAGTGTGGGTCATGCCTCATCGGCCGAGAGACCTTCCTTGCTTGTTGGAGAAAAAAGATTGGTAATTCTCAAAGTGAAGCGTTGTGGAAGATGACCCCACTATGTTTGATGTGGTGCATATGGAAGAAAGAAATGATCAAAGCTTTGAAGACAGCGAGAGGACATTGGCAAAGCTAAAGGCCTTATTTTTTTTTTATAAGTGCTAAAGGCCTTATTTTTTTTCATACCATTTTTAGTGGATAGTTGCTAATGATTGTTTGCATGTTTCTAGCTTTCATGATTTTTTATTTTTATTTCTTTTCTTTTTCTGTTTAGGGGTTTCTTTGTATATCCTCTGTGTTAGTGGACTTAGGTTGGCCTTTGTTTTTTAAAGGCCTTCTCCAGAAATTTCTAAGAGTCGGAATTCTTATGTCTCTTAAGTTGCAGTAAGCTAAGTGAAGTTAAAATGGACAGCAGAGGAATTTGCTGAAAGGTGCTTTGGTTTGTCTTGACAACTAACTCCACAACCATGCATTCTTGTTGCTTGACAATTTTTTTCAATAGTTTATACACCATATAATAACATACTTCCCTGCTTCAAACTCGATGAAAGAAAGACTGCTAGCAAGGTAGACAGTTCGCCTATGACTATAGCATATTAGAGTTTGAAGGCTTAATATTAAATTGAGAGTCAATGAAGAGGACCTCATTTTAGAGCATTTGGGTGCAACAAGGAAGGAGAATTATGATGAAGAGAAGCGAAAGAATCTTGTAGAAAATTAGTCTCCCTCTCTCTCTTCACATTCTTGATGGAGAAGCTCCAATATTAAAAGCAAAACAGAAAGTAATAGAAGATGACAAATCAGCAGCTGATCACCCTACAAAGGAGCCTAAAGTACTGGCCCAGCAACTTGAAGAGTTCTATTGATCAGAAATTCACTTTCTAACACTGTATTCTCTAACATCTAGCATGCAATTGAACAGATGAGAACTCTGTATATTATAGACTGATAGCTGTAGCGTAAAAATGTTTAATAGGCAAAAAGCTCAAGTTTGAATGACTTTTTGACCACCCGGTCTGCCCAACATTTAGAACAATAATGTTCGATCAAAAGATGTAATTGAGTACCTTACTAAACCATCTTTGCAATGGGATGATCCAAACATGTTTCCAAAGATTGTTAATTATGTTACCAAAAAAGCAGTACCACAGCAGCCATACATTGTACTTATGTTTTTTGGTGAGAACATATGTACTAGTTATTGATGAAATCATGAAAATAGATGCAAACAGGCAGGAATCAATAGTGAGAGCAAGAGAGGACCATAAAAGAAATAAGCTTAAGAGACTCAAGATAATAGTTTTAAGAAAAAAAGAGGACATACCAAGCATGAATCTTGGGCAAAAATTTGTTCTTTTTTCTTTGGTAATCTTTCTCATTCATATTAACCTGTAGAGAAAATAGGATACCATTATGATCACATTCTTTATTTGTTTATTTGATAGGTAAACACAATCACACCTCAGACTGATTCAATCCAGTGACCACACTCTCCACCCTTTATTGATGATCATTTCAATTCATATGACTATGAAACATAGATTTAGCTGACTTCAATCCTAAGATATCATAAACAAAAATATCTATCTATCAAATAATAAAACTAAGCAAATAAAACATGCTTTTCCTTTTTAAATGGTCATCTGATAAGAGAGATGCTACAAAGACAACTTTACAATGATTTTCACTTCAAAAACCTACATTATCCTCGAAACTTCTATGATTTCTCTCCCTCCAAAGACACCACAAAAGGCAAGGAGACATCATCTTCTGCACAGTAACAATGAGAGTGCTACCATAAGTCCACCAACAAGCAAACAAGTCAACTACTCGTCTACGCAAAGACGCATTGCTAGCAACCCTCGAAGGAGCCTGTTCAACTCGCACCACAACATCGACGCCAACGAGAGCTCGCTACGGGTCCACCATGGAGCCACCAAGTTGGGGGGAGCACGAACCAGCAAGACCCACATAGAGTTAATACAGCCCTCTTCCACAACTGGGGGCCTCATAATCCTTTACATGAAAGGCATATTTCATGGCAAGAGGGGCCTTTTTCTCTTTTATCTAAAAGGTGGATTGTGTCTTTAGAAGTAGGTCATTCAGAAGGAATTAAAAATGCAGGTTGGGCGTTCACATCAGCCTACTTTACAACATTAAACTCTCCTAGCCCAATAGAACTTAATCCCTCATCCACTAAGACAAGCACTCGATCCACTTCCACTTTTAAAAACTCCAGCTGACTTCTCATAAATCGTAGATTCCTACTAACACACACAACTTAACTCCTTCGTACAACCTCATTACCTGAGACGAGCACTCAATCCACATTCTCCTTTAAAAACTCCAGATGACTTCTCATAAATCGTAGATTCCCACTAACACACACAACTTAACTCCTTCGTACAACCTCATTACCTGCTGCAACACAAAAACAGGGGCAAAACAAGTCTGCAACACCTTCACCACTTCAAGCAACAATGTTTTGAGCCCTCCTAATACCTTGTGCCGTAAGAAGGGTCGTGTCAAGTCTATCTACTGACGCCGTAGAACAACTCAACAACTGCATTGCCCTACCTAACACCTTCGCATATGTCCTACCACCACCTGTCATTAGCGCCTTACTCGTAGAGACAGATGAAAAGCCACCTACACCAATAGCCTGTGAGCCACCATTGGGTTGACTAGAAACACTCCCCTACTCCCAACGCCATGAGAGGGTTCCCAGTTCCACGACAAAATTTCTCCACCCTCCCCCTCCCCTCTCGTCCCTCCGCACTCTACGACCACCACCCTTGTACACCTCTACCACCAAATATCGACCAGACCTATTGGAGCATCTTTGGGCTATAAGAGCTTTACTCCCATCGCTAGACGTTTTAAAGAACTCGGTCACCTCTACATTTCAAACCAACTACTCCACCGTGGACGACAACCAAGCAACACTCACTTTTTTTTTTTTTTTTTGATAAGTGACAACCAAGCAACACTCACCTTACCTAGGGCTGTGCAGATCGGCCGCCTGCCGCCCACTGGCCGCATACCGTCTGTCACCTCACCGACGCCGACTCGCCACCGACAATTGGCAGCCGGTAGACGGCAAGAAATCTCCCTACCGACATCAAGTTGATCGGTAGGCGAGATACTATTGTTGGAATCGGTTTTTGAACCGAACCGAACCGAACCGCATCTGTTGTAATTTTTAAGTATAAATATATAATAAAAAATAACACAGTTTTGTGTCAAACAAACGATTCTAGATCTCTTATGAAAAACAAAAAAAAAAAACCTAACGTAATTGAAAACACAAAAAATAAAACCCTAACTTAACTAGAAAAGGGTGAAACCCACTTTCTTTCGTCATTGCCATTGCCGTTCAAAAAATGCAGTAAGGCCTCTTGCAGTTGCCGACATTCTCTCTGGCTCCAAAACTCACGTTCTCTAGTCTCTCTGTCCAAGTGAGTTTAAAATAGTCACACTTATTTGTGTTTATGTTTTTGGTCTTTATTTATTTATTTATTTTTGCATCTGCACACGTTTTCTTAAAGTGTATGTCTTATCTTACTTCTTTTTTCTTTTTCTTTTTCTTTTTCTTTTTTTTTCTCTAAGGACAAGTTAGAGCATGTGTGTCAGACTTCTACTTTTACTTCTAAGGATGTGCGTGTTTTGTGCATTAGTAGTGTATTAGTGATCGCATGCGTGTGCTTTGTGCATTATTAGCACTGCTTTTTTTGTTCTATGAAAGATAATGTAAAAACTAGTGTCTTTTATTTGGTAACGGACAAAAGATTTAAACTTGACGTTACTGTAGTACTGGAATGGATGTAAAGTTGGTTTTTGAAGCATTGAGCCAAGCGCTTGGTTGGAAATGGCAGGGAGTTGTTTTATGTTTGGGTTACAAAATTCTTGTATTTCTCTTTAGATTGGGGTGAGAGCAAGAGAGATAGAGAGGGTTCTTTCGGTTTTTTTATTTTTTTTTATTTATGCAAGTGAGACTGTGAGAGGAAGAAGGCGGTGAGAAGAAAGTTAATAAAATGGGAAGGTGATAAAGTAAATAAAATGGAGGGGGAGAGTAAATGTGAGTTGGCTTTAAGAGAAGATAACCCAAACAACTCCCTGCAATTGCATGCCTCTTTTCTGCCAAGCGCTTAGCTAAATGCTTCAACCTTCAAACATCAGCTTCACGTCAAATTTGCTACAGTAATTGGCCAAGTTTAAATTTGATGTCCGTTGTCAAATTGAATTTATTTATTCTTATAAAAAAATCAATGTTAAATGTTGATGAATTTATTTATTCTTATAAAAGAATCAATGTTAAAAATTTATTAATTTTTAGTTCTTAATCAATTAAAGATGGATTCACCTCAAATGACAAATTTATTAGGTAGTGCTCCTTGTCATCCATCTTTGCCTATGGACACTCCAATGACTCCCATAAAAATTGAAGATGTAGAAATATTTGGTGCTAGTTCTATGCCAATTGATGGTCGTCGTCGTGGTGGACGACCACCACTCCCTAGGAAAAAAAGAAATGTGACAAACAAATCTGCAACATGGGACCATTTCACTATGGATAAAAGTACTCCCAATAATGATCCAGTAGCACATTGCAATTACTGTGGAGCTTCCTATAAATGTCATCCAAAAAACAATGGCACATCATCCATGTTGTATCATGTGAGCTCATGCCAAAAGTACAAGAGCCTAAAGGCTAAGCAAGATAGGTCTCAATCTAAATTCACTTTTGGGGCCAAGCAAGATGGTACTGGTAACAACCTCATAATTGCCAATTATTCTGAGAAGGTTATTAGGGAAAGACTTTGCGAAATGATTATTGTTGATGAAATGCCGTTTGTGACGGTGGAAGGAAAGGGATTTCAAAAGTTTGTCAAGGCTCTTGAGCCTTGATTTAATGTTCCTTCTCGCTATACAGTGATGAAGGATTGTCTCAAGCTATATATAATGGATAAAAACACAATGAAGAATACATTTTTGATAACTGGTCAAAGAGTTTGCTTGACAACTGACACGTGGACTTCAATTCAAAATATGAATTATATGTGTCACTGGACATTTCATTGATCCTAATTGGACATATCATAAAAGAATATTAGCATTTCGTCGAGTGTCGGATCATAAGGGGCAAACAATTGCGAAAGAATTAGAAGAGTGTTTGGTAGAATGGGGAATTCATAGGATGCTGACAATATCAGTTGACAATGCAAGTGCTAATGAAACTGCAATTGATTGGTTTAAAAAAAAAAAAAAAAAAAACTACATCCAATAAGGAAGTTGTTTGTCGTCACGAGTTTATTCATGTGAGATGTTCTGCACATATTCTTAATATACTTGTGCATGAGGGGTTGAAGAATGTTGACGATTCAATCATAAAGATCCAAAATATGGAGAAGTATGTGAAGTCTTCTCCCCAAAGATTGGCTCTCTTTAAGTCTTGTGTGGAAAGAAAAAGCGTCGAGTGTAATGTTTCATTGAAACTTGATGTTTCCACTAGATGGAACTCTACTTATATCATGTCGGAGGTGGCAGAAAAGTACCTAAGGGCCTTTGAACTTATGCTAAATGAAGATGGGCATTTTATGAACTATTTGTATGACGATGGCGTACGAAAAAAGGGGTTGGGAACTCTGACGGATGATGATTGGCACAATATCCGTCAATTTATTAAGTTCTTACGAGTATTTTATGATATCACAATGAAAATATCTAGTTCTATGTATTCAACTTCCAACTTATTTTTCAACATATTATGTTCTGTTCATTCATATTTGACAAAGTATTGTGAAAGTAACGATCCTTTGTTGAGTACAATGGCGAACAAAATGAAAGAAAAATATGATAAATATTGGGAAGATGTCGAGAAGATTAACCCATTGTTGTTTGTGGCTTCTTTGATTGATCCACGTTACAAGATGATTGCTTTGGAATATTGGTTTCAGCTTAGTTTTGGGGTTGAGAAAGCAAAATGAATGGACACTCAACTAAAATGGGTATTGGGTCGGTTATACGACCACTATTCTAATGGTTATAAAAATGTTGGAAGTGGGTCTATATTGTCAAATGATGAAGATGTGAGAAGTGGTACAACATCAGTGGGTAGTTCTAAGTCTAAAACTACTTTCATACAGAATTTTCATTCAATTCGGGCATCTCAAAATTCGATGCAATGTAAGACAGAGATAGAACAATATTTTTTGGAGGATGTTGAGACGCTAAGTGAAAACTTTGATATTTTAATGTGGTGGAAGGTAAATTCAACAAAGTTTCCAATCCTTGCTGAGATAGCCCGAGATGTATTGGCAATTCCAATTACCACAGTTGCTTCTAAGTCAGCATTTAGCACTGGAAGTCGCATGATAGATCATTTTTGAAGTTCTTTGGCTGCGAAAACAATGGAGGCCCTTGTATGTACTCAAAATTGGTTGACATCTCCCATTAGTGCACATGAGTCATACTTGTCTAATGTTGAAGATGAAGAAAGCTATAAGCTTGAGTTAGGTAATACTAGCAAAATAAATTTCATTATTTTGTAACTATTCAACTTATTCGTTGTTTTGATTTTACTAATTCTATCAAATTTTTATTGTGGTAGAATATATGTCCAATTCCATCACATTTGATGTGGAGTAAGGCTTCAAGGATGGACTGTAATGAATGGTGTTTCTTTGGTCGAAGGAATCAAATGATGCTATTTACTATTTAGTTTTTTTTTTTTTTAAATTCTAAGTTGGGTTGTGAATTAATAATTTGCACTTTATTTAATTGTTTTAGTAAAGTATGATATCAACACTAAAGTATTTTGTGATTTGTGAAGTATGGATAATAAGGTTAAGTTTAATTGTTGTTGTGTTATTTCAAATGTATTTGTGATTTTCTTTAAGTGATGTGTTTGTGACTTGAAGTTTAAATTTTTTTTGAAGTGATGTATAAGTGATTGTGTCAAAAAACCCAGATAAGTATTTTTTTTAAGTGATGTACAAGTGATTCCCATTTGTTTATTACGCATTAGTTGGAGTACAATATAAACCTGGACACCTTTTTCATGAGTTATATTTCTTTTTTCTCTTTTATATTTTATTCAAATATTTGTTTTATTATGTACACTTTTTGATTATGGTCACCTGCTGGCAGCTGCACACTTTTTCTTGGGCATGCCGCACGTCTTATCTTTCTTTCTTCTCTCTCTCTCATCTGCTCTTTCCAGACTTCCAGTTTACAAGCAAGAATGGTTATGCTCCAAGCAAGAACGGCTCTTCCTTCTAGTTTATCAGCAAGAATCTTGCTTGTCCTTGACTCCTTGTTTGCGATTTGAAGAAACACAGAATGGTTCTTCAAGAACCAGCTTTCTACTTTGCGAAAATTGCGATCTGCCAACCCGTGAAGCAGCGACGCCAAACAGATCAACCATACCCCTCCACCCCACGAAGCTCTCTCTCTCTCTAACAGGTTACTGACCGTTACCGTCACTAAATAATCAGTGACGGTAATGGTCGAAATTAAATTTGTCGAGATGAAGTCGATGAAATTACCGACTTCACCAACAAATTCAGGATGGTAGGCGGAAAACCCCCTACCGTCCCCGATTCCCCCGATACCCACCCCTAACCTTACCCAACAACACTACACGGGAAAATTGTTGGCTTCTTTCAACCAGCCGAAGCAAAAACCACCCTTTTGCTACAGAGAGCTCAAAGGTTTTGGTCTAAAAAAACCAGCTCCAGAACCCCATAGCAAGCAGCCGCACCAAAAACTACACCCACTCCACCATCAAAGAACAAATCAGACAATTAAGAAAGATTATTATCATTATGAAGAGAAAACTCACCAAGTAAACAACAGGCTTTGCAGTAAGCAATTGAAAAGTATTTAGTATCTCAATATCAGCAGCTTTCCAGTCCCCAAGACGGACATCTTTTCCATCCTCAAGCCATGCTTTGACCTGCAGAAAAGCCCCCATATTTGTGACAATCTCCATATATAAAAAATCATGATTATATAATGCCAACCATGTGTAAATGAACTCCGAGAATTCAAGCTTGCTTGATTTATACAAAAATTGAAGCATGTAGAAAACCTTAAAGAGTATTATGCATAAAAGACTTAACAAAGATCCACTCAAAGATCAAATTTCATGCTTTAACAAAAAGCTTTACCAACTATTTCTTCTAGACTGTGGGAAGGCCCCAAAAAAATTGCATTATAACACCCTCTCAAGCACTAGCGGTTCATTTAATGTTCTTATTCCATAGCCTAAAGTAATAAAGAACTTGAAAGAAGTCTCCCTTGATCACAACCCACTTTTCTTGCCTTATTTGAACATATTACATTCATGTCTACATATTATAACCATAAGCTTTTTAAAAAAAAGTGAAGCGATTACATCTTATATAAATGCTAACAAAGAGACAGATATATAAATGCATTTGTACACATTGATTAAAAGTGAGTCTACTCTACAATAATCCTTAAACAAAGACATATATATATATATATATAATCTCCAAAGAAGCAATAAACAGAAAAGGATGACAGCAACCAATAAGACTTAACAAAACCCTGAGTGGTATCGAAAACATAAGTAGCTACTACATTTTTACCTCACAAATATATATATATATATATATATATATAATCGAATTATCATAAAAAGCATAAAGCGCCTCTAGGTACACAGAAAATATATAAGAGAAAACACCTAGCTAACTAGAAGGGGAAAAAACAAAAAAGAAATCATAATAACCGAGCTCCAAAGGGTGGGGTTATGGAAGAACATTAGAAAAGGGTGGGACACCTTCAAAGGGTTTACACGGATCGAGGTAGGGGATGGGACTAGGGTTTGATTCTGGGATGATTTGTGGTGTGGTGATGTGGCTCTCAAGACAGCTTTTCCAGGCTTATTCAGTATTGCTAGTGCAAAGGACGCCCCAGTTGCGGCGCACTTGGAGGTGATGGGTGGTTCTAACTAGTGGAATGTTAGTTTTTCTAGAGAGGTTCATGACTGGGAGGTGGATGTATTGGCCTCTTTCTTTCAGGCGTTACAGTTTGCTCGAGTGAATCGAGGGTGTGAAGATAGATTGCGGTGGAAATCTTCCAAAAAAGGCCGTTTCAAGGTCAAGCTTTTTTACGCTTCCTTGGCGCGTTCTGAAGGGAGGGAATTCCCTTAGAAGAGCATGTGGCGAACTCAAGCTCCTCCAAGGGCGAGTTTCTTTGTGTGGACGGCGGCTTTGGGCAAAATCCTGACCTTAGATAACCTCAAGAAGCGACAAGTGATTGTGACGAATAGGTGTTATTTATGTAAGAGGAATGAGGAGACAGTGGACCATCTTCTCTTGCATTGTGAGGTGGCTTATGCTTTGTGGTGTGCTTTCTTTGGTCGGTTTGGATTGTCTTGGGTGATGCCGAGATGGGTTTCAGATTTACTTGCCTATTGGTGGTCTTCGGAGAGGAGGGAAAGTGCAGTGGTTTGGAAGATGGTGCCTACTTGTTTCTTTTGGTGTTTATGGAGGGAAAGAAACAATAGATGCTTTGAGGATTTGGAGGGGACATTGGAAGACATCTTAGCTTCTTGCTTTCATACTTTGTATCTTTGGACCATTGCGCATGTCTTTCCGATGTCGATTAGTTAAAATGATTTTCTTGCTCGATTTTCCCTTTCTAGTTAAGTGATCCAGTTGTATACTCCCAGGGTACTCCAGGGCGCCTTTACGTTTTTCAATAAAACTTCTTATTACTTATCAAAAAAATAACCGAGCTCCAAAGGGGCAACAAAGACAGGATAAAGAGTATAGAAGAAAAAAGACTAAAGCCCTCCACCATCCGCTCACGGTCCTCAAAATTCATGTCATTAATTACCCTCAAAAGAAACAACAAGAGACAAGGGGGCACTATCTTCCACACATTAGCATTCTGAGTGCTACCAGCAGTCCACCAACAAACAACCAAGACAACCCAAACCAACGGGAAAAAACATTCCATATGGCACAAGCAACCTCACAATGGAGAAGAAGACGGTCCAGACAAGATATATGACTTGGTAAAACATGAAAAGAAAGATTAAATGTTCAAATAAAGATTATCGTTTGAAGATATCAAGCACAAACCTTATCACAGACATCATGCTCTATTTTTAACTGCTTGTCATTGCTCCTCTTCATGCTCTTCTCAAGATCTTCTATCCTCCTTTCCATAAATTCAATATCCTACAGTTAGGTAACATAAAAGAAGCAAGTTTTAGAACATTTCTTTCAATGCATACATTGCTATTCCCAATATGGACATATGGGTAGACAATTTGGAAAGAAATGAAGGGGCAATACCATGAGGATACTGAAAAAAGAATTCATAGACCATAAAAAATCATTAGGAGCAACATCCATCAGCATAATAAACTTTCCTATGAAGTATACACGCAGATACAAAATCTAAAAAAAGCACTAACCAAATAATAATACCTAGCTGAAGTGGCATAAGGGTGAGACAGGGTTGCATAGAGCAAATGCTTGAAATTATCAAGTGCATGGTGCACTAAATATTAATAACTTTTACTCACATACGATTTCACCTTTTTGAGTATCTTACGCACCATAAAAGAGTGCAAGTCATTCCTAAAATCATAATTTTTTCCAAACGATTAAATATCCATAATAAGAATCATTTGTTTAAAGGAAAACTTATCCAAAAAAAAAACAAAAACCATCGGTTAGGGATTTTTGAACTTCAAAAAGCCTCTAAATCCGAGCAACTAGTAAATTCATAAGGCCTAGTCTAAGAATTACCTAACATCAGAAAAATTAAAACCATTCGGTAAAATAGAGAATAACTATCTGAGAAGTTAGAAGATATCACAAACCACATTGTTTGTATTCTAGGTCCCATACAACCTGTTGATGCAGCAAAGTTAGGAGCTAACATGGCCAGTCATTGTGATAATATTTACATATATCTAAAGAGGCCCAAAGACTGCAATAAACTGCAACAGTAGAACATACCTAAGGTTTCATCCAATTGCATATAAGTGTTTTAATAAACCATTAGTATGATACATTCTATTATAGTAAATTGTGCGCAAGTTCCAAAACATTTTTTTGATGGTTTCATTAGGACTGGAGCAAACCATGGGCCACGGATTAACATAAAAGAACATATTTGGGCCTCTACATTTGGGCTTGAAATTAGTCGACCCCATCCCAAGCTTGGGCATGTTTATGATGCCAACTTATAAAAGTACACACGCATATACACCTTTCATTGAACTACCAAATGACAAGACAGAATTGTCAAATTTTCACATGTTTTTTTGTACTGCCATGTAAACAAGCACCTCTATCATTAAATAACAAATTGCAAAGAAGAAAAAAAGGCAAAGAAAATCATCTCGTTGATTTTGAATATGTTCCTCTCCCTCCTCTCTCTCATCATTGTCTCAGACACCATTATTTATGCATCCATAGAACAATCCCTCACCCACGTCGAATCTCTCTTTCTTACTCTTTTACACACAGCCTATACATGTTCATGTCACTAGCTTTAGATTATTCCCAAATTTCCATATAACATAAATCATAAATTCCAGTCAATGGAGGAATTAGCCATATTCTGCTCAATACCATAAATAAAGCTGACTGAATATCATATAAAGTTTCACTATAAAATAAGTTATACGATCCTAATCAACCCTCCAGAATGCAACACATTTGGAATCACTTAAGGTTTAGGGAAGTAGACATACTTAGAGAAAGTACTGTAAAACAGGAGCTCAAGACACTAAATTCAAGACTAATAGAAAATATACCTTTAGCCTCAATTCTGCACTAATAACCTCTAAATCCCTCACAGGATCCACAGTATCATCAACGTGGATAATGTCTGGATCTTCAAAGGCACCTAGGGCGGAGAAAGGTAGAAGTGTAAATCACTGTAATGATACTTTGATACATGAAAATCGAAAGAGCGAAACTAAAATGAGAACTAAATTCTAGATGAGTCCCAACATGATTGCAACAGCATCCAAGATAATAAATCAAAAGAAATCAATTATACAGTAAAATATACACAGGACAATTTATTGGTCACGCTTAGCAGAGAAAAAATTTCAGAGTATTTGAACCTCTCTAATTCGTTTAGCTTACCATCTAATGAGGTCACAACATATGTGGCTAAAGCTCTTTTTCTTTTTGATAACGTTAGAGAACTTTACTCAGATTAATTGCACGTCGCAAACACATATTGTACAACAATCCTCACCGTTAATCAAATTCCGGGTAACTGACCCTACCCGCCAGAACCAATTACCAGGTAACCCAGGAGCTTTCACCCTTGACGGGCTAAGGGGTGAAAGCTCCTAACATAGGGAGCGTTAGCCACATAACGTAGGAGAACATATGTGGCTAAAGCTCTTAAACTTGGCTAGATACATTTAATAGTCAATTCAAGCTCAAACTCAGTTAAGCTTGCTATTAGGCATACAAAACTATTTATATTTACTTAATGCATACTTTAGGATAAATATACCAACCATTTTTTTATAATGGATACATTTTAAGATACGGATCTATATTACATATTACTTTCTTGAATCAAGCTTGAGGTTGAACCCTCAAGCATGAGTTAGGTTTGTCAAACTGTACATCATGCTAAAGCTTGTTAGGCAAAGCCCCCTTACAGCCATAGGGCTCACCAAACACCTAAGGACAATAAATAACATATCTCTAATCAAGTAACTAGACTATAGGGTTTGCATGATGCCAAGTAGAGGGCTGCCGTATGCTCTTTTAATTTTCACCTTAAGCAGAATTACTATACCCACAATCACATAGAAGATAACAAAAGGACATAAATACAACCAAACAGACCATAACATTTTCTACGCATACAACACATGAAAATGAATATGGTTCAGCAAATTAGTATTCATTATCGTACTTCTTTCTTCTCTTCCTTTCTTTCTTTCTTTTGTTTTTTTTTTAGCTAATACTCATTTTCTTGATCATGAACAGCATATATATTTGTCTATATAGGGCAACATTCAAACATGTATAGTTGCAAATATAAGCTTCTTACGTAAAACATGGAAAATTCCATCAACTGCACGTATGTGAGATAAGAAACTGTTGCCCAACCCTTGTCCTTCATGGGCACCTCTCACCAATCCAGCTATATCATGGATTTCTAAGAAAGCTGAAACCTGAATATGAAAATTACTTAAATAAGTATTATGAACAACAAACAAACAAACAAACAAAGCGGTCCAGAAAGATTATTGATCCTTAAATACAAACTGCATTTTTTTGCACAAAACCATCATGGATGTGTATATGTAGTCCAGGATCAAGTTTCTTAATTTAACTATGGATGAACCTCCTGTTGGGAGTACTCCCTTTTACATAACCTGCCACCACCTGACTTCCATCTCCTTTGGGCCTCTCAGAACTTAAATTTTAAAGGGAACTAAATTGATTCAGAACAACGCAAGGTGCTTTTATTCTTCCACTTCTTCAGATTACTCAAAATGCGCAAAGCTCATTTCAAAAGTCAAAATCATGGGCCCTAAAATTTTATAGATCCCTGTCTAATAGTTCAGTTCCTTTGCCACTACTTAATTAAGTTATTCCGGAGATCAATACATTCTTATAATCATTATATCATGGTTCAGAGAAAGCAAAGAGAACTGCTTCCTTATGGTGGACCCTTCTGGCCACCATCTTTATGATATGGTATCAGCAAAAGAGAAATAGGAGTTATGCACCAGATATTCTTGCTTCCAGCAAATCATAAGTTACACTGTATGAGGCCACTGGTATTCAGTAGAAGAAGAGAGAAGATAAAAGGGGAAGAAAACTAAAACTTCTATCAATGCCACATACCAAAAAAAAAAAAAAAAAAGAAGGCAAAACCCTGAATTCTTCTCCCTTTCAGCCACCAGATATTAGAATTTCTTCGCCCTTCTATTAGACCAAAGTGGTGGCTACTAACCAGAGAACTAATCAGGTAAGGAATTTTCATAAAAAAAACATTTAGCATCAATTAAACATCCTTGTGATCTGGCAGAATTTATAACCTTTACTACGATATAAAAGGGGAACTGAATATGGGGGCTAAGCTCAATAATAGTGAAGGGAGATATATCAATCATGGAGCATTTTAGTACAACTCTCTTGTGGAATTGTAGATAAATGGATTTTGGTGAAAACTCCCACAATACCCCTAATGTAAAGCATACGTTAGATCCACCTACAACAGTAAAGAGCTGGGAAACCACAGCAGTATCTGCAGCATTCATCAGGATATAAAATTCAATAACCAAATTACCTCACACAGTTATATATGTATAGAAACATAAAGTCCGAGTAAGAGGCGTCAAAAATTGGAGGCACAAACCTCACTTTTCGGCTTGAACAATTGGCAGAGCCATTCGAAGCGCTCATCAGGGATATTAACCCGCGCCTCATTTGGCTCGATGGTACAGAAAGGGAAGTTTTCTGCAGGTATCGAGAGCTTTGTGAGCGTGTTGAAAAGCGTTGATTTTCCAACATTAGGCAATCCAACCTAAAAAAAACAAAAGAAGAAAAAAAATATACATCAATCAAGGACCATAAATATGCTCCCAATTTAACAAAGTCGACAAATTTTAGTGACCCAAACATCGAAGACACCCAAAATAAAAGAATAACGAAAATGATACACTGCAAATTACTCAGAATGCCACAATCATATTGCAACGCTGCACGTTCAATCAAATTATAGAATTCAACAAAAACATGAACTTGCAAGAACATTTCAGCACGATATGACCAAATACAAAATCAGAAGTATTAGAAACACAGGCATAAGTAAAAAAATTAAAAATTAAAAAAAAAAAAAAAAAATCAACAAGATAACAAAAAATTATCAGAACTCGAAGACTAGCAGAATGAGAATGCAAATGAACTCCAGGCCTAAAGTGGGTTCGGATGAGTCTAAAATCCAGAGATTCATTTCCTTTCATCCATTTTACTTTGTGTTTCTGTGAAACCAAACAGAGCCTAAGAAGATAAACAATTCGGAAATTGAAGGAAAACGAAAAGAAGTGGAAGCTTACAATCCCAATCTTGAGGTGAGATGAGAATCTGCCAAGGATGGGTCGCTCTGCTGGTGCTTCCTTCGATTTCGCAGCTTTCGGAGGCATTGTTTCTCAGAGAGAGAGAGAGAGAGAGAGATTTCTAGGGTTTTTGTAGTAAGTGAAAGGGCGTGTGGTGCTGAGCTCTGGTTTCTGCAGGGGCATGATCCCCGATGAAGGCAGCTCTTGTACTCCATAGGGTTCCAAGCCTAGTCACATCCTAGCGTTGGGCCAACGCATGCCTATGACGCCTGAGCCCATTCCAAATATAAGAGTAATGTTATAAGTTATTTTTTATCTTTTTTTTTTTTTTTTTTTGGTTGTATATATCAAATTTAGTGGATCATTAATGAATTTTGATCGATAATTTTAAAAATCACATCATTTTTATAAAGAATTTTAAAATTATTCCGAACATACTCTTCCTTTTTTAAGAGGTTTGTTTTTGTTTGTTTTATATGACAAAAATTTCCAAGTTGTTGGAATTTTCAACCGTCCTTTTAGCATGTGCAAAACTTTTTTTTTTTTATTAATGCTATTAAAAAAAAAGCATGTAATACGTACATGCTATTAAAAATGAGTAATTTTATTCTTCACCCTTTTATTTTTCTTTTATCAATCAAAGTTGACTTATAGTTTATTTGTAATTGCATTTGAGAAATTGAGTTTTTAAGTCAAAAAGAGTTTTTTGACAAAAGCTTCATTTTTAAGCTTTTACTAAAAGTGCGTTTTGACAATTTTTAAGTTTTTTGAATCCTTAAAAGTGTTTTTTAATTTTTTTACCAAACGAGTACTTTTTTCTTCAAACGGACTTTTTAAGTGTTAAAAATAATTTTAGAGCCCTCAAACGCAATCTCAAAAGTCAAAAAGAACTTTTGGGCAAAAGCTTCATTTTTAAGCTTTTGCTAAAAGTGTTTTTTTGCTATTTTTAAGTTTTTTGGACCCTTAAAAGCGTTTTTAATTTTTTTACCAAACGAGTATTTTTTTTCTTCAAACGGATTTTTTGAGTATTAAAAATAATTTTAGAACCCTCAAACGCAATCTCAAATAGGCCTTAGAATGGTCTCACATAGCATTTTTATGCTTGAAATGAGCTTTTTAAATTATTGGAATATCACGCTTCATTAACTTTTGGATGATGGAAATGAAAAAAAACAGTAGAGTATAGAATTACACATTAAAAGAACTTGTCATCCTCGTACATTAAAAGACGTATGTCACTTTTTAAATCAGGTTGTAGGATAGTTTGTAAATCCTTACCATAACTCAAGTAAACATAACACAAATATTTTAATAACAAATGAAAACTTATGAAAAACTCTTCAAAAGAAAAATTATTATGATGGTAGCCAACTTGATGAAATTTCAAATATACAAGAATTTTACAATCAGTCTATTCTTACAAAACCTTTGTAGTATTGTAGCCTAACATAAAGCTTGTAACCTCAACAAATGACCTTCTTGTCTTTTGCTGCAACAGCTATGTTGTTAATGGATCAGCCAAAATACCAATAAAGGCCTCCAAACTAAATAATCATTATGCCCTTTTATTCGTACTAGCCCATGAGGATATAGTGGAGATCCAGCTGTCTAAAGAATGAAGGCCAGGTTCATTTTGAACGTGGCCGAGCTTAAAGCGCCAAGCCAAGCTACGTGTTCAACGAGCACGACCGAGCTAAGAGCACTAACCCACGTTCTTTATGAACGTGACCGAGAATTCAACAACACCGCATGATCCCATGATTGCCATTATCCATGATTTTAGCATTATTCGCACTGGACTCCTCGGGAATGTGGAATCGAGAATTTAGGAAACAATACTCAATTACAACGGCTACTTAATGCCTACAAAATGGGAGTTCCAACCAGTTACACTCAAGAATTTCTTTGCTTTCTCCGTGTGAAAAACAGTTTACTAATTTAGGCATCAAAATTATCCTCAGTTGACACACTCCGCAAACTTTTATCCTATTTTTATTTTGCATATTGCACCTTTCGGATGGTTGAGTCACCCATCTCGAATGTTGTCCTAACAAGCTCTAAAAACTTTGACCTTCTTTTATAAAATTTCCTCCACAAACTCGGTCTCGAAACTCCGATCATAATGTACTAAACAAGTAAATGGCTCAAGGTTTTATGTGGTTTAAAAGTACTAGGGAGGGGTTTTGGATATCAATTTAGGCTTAGGGAGTTAAGATTCTCTTCATGGTCAAAGAACAACTGCATCATGCCTCCTCAAAAATCATGAAAAGCAAAGCTTATATAGGTAGGATAAAACATAAGATAAACAAAATCACATTGTTGCAAACATTATTGAGCGGGGGTCAAGCAAACTCTTAGGTTTAAGTATCACATATGTTAGGAGGTCGAGCAAACTCTAAAAAATTGAACATTACATTGGTTCACTCAAATGTTCGTTTAGTGAGGGTCTAAGTAAACTTTATAATTATGAGTGTACCTCTGGTTCACTCGAGTGGGAGTTGAGCGAAGTTTTGATTACTTCACACCACACGTCATCTTTGTTTGAATCGACTTTTAAACCATACTTAATCCTAACTCAACCATTACAAATTACAACCCAATTATCCCATGTTTTGACAAGAAAAATTTAATCACACACACAAATAAAACCTAAAAGGAAAAAAAATAAAAAATAGAACCCTAATTTCAAGTGCTCCATATATATCTTGTGCCTTTTATTTTCCTAGATGATCAGAGTTGACGATAAGCAATTTGGGTCGGCGTCGCGTCACCATGTGTTACATGTGTCCGTTGTCTGACTCTTCAATTGACACAAACTTTGGCTTGACCTACACGTGTCAGGTTCTTATTTGTTAAAAGAAACTATGTAGATTTCAGAACCACGATCACGATCACAATCACAGATTCACAATCCATATCTTACTTCGTTTGTTCCCTCTTTCTCAGCTCTCTTGTCTCACAATCCCTTCTCTCCGTAATTTATCGAAATTCAAGGGTTTTTATAAGAATTCTATCACATTCCTACAAAAATTTCAGGTAAAATTCGTTTTGTTCGAAGATCGCATTGCCTTTTTTTGTATTGAATTGTTGATTGCTTGGGGTCTTGAAGCTTTGGAAATATTTTGAATTTTTCAAAAATTGTATTATCAGCCCTAAAAATTTAATTATTGGTTTAGAATGAATCTAAAGGGACTTATTGTTGCATGAAAATGCTTGGATAAAGATTTCATTGGTAGTTCAAAGAAATTAAGCCTGAATTGGTTGCTGTGTCAAAATTTTGGAAATGAAAAGGATTAGTAATTAATCAATTAATTATTAATTTTTGCAATCTTTTTTTATTAAATCATAGGGATTTTTTTTGAATAAATTATATTCTTTTGGTTGCTGTGATATAATTGAGCCAAAGATCATAGAATATTGGATCCTACATTTGGCCCTCTACAATGTGTAATTTATATTCCTGATTCTGGATTTTTGTAGCCTAGGGCTCCAATTAATGAACTCCATTTTTTGTTCGTTATTCCTACATTTACTCAGAAATAATGTATGTGTATGTTCTTTTATGTTTTTTGGATGAACGAATTATTTCATTGATCACAACAAAGAATACAACCACACTTCTATCAAAAAGCTAGAACACCAACAAAACAAAATGTATGTGTATGTTCAATTTCATTGTTTGAGAAAATTTGAAGGACGAAACGTTGTGCTTTTCTGTGTAGTAGGAATTCTTAAAAATTAGAGGCTAATGTGGTTTGTTGATTATATTTTTTGGCCAGTTTTTCTTAAAGATTTGTAAGAACGGAAGGAGAACCGCTGGTCCAGTAAGGGCTGGCTCGTTTATTCAATCACGGCTCTAAGAAAAGATGAAACTCCCATTAACACTAGAAGGGGAAAAGAATGGGTGCAGGCCTTCCCTAAGTTCTTGATTTCGTCCCCTTCATTTCACGGGGGTCGTGGTGCCCTACCTTCAGCTGGTGGGCATCCGGCGGATCTCACCTTCCTTGCTGGTGGCGGGTGCTAAAACTTGCACCAAACTCATTGGACCTTCCTTGCTCGGAGAGGGTGCAGAAAACAACGTTGAGGAGGTTTCTTTTAATTCTTTTATTGGTTTTCAAGTGCATTATATATGAACATGGTTACAGTCAAACAGGTTGAAGATGACACTTTAGTCTCAAAAGTTGCAACCCATGAGCAATTGAAGTGTCCTCGGTTCTGTCTGCAAGGTTAGCAACGGTTATGACATTGTCCAGTTTGATTCTAGTTATTCTAATCTTAAGCTGTAGAACTCTTTAATGTTTTTTTTTTTTTTTTTTGGCTTTTATGGCTATTTCTTCTTGCACGTTCGTGCTCACTGTTGTCTGAATTTTATGAGTAAGAAAGGTTGTCAATATGCTTAACCTTGATTAAACTCTTATAAAGCTTGCTCTTATAAAGACATTGTTTTCTGGTGTTTGCTTATAGTCAGCAACTCATGTTTATGTGTCAATTAATTTCATGAAATATTACTGTAAGAAAAGGGCACACCAGAGAAACTAATTCCGATGCCAAGTTAGGTAGAGCCTTTTGCATTCTGTTTTTTCTTTTGTTTATAATACTGGAAAGGAATAACTTGTTTTGTAGTCTTTGAACCATGTAACTTGTTTCGTAGTCTTTGGTAAGAGCATATAGAAACACCATTTATTTCATGCTTATGATGGATAACTAGAATTGCATGAGTGCAATTTTTGTAATTATTTTTCAAAGGAATGCATGACAATTTTATAAATCTTTTGCTTAGCAAGCTATTTCTTTTGCATAAATCCATTTTGATTATTTTACGAATTCCATCAGGCATCAGAATTCCTCTTTATCAATTCAGTAGCCAATGTCTTCTGGACAATAGTCCTTTTGAAGGACTTCCATGCATTCCTGAAGAAGAACAAAGCATACTGGATTCCCTTCTTCTTGCTCAGGTACGGACGAAAGCATATAATAACCTTGCTACTTATTGCGTTCTAGCCATCATTTGTGTGCTCCTTTTATTACTTTTCCAGTGGGAAGATCGTGTGTGGAAAGGCGTTCTCAGATATGATGTAACAACCTCTGAAATTAAGGTAGGTTATGCTGCACCAATCTTTTTGGGACATAAGCTGGTTGTTGCTTTTACATGGATCCGGATCCGGATGCCATCGCCACAGAAGCACTTATATCTTTAGATACTTTATGCAGGTAATTTGCGGCCAAAGAAAGTTTCTTGCTCAGTTGAACGAAGAATGGGGTATCAATTATATGCCCAAACATGAGGAGAAGAAAATTTGCAGTCAAGGGGATCTCCCGGCGTTTAAATGGACGAAACATCATGAGGAGTTACTCTTTTGTGTTGCAAGTGGTGAAATGTTAAAACCTGAGCTTATTCCTTCAGCTGCTGTGCCTGATGGTGCCGTCTTGATTATTATTAACGTAAGGTTTTGAGAGTTTAGGATATGTGTTTCCTATTTTATTTTCAATCATCTACGTGCGTTTATCATGATACATGGTGCACATTTTGGTCAATAAGTATGCAACCATGTGATCATAAGCATTTAAATCAAAGATTTTTATGTTGTCCCATGGGATTTTTTGCTTGAAGTCATTGTAGGAAAATGATTGTTCGAGGCTTTAATCATTTCAATGAGTTTGGTTTTGTTCCATGAGGTCCAGTGAGTTGCCATTTAACTATGGCTTTGAACCTTTACGAACCATTAAGATGTTTTGGGGTACTACATTGTAGATGTTGATTGCCATTAGTGAAGGAGAGTTTGTGTTACTGTGTCTTATTATTAATTCTAACACTATTCTCAAGGGTAAGGTGCAATTGATAATCAACTTAATTTTTCTAGGAAATCCCTGTAGAATATGGCCATGTCTTCCTGGTGCCTTGTGGCTCAGACAGTTTTTACCGGGTCCTGGATGCAAGATCTTTGGAAATGGTAGCAAGGGTTGCTGTTGAAATAAACAATTGCTCCTTTCGCATGTTCTATGACTGTCCTGCAGCTGGTACTTCTCATCTATATTTCCAGGTACAAAGTGCTTACACTTGTTGCTTTTTCACTTTTTTAAGCATGCATTGTTAGTTTTGTGACCGATAATGTTATTTTTGTCTGATTTTGTGAAGTTTTTGTTGTACAATGTTATTATGAGCCATAAATTTGATTCTTTTTCTTCTTTTCTTGAGAATATATGAGGATGTGTTAGTGACATGTGGCATCTATTTGTCCACAAGGTCTGGGATAAACCCAACATCTGATGAATGCCTGGCAACCTGGGGCCATGATAGATTTGAAATTTGCTGAGTCACTCATTAAGTCTTTCTGTTTATAACTTTTACTTTGATTTGATTTTTTAATTTCCTGAATTTATACCACAGTTTACTGAGAATGCTTGCGTACATGCACATCCTTCGGGCGAAAAGGCTGGGTGTTTGATATTGGTTTTGTGGTCTTAACATGATGATGTCAGCTCTTTTAAACTTGCAAGGATATGTTTGATGTGCATGTCAAATTAGAAAGTAAACCAATTTGTTTTCCTACCGCCTGCTGAGATTTTACTTTTAAAAAAAAGAAGTAATCTGAACTTCTCATACAAGTCTTATTGTTATATACTATCAACATAGGTGATACATGTGTCACATTATAGGTTAATGTGACACGTGTATAGCCTTTGTTTTTAATTATAACTACTGTTCTACAGGAATCTCAGATTGGTTTACTTTCTAATTTGGTATGCGCCATTATTTTAATTTGATGAGGGCATGAGCTGAAGCGATGTTTTACAACTAATAGTAAAGTTGTGACAACATCGAGCATTGGCTTATCAACTGCACATACTGTATAAACCTTTTAGTTGCTCAGAAAGTATTGAAGTTCAGTGTTCTAGCAGTCTACTTTTCTTAAATGTATCTCTTGTACCAAAGATTTCATTCTGCTTGATTTATGCTTGCAAATGCATTAAAATCTATTTGTCTTTGCTTTGATGATGCAGGCCTGCTACTTTCCAAGCCCTTTGCCTGTGGAGTTCACACCTGTTGATACTTTTTTTCGTGATGGAAGGAGGGGAATGTGCATCTCTTGTGTCACAGATTACCCCATTAAGACCCTCTTATTTGAGAGTAACCAGAAAGTTAAGATAATGGTGGAGGTTCTTGTTGAGATATGTTCTTGTTTACAGGAAAAGAGCATTCCATATAATCTGCTGATCTCCGATTGTGGTAAAAAGATGTTTTTGTTTCTTCAGGTAAAATGGCCTCTAGTCTTGTTTTAAGGTTAAATTTTTTTTCTTACTTTGCTTCATACTGCTCCCTAGGAGAGATCTGTAAGCATTAGTGCTGACGGAAACTTAAAGTTCCCTATTTTTGGTCCCTGAAAAATAAAGAGATTGAAATGCACTTTACTACTATGCCTTGATCTGAGAAAGGTAGACAAGTTTACAATTTTTTGCAAGCCTCTCACATTTCCATTATCTCTTCCTTATTTTTCATTTCTGGAAGGCAATATAAAAGACCATAAATTGAAACCATATGGAAAAGTCTATAACAAATAGGAGATACAAGCATATAAACATAATACAAACTACTATGTAGCATTTCAAAATTTTACTTAAGCTATCTGTATACAGTACAAATCTGAGTCCACCACCATCATACTGCATTCATGATTAAGGTCCGTATTGGTATCCTGTCCTATTTTGCATATCGTGGTGATCCACTTTGCAGTCATGTTGCTATGGTTTCATACTCTGATGTTTTATTAATGTCAGAACATTCAGTATGTAAGCACTTTAAGAAGCATAGTAGACTGGTAGTTTAATTCCTTGTATCAAGGCTATCATGATACTGGTTTTGGTACTCTTTATTTAAGGCAACTTTAGAGGGAAACCACCACTGGAAGCTATTGGTCTATGTACAAGGTTGAAAACTTCTTATGTCTTTCTTGAGTTTTCTTTTTGTTCAAATCTTTCAAATTCTGCTTATACTGGTCATTGAGTTTTAGCTCAAATGGCAGTTTTCCACTCATAAGAATAGGTGTAGCAGTGAGGTTATAGATTCAAGACGTGCCGGGTGCATGTCTGTGTAACATACATACCGAAGGAATCACTCATGCTGGCTTGTACCATTATTTTGTATTACATTGTTTCAACCTTTATTCAAGCTCTTGCTTTTGCTGAACTCCGAGAATTTACTACGACGCAGCATATAATGTGGCTTGCATGTGGAGATGCTTTTACCTCGACTTGTGTGATTTATTTCTTGATGAATATGAATATGGAACTCCCCACTGACATACTTTTCATGCAAAGTTGATCTCTCACTCTCTGACATCAGCACTGGAAGTTGATGTTGCGCCAAAGGATCTTATTTTTCGTGTCATTGGCTATGGATTGACTGATTAGTGATTGATTCTATGCAGCTGCAAAAATTGTCAAACTCCAGGACCCTATCAGCTTGGGAGTGTGGGGGTTATTTCCTGTTTAAATCAACGTCCGAATTTGATCAAGCTACTGAGGAGGCAATGCTTAAAAAGCTAAGTGATGTCTCTCTTGATGATGAAGGTTTCGAAGTAGTGAAGCAACTCTGTTGCAGTATTGCAGATAAGTTTTCCGGTTGAATTCTGGGACCTTTGATGAATGCATGATAGAACGTTTGATTTATGTTGAATTTGGGAAACTTTGATGAATTTATTGCAGATTTGTCTCAAACATATGTTTTTTTTTAAGAGAACGATCCGAATCCATTTTCTGCATTTGTAATGGTTTTTATCTATATGGAAATGTTTGTATCTTTACAACTAAATCATGAAACATGTATCGGGTTTAAATTGTCTTTTGCATGTTATATTAGGATGTCTGCCCTACTGATGGATGGATGAAGACTTCATAGATTTTGAGAAAATAATTCGAAGTATAATGTAATATAATCTGAAGAAAAGTGTCATAGGGTAGAGGTTAATCAACATGTTGATGCTACTAAACTATTAACACAGAGAAATGGTTTGATTAGCATATATGATCTTGTCAACCTTTCAAAAATAATAAATTATTTTTAACACTATGGACCACCAACCGCTCTCCGGTCAATACCGGTCTCGAGGGTCGGTGCTTGACCCTAAACAATTATTTTATTTTTATCTTATAATTATTTCACAATGATGGTATAGCAATTTCAACCAATCATTGAATCAGTCATTGTTAAAAAATAAATAAATTCAATGGATGGTTGAAACTGTCACGTCAAAATGTGAGATAGTTATACAATAAAAATATGATTTCTAGTATTTCTCAACTTTTTCTTGATATAAGAAATACAGTCATAAATTGAGAGCTTTTATTCACGATGGTTTTATCCATTATAGTGGTTGCATTTTTCTCTCTAGTGTACGTAGGGAAATGCTAATTGTCTGCCTAGACTTTTTTTTATTTTTTATTTTTTTCAGTTGATCATTTTATTTATTTATTTATTTCTCTTTCTTGTCGCTGTTTTTGTTTGTAATTTGTTTATAATGTACTAAAAAAATAAAATAAAAAAACCTTGATCACTTTAACTTCGAAGCTGTGAAGTACTACCAATTAATGAAGAATTGACGTAATCTTGGGTAAGCAATGAGACCGACCAACTTTCCCATTGAGTTTATATAAAAAATAAAAAAAATAAAAAACTTTATTTGACTCCCTTAAATGGTATCAACTTTTGCAATGTCTCCTTAAAGTTTAATTTATCTCCATTTAGTATATCACTCTTTCAAATGTTTTCAATGTTACTATTCTGTTAGAATTTTCCATTAACTCCTAACTAAGGAATGTTAAAATTTTCAAAATACCCTCATTTGTTTTAGGAAAAAAAAAAATTATAAAGATTAAGATGTTGATCCGAATTTAATGGTATATTTTGTCATAAAACCGGGGGTAGTTTGAAAATTTTGTTGAGAATTAACGAAAAATATTAACGAAAGTGAGACATTGAAAAAAATTAAAAGTTTGATACATTAAATTGAGAGGTTTTGAATTTTAAATAGAACATTACAAAAGGGGTAACAATTCGGTGGATGTGTGAAGTTTCCCAAAAAAAAAAAACTTCTCTTCAAAGTAATTGCTCTCAAAGTTGTATGGAGTAACTTCACTTTAAACCCCTGAATTACCACGCGATTTGACAAGCCCCCTTGAACTTCAAAACCTCTCAATTTGAACTCTTAAACTTTCAACTGCAGTCAATTTACCCACTCCCTCTATCAATTTTTGCCGTTAAAACTCCTAAAAACACAAAATTACTCTTCAATTTTCTTTTTATTAAAAAAAATGGAAAAAAAAAATTTTGAAAAAAAAGGGTTACAAGGTAGCCCAACTATGGGTCACCTTGTGATTTTTTTTTTTTAAAAAAAATTTTTAATTTGAAATTTTATAAAAAAAAAATTATGGGTATAAATGTCATTGTCTTACTTTTAACGTTTAAAATCTGACAGAGTAGTTCAAATTGACTGCAATTGAAAATTCATGAGTTCAAATTGCGAAATTTTAAAGTTCAGATGGACTTGTCAAATCGCGTGGTAATTCATTAGTCTAACGTGAAGTTACCTCAAATTTTATTCCAGAAAACTTTCCCAATACAAGAATTAAGGAGGATACAATAAGCATTTTATTTTATTTTTTTGGTAAAGAATTAGGGAGCCTTTCAGAAGCAAAGACACCAAAAATATGACATGTTACAACGATGGATGTTTGAAGCGCTATAAATATCTCCTGACGACTTACTAAAATAGGCAAAAATATGAATAATACAACAAGAAAAATTCAAGATTACATAGAATTTAATGGAACAAATATGAAAGAATTTATAAAGCAATACAATTGAACACAATATGCAGTACCTCACTAGCAATGTATGCTGTGAGAGCTCATTGACTTCCACTGATGATATCTGATTCAAGAATTCCTCTAGCTTGCACATTCTTTCTTTCTGCTTCTCCCTCTTCTAATCCCTCCAAAGCCTGTGAAAATGAGCTGGAATTTTCTCCATTGTTACTGCACATCCAAGCTTGATGGAGTTGCAGGACATACTCCAAGTGCCACAAAACTTCCCCCATCGTCGGCCGGTTCTTCCCCTCGTCGGCTAGACATTTTTCTGCTATCTCCCCAAACTTCTTCAGGGAATCTGCAGAATAGTTTCCTTTGAGATGTGGGTCAATAATGGTTTCCAGTGATCTCTGCCTTTGCCACCCCATTGCCCACTCTGCAAGATTGACCTCATCTTTAGGCAAGCTTGGATTTATAACAGGTCGAGCACAGATAACTTCAAACAGCACGACTCCAAAAGAGTAAACATCTGATTTCTCAGTCAACTGCTGTCGTCTGAAGTACTCAGGATCAAGATATCCAAAGCTTCCTTTTACTGCAGTACTGACATGGGTGTGGTCCAAAGCAGGACCGTTTTTCGACAACCCGAAATCGGACATTTTTGCTACAAAGTTTTCATCTAACAATATGTTGGTAGTCTTCACATCCCTGTGGATTATTCCCCGCTCCGCTCCGGTATGAAGGTAATGCAGCCCTCTTGCAGCACCAATGCATGCTACTAATCGCTGCTTCCATGTCAGCGGTGGGAGATCACTCCCAAAGAGATGACTTCTAAGAGTCCCATTTGCCATGTACTCATAAACCAAGATCATCTCATTTTGTTCATCACAGAATCCGATCATGGAAACCAAATGCCTGTGCCTAAGCTTTGATAGCATCTCAATCTCGGTTTCGAATTCGGTTAGACCTTGCTCGGATTGCGGGTTGGCTCGCTTAATTGCTGCAGGGGTGCCATCTTCAATGGCTCCTTTGTAAACCTTACCAAAGCCTCCTACACCAATCACTAAACTTTCATCAAAATTATTTGTAGCTGCACGAATCTCTGCTAATGTGAACCACTTGCCAACCCTCGTCGACGCCATAGACGCATACGGATTTTGGCTTCCAGCTGCTCCCTTGGCATTGGCAGTGCTGTTTGTAATAGACCCATGAAGGAAAAATGGCCGCCACCCAGAAGGGTTGTTGCTTTTGGTATCAGTCAATTTCTTTCTCTGGCCTCTGCAGTAACAAAAGATGAAGCTAATCAAAACTGCAAGAATGACAACAGAAGCTCCACCTGCTCCTATTCCCACCCAAAGAATTTTAGTCTTTGAGTTGCCTGCTGAATTCCCAGTAGAATCATATGTCTCAATATATGCAAGATTCGCATTTCGGCTCAGCTTGAAAATCTCCAGCCCATTCAGGAGAGCATCGGTTCCTGAAGCACCAGCTGCTGTCTCAGGTCCTAGTTGAATCCAAAGTGTCTTAGTTTTGGATGACACAACATCAATGTAGTCTTGATGATAAGCTCTATTCATCCCTCCCGCTTGCACAAAAACATCAAAATTATTTGATGCAGTCCTGTTGTTTATGTAGATTCTGAAAATCCGCTGGTTTGCCATACCATAAACCACCTCACAGAAATGTAATCGAATCCAATAATCGAAATCGGGATCGACTTCGAATTTCCACGACATGTTGAACCTTTTCTCCAATACTTCAGTGTTGGACATTGTTCTTGCGGATTCATAAACAAGAAGAGGAGCCACTGAGGAATCATTCATGGAAGCATAGGTAATGTTCGAGCTGTTCCTGATCTCTAAACCAGCATCTGCAGTTATCATGTAGCTCGAATCCACTTCCCATGTTCTCCAAAGATCTAAATCTTCACGGGATTTAATCTCCGGTCCGCCGACATTCAATCTATACATAGTTTCAATTCCCCTTCCACTCAAATTCAAACTAGCACCATTTCCACTCACTTTACTTACTGGATCAGTAAAAAGCTTGTTCACAACAGGGACAATCTCAACGGCATTTATGAACCCTAATGATCCTTTTTTTGGAAAGAACTCGATTACAAGCACATCCATGTTGATGGGTAGAATGTACTCCTTAATCAAAAAGAATGAACTTGAATTGCTTCCTGAACTCTGCAACCGCAAATTCTTGTGCGATATCTCTCCAGGAACATTGAATTCTGTTACCAATTTCAGACCATTTGCTACAACATCAAACGAAGACTCATTTACATTGTAATTCTCAAAGGAGAAGGGGCAGAAATGGAGCCTAACAAAATAGTTCCCCTGAATTCCTTCAAATGTGTAATTCAAACCATCTGTGAAAAACCGAGCAGTTTTGTACAGAGGTCCAAAAATTGAACTGTCGGTGGATGCGGCAATGCCGGAAGAACTAACGGTAAGATTGTTGTCGGCGACCAAGTCACCAACCCATCTCCGACCATCCACATTAATACTGGAATTCGTGCCACAATTTATCAGAAAAGATTTTGATTGAGCCTCCCCAGTTGCAACAAACACAGAGATTATCACCAGAGACAGTAGGAGCTTCTCCATTACCGTTCTACCTCAAGAATTCTTTTGTATTTGTTTTCAAATATAGAAGGAAAAATCTAATGGAAAAACAACAAATCACCCAATGTTCAAGAACACACAATCTAACACAACAAGCATAAACACCCAGCTCTTAAATCAACCAACTACTCCCATCTCCATGAATTTTTAGCTTCATAAGAAAATTCTGCAGAAACATCAAGTTACCTTCATCAAACCCATCTCTGGCCATTTGCATTTCCTTGTTTAGCATCAAGGGAGCTAGAACAAACACAAAGATTCAGATAACAAACGTGCAGGCCCTTCTTGAATCAAACAATCTCCAACCAACACGCCTAGCTAGCAAGCAGATCTGAACCAAGAAAGTACAAGACTTTGGTGGCAAAAAGGAAGAACACAAAAGATGGTAATGGGAATATGACTGATTCAAAGGTAACAAATTTCACTCACCAGTGAGACTTAAAAGCCCAAAAAAATGAAATAAATAAAATAAAATACTTGCAAAGGAAGGAAGATGCTTGAGAATTAGAAACATGAAGAAAGGAGAGCATGAACATGGGCTACATGGGCTGCCGTTGCAAACAGATTGGAAACGTTCATTTCATCTTTGCTTTTGTCCTGTATCTTTACAAAGGAGCCAACAACCTGACAAAGCCAAGTTTGTACTTTTGTTATAATTATATGGTACTCTGTAACAGTTGGTATTCTTTATGCAAATTTATTCTCCTGCTGTTTTTTTTTTTTATAATTTTATATATATATATATATATGAGTCAAAATAAAAATTAAAACATCAACCCAATATAAATGAAAAAAAAATTATAGAGAGAATCAAAAATAAAGACCAAAAAATAACACTATTTATTACACATTTTGAGAGAAGATCTTCGAGATGGAAGGAGATAGTTAAAAAGTTGTCAGCAATGCCGGTGATAGTATAGAGCACTCATGTGTCCATAGTGACTAGAATGAATATATCGTATCCGAAAACTAGTTGTTCGCCCTGTTAATCCTCCAAAGCCCAAATAACTCGATTTTCTCTAGTGAACTATTTGCATTAATGAATTAGCTCGATCCAAAAATTTGAGATAGTGGGTGTAATCTGAAAAAAGATTCGTAAGTAGTTGTTAATAGAGTTGAAGTTACCAAATTCTAAGGAGTTGGTATAAATTTATGTCTAATTGCTCCACCTATAGTTCTTCTAATAATATTTTTTACACGAACGAGAGCCAATCCGAATTGATCTTGTACAGAACAAGAAAGATTCTTAATTTGAGATTAACTATAGAATGAAATGTGAAACCCCTGAACTATGAGACAAATAAGAGTAAGACTAATTAAGAATTATGAAATCCTGATTTGGATCTGGACTTTTCTTTGCTGCCTATTTGGAATTTACATATTTTTTTTATTGGTTATTTTATGGGTGTTGTTGGGCCGCCACAGATGGGGTTCCATGATTTGTGAGGTGGCTCACATGCTTATGTCTGGAAGATGATAAGCAGTGCAATTATTCTTCTGGCATTTCAAATCAACAACCCCTGATTTTTTCAATTACTAGAAAAACATATACACTCTTTCCGTACCAATAGCACCCCTATAGGCTATAGCCTCTAGGGGGTCCTTGGAATTACTTCAATTATTTGTTTTGTTGACGATATATTCTATTTTTTTCAACCCAATTTTGAATGAAGGCAACATTTGAACCAAATTTTAATGATTATTACTCTCTCTCTCTCTCTCTCTTAATGGTTCCCTTAAGAATGTCCTTTTTCAATTTTCTCTGGAAATAACTCTTGATTTTTAAGAATTTAACTTAAGTATTGTAAAAAAAAAAAAATGTTATTTTTTCATCTTTGATCCATGAGTTTAACTTCAATGTGGATAGACCGCAAAAGATCACTTTTGTAGCCTCCAATAAGAGATTGACACATAGAAAAAACACACAAAATTATCCTATAGTCTAAAACACTAGATTTTTTCTTATTTCTTCTTCTTCCTTCCATATCTTTTTCTCTCCCATTTCTTTCTTACTGTTGGCAACTCCTTTCTCATTTCTTCTTCTTTTTTCTTTTTCCTTTTGCTGAAACGTTGGCATTGACCCACGGCTGGGTCACGGCAACGGCTTGAGGGTGATCCCTCAAGGGTGACAAAACCCCTAAAGTGTTAACTTTCACCTCTATGATTTAGTTTTGAATCAAAAAAATAAGTTTTAATGCATTAGAATCGATTTTTGAAATTGGTTTTGCATTTTCCGGTGGGTCTCGTTAGACCCACGCCGTGGGTCTGCTGGGTTCGGCGGCCAGGGATATTTTTGGTATTTTTTCACTTTGATTTGCTGTGTTTGTTCTCATTTTAATTTTTTGCAATTTTCTTAAATGGATGAGGTGTCACGAGGTGGTTAGATACTGCAAAACACCACTTTTGCAGTCCATCCGCATGGTAGGGGCTCTCTTGATCCATATATATATTTTTCAAATCCACTAAAAATAACATTTCTCTTTTAATGGTGGATTTGAAAAACTACCTTACACGTAATTTTTTTAATGGGTCATATTTAATTTCAAATATTTTTATGAGAAATAGAGATAATGAAATTAAATTTTGGACCGTCACAACACATATGTAACTATGTTGTAATTTTCTTATGGCACTTAAGCCAAATCTATCTTTTAAGGAGGAAAAATGTTACACTTACCCTTTTTTTTTTTTTTTTTTTTAAAAAAAAAGAGTTAATTTTTAATGAAATTTATTATTTTGAAAAATGTATTAATAATCAATTTTTGAGAAAAATAAATGTAGCATTTCTCATTATTTAATTTGTGTTAATATAATTCTTGATAAAAACAGAAACAGCATTTAAGAAATAACGCGTTTGATATGATATGTCCATTTGTTTGTTTCTGTTTCCAGTCTGTAATTTTATTAAGAAAAAAAAAACTAAATTAAGATAAACAAAATAAATAAATAAACCTTTGAAGAAAAAAAAAAAAGGCTAGAAAAAAAAATGAAAAACCCCCAACAAAAGGATAAAATAGTAGTTGATAATGATATCTATTAGTTGGCATACTTGTATCAATCACACCAACTGGAAACACACATTCATGAATGTCTATTCAAAATATTTTTTTAGGGAAATGCTATAACACTTAGGTGTTTTAATGTTCTCTTGGTGTCTTTCTAATTGTGATATGATTTTTAAAATCATTGTTGAATTTGAGATTATCATTATTGACTCTTAATCTATTGGTGATTTTAAAGCCACATCACCAGTTGTGAAGACACCAGAAAAACACTTAACATTTTTTTTTTTTTTTTGACATCAATTTATTTATTTTTCTTATGCTATGTTTCATATTCAAGGAAAAATAAACAATTGAAAATGACAAATTTTCGAAACTCTTTTTCTTTTCAAAATATTGGTCGATGAAGGAAATCTTCCAATAAAAATTCTAGGCAATAGAGATAAATGTTTTGTGCTTCATAACTGGGCATGGCTGACTGCAATTATTATTTATTATTTATTTTTTTTTTTCTGGGGGGTAAATCATCTAAGTCATGTTTCCTCCTTTAATGTGTGATGGGTTATCTCATTTAAAGAATTTATTCAATTAGGAAAATTTGTCAAATTAATTTTTCGAATTGCAAGAAAGTGAAAATTAACATAATAAAATAAGCCAATCACACATAACATTAAAATTTATGAAGCTCGTCTTAACGAGTTTATATCTACGGGATGAGACAATTATAACAAAATTTCACTATCAAAAGATATATTATAAATAATAGTAAAAATAAAACCACTTAGGAGTGTAAACGAGCTGAACCTGAGCGAGCTTTCCTTGTTTGGACTTGGCACGTTTAAATTTTACTCGAGTTGAGCTCAAGTATAAACCAAAAAATCAAGCTCGAGCTCATAATAAGCCGAGCTAGCTCGCAAGTTGGCTTTTATATTTACTTTTTTTTTTTAATTATAAATTTAAATTTCAAATATTCTTAAACGACTCAAGAAGCTAGCTTGCATATGAGCATTTGCTTAGTCTGATTAGCCGAGTATATAGCCTGAGTTAATGTAGCAAGGTACTTGATTTCGAAAATAGAGGATATACATCATTTTATAATAAAAGAACGCTATTAGAAAAAAGAAAAAAAAAATCAATTTTTAATATTAATATGACCAACTATGTGAAAAACTACCAATGAGATAAAAGACAATCGTTAATTTGGGGTGTTAAGTGAGCGAAGAGCAAGCTCGAGCTCGAGCTCGGGCTCGGCACGTGCTCAACTTGATTATTAAATAAAGCGTTTCGTAAGCCGAGCAGTTTCGAATCCCCCTCGTTTTATATATATATATATTGTCAAAAGTCAACTATTTCTCTTACCTGTGAAAATTTTATTGTCAAAAGTCACAATCGACTTTTCAAATGCACTAGAAGCCGCCTGGACGAAACAATAGAAACAAGTTGTTGTGAATTTCGCGGAAGGAATTGATCTCCCTTAAACCACCATAGGATTCAATGAGCCCACAGTAATTGCTTAATTTTTGTTAAATATAAATTGTTAACCTTTGATTAGTACTTGGGAAAGAGTAACAAATGGGAACCATCAGTGAGAAAATTTCTTAATATTCTTTCCATATTATACAACCAAAGCCAATGATGTTCCCCGTATGTACAATATTTAAAGAGATGCAATATTATTGTATCCATGTTATTTTATATATTTATTTATTTTTATCCCAAGGATTTTTTTTATTTTTTATTTTTGTAAGTCCAGTCTCATTGAAGAAGGATCACGAGCACAAAAATCTTACATTACAGAGCAAAAAACTCTAAAAAATCATAACTGAAGCTACGATGTTACATATCATAGATGCTTACATAAAAATTAAACATTTAAAGCCTATCTATAACATTAATATCTGCTAACTTATGACTGCCTTTCAGTTGCAATACCAGATCTATTATAAACAGACTCAATTATATATATATATATATATCTTTTTGACATGGTTTGTGTTGGGATTAGATTAGGTCCCTCGTCCCTCGGAAGCGATAAATCCAAAGAGTAATTAGGTGTCTTCTCATTGGCTTAATTATGCTGACATGGCAGGCCGCGACTGTTTTCTAAAACAAACAAAAGGCACAGAAAACCCGAAATTTCTCTTCTTTGAATCACCGTACCCACCACCTCTCTCTGTGTCGTGCCTTTTAAGGTTCGTTGGTTTCCATGAAGAACAACAGTTGGCACGGCAACGGAGAAGTATGCTCCCCAGAGAGGGGAAAAGAAGGAGCGCTTGAAAATGGACATGGGTCCGACTCCGACGGCGTCGTATTGGGTTTGGATGGTGGAACCACCTCCACAGTCTGCGTCTGCATTCCGTTGCTTTCCTTTTCCGACCACAACCTCGCGAACCCTGTCCCCATTCTCGCACGCGCCGTTGCTGGTTGCTCCAACCACAACAGCGTCGGAGGTAGCTATTTACTCATTGTTTGTTTTCCTTTCCTTGTGTTTTCATGAGAACCAAACGGAATGTCGGTGTTGCACCTTTGAAAAGTTAACTCCTTATGGAATTCATGCTCCTTTGGAATTTCTTTTTGTTTGTGTGTTTGCGCTTGTAGGTTTCTTTGGTTCTCATCGTGGTGTTTATCATTTTAATTTATGGCTGATTTTTAAGACCCAAATTTGAATTTTTCTAAAAGTTCTCTGACTGGAGTATTTGAATTTTTGGGACATTTATGAATGTTTATATTGTTTCATTTACATCTGCTGGATTATTGAAGTCATATTAAAATTTGCTAATTTGACGCACTTTTTTTTAAAGTTTTTCTAAATTTATATCTGTAAAGATGTCCTAACATGATTAAGGATCTAGCCAAAGTTTTAATCTTTCCAAATAGTTGGCAAGTTCCGGGGCAATGGTTATTGTTTATGTTGTAATGTTTGTATTTTTTTTTCCCAGTTTTGTTGTGTATATGTTAAACCGAAAAGTATGGGTTTCTGTTCACGAAAAGGGCAATTTCTTTTTGTTTGCCTGAATATGAATCCAATTTACTCAGTGTTAACTTTTTAAAACAGTGCAGAAAAATTTTGAAGGCTTTCATCCGAGTTATAGAACCTCATAAGTTTGTATGACGTGATGAAGCAAGTTTTAAAAATTGTTTTGCTGCTTTATGTATATTTTCTCTCTTGGAAATATATAGTTCAGATTATCTATTTTAACAAAATTCATTGGCTGGCATGTCCTTTTTAATAGTCTCAAGGCTCTCAACTTATGTCCTCATGACTTATATTTTCTTGTAATGCCCTCAGCCATAACCATGCCCTTCTTCAAATGAGTCCAGTTATGGTCTTGCTTTTATTGTTGTGCATGAAAAGCTGTCTCCATGTGCGCATTGCTCTTGTTTTCAAATTTTTTAGTTCTTTTTAGTTTTGATCAGTACAGCTATTTATAAATTTTTCTTGCCTGCTTTACTGGTCGTCCAATTGACCTTTGTCATTTCAGCCAAGCTTGTTTTATGGTCATCATTCATTAAGCATCTAGCTTGGTTGTTGATCTCACTGTTGTCTTGAGAAATTTCTCTTAATTCGATAATCATAATTTTGGTGATACAAGCTCCACAAGCACTTTTCTGTTTTGTCCTGGCAGTTTACTTTTAAAGGTGATGCCCTTTTGGTTCCTTAATTTTATTTGATTGATCGGTCCAAGATAACGGAGATATTGTTGACCTTGGAAATTTCTTGGTCATCAGATGTCACTTTCTTGATCAATAATCCTTGTTTACTTAAATTAGATGGGAGAATGTGGTGATCATAAATACATGGTCCAAGTTAGCAAGACATTATTTCATCAACATGACATTTTGTAAGACAACCTACAGGGCAGCAATATAAAGAAAAGTTGGGAAACATTTTATCAATAATGTTTAACATAACCAGGTTAACAATATTCATGTCTCAGTTTGTAATATAGGGAGTTGGTAATCATGTTATCAACTATGGCAGTGCAACAAATACACAAAAAGAGAACTTGCGAATTGAAACCTATTATTCTTGATTGCTCTTCTGAAATGATCGAAGAGAGTGGAGAATTATTCTCATGTTTTGATATATTGCTATTTTCTGCTTTTATTGACGCTACAGAGAATTCTTCCAAGGATACATTGGAACAGGTTATGGCGGAAGCCCTCTGTAAGTCAGGTTCAACTTGGTCTTCTGTTCGTGCTGTTTGTTTAGGTGTTTCTGGTGTTAACCATCCAAAGGACCAGGAAAGGATATTAAATTGGCTAAGGTATAGTATTGTGAAATTATTCTGGCAATTTTTCTTCATGCTGTATAGGTATATTTTAATTTTCTGGTATACATCTGTTAGTTATAATGGGAATTGGAAATTCCCTCCATAGGCTCCACATAAGGCAAAGAGGCGCCATCTTCCATATGGCCGCACTCTGAGAGTTACCCCCGACCACCAGTAGGCAAACAAATCCATCACCCTATTAGGCATAACCAAGGAAAGTCCAAAGCGACTAAAGATGGCGTTCCATAAGGCGCTGGCGGCCTCGCAATGGAGGAGGAGATGATCGACGGATTCCCCATTCATTTTGCATAAACAACACTTATTAACCACAATGAATTGTCTTTTCCTGAAATTGTCCATAGTAAGAATGTTCCCTAAATCCGCCAACCAGGCGAAAAAGGCCACTTTCGAGGGAGCCTTGGTCCGCCAAATACTCTTATAAGGGAAAGATGAATTATTTTTGCGTGCTAGGATATTATAAAAGGAACTAACATCAAAAATCCCTTTGTGAGACAGGATACACCATAGCTTGTCCTCCCCTCCTCTTCTTTCTCTAAAAGAGTGCAACAGGGAATAGAAAGAGGCCAGGATACCCACTTCCCAGTTATGAGCCAAGCAGA
Source organism: Corylus avellana (assembly GCF_901000735.1). Lineage (NCBI taxonomy): Eukaryota > Viridiplantae > Streptophyta > Magnoliopsida > Fagales > Betulaceae > Corylus > Corylus avellana. The sequence continues at coordinate 30,103,856 of NC_081542.1, forward strand.
CAAAGCTGATGTTCCACTGAAGGGTGCCACTCGAATAATCCATATTAGTAGCCACATGTGCATCCTTCATAGAAGCAATGTTATAAAGAACTGGAAAAGTTGCCTTGAGGCTGACCTCGCCACACCACACATCGTCTCAAAATCTGAACTTTGATCTATTGTCGGGATCAAATCTGGTGTGACTCGAAAGAGCCTCCACCCCCTTTTGATGTACTTCCAAAGCCCCACCTCATACGAAATCAATAGAGCACCACTTGCAACCATATTTGGCGTCCACAACGGCTTTCCACCAAGCCTCGCTTTCACTTGCATAACGCCACAACCATTTCCCTAAAAGGGCTTGGTTAGACAATCTCAAGTTGCGAATCCCTAGGCCTTGTTTAGAGATAGGAGAGAAACTTTGGGCCAACTAACTAGGTGATAGTTAAATTCTCCGCCTAATCCACCCCATAGGAAATCTCGTTGGAGTTTCTCTATTCGACTTGCCACTGCAGCAAGGATGAGAAAAGTAGACAAGAAGTATGTGGGTAAGTTAGAAAGAGTACTTTTAATGAGGGTAACCCTACCTCCCTTGGACAAGTATATTCTTTTCCAGCTAGCCAATCGACGCTCAATTTTTTTTCACAATGCCTTCCTAGTTAGACTTGGCCTTAAAGTGAGCCCCAAGGGGAAGGCCAAGATACTTCAAAGGTAGAGAGGACGTCTCACATCCTAGGAGGCCAGCCAACTTAACCACATTATCCACATTGCCCACAGGAACCAAAATAGACTTGGCCATATTCACCTTTAAACTAGAAACAACTTCAAAACAAACGAGCAGCGCTTGGAAGGAACAAATATGGTCAGAATTGGCCCCATAGAAGACCAAGGTATCATTCACAAATAGCAAGTGAGATATGTTGACCGTCTCAGAGAGTTTAGACCCTCGGAAAACCTGAGAGAGAGTCGTGATCAATAGTAGCGGAAATCATTCTACTAAGAGCCTACATAACAATAACGAATAGAAAGGAGGACAAAGGATCTCCCTGCCTAACCCCACGAGAGCTACCAAAGAATCTAGAAAGAAAGCCATTAATCAAAACGGAAAAACGCACTGACGAAATACAATGTGCTTAAGAGCACAATTTCTCCCAAAATCCAAATCTTTTAAGCAAATACAGCATGACCTTCTAATTGATGTGATCATAGGTCTTCTCCATATCTAACTTGCAAAGTACCCCTGGTTTGCCAAACTTGATATGACTGTCCAAACATTCGTTAGCTATAAGAACAAAATCCAGGATTTTCATACCTTTAACAAAAGCATTTTGAGGCTTGGAAATGATCTTCTCCACAATCCTCCTCATCCTATTGGCGAGAACTTTAGCAATGATCTTGTAAACCCCGCTCACAAGACTAATAAGGCAAAAGTCCTTGAGATCCAAAGCCCCAAACTTCTTTGGAATTAGAGCTATAAAGGTGGCATTAAGGCTTTTTTCAAACTTACTATGAGCATGGAAGTCAGATAAAACTCCCAT
>NC_081542.1:30105472-30130972 GCF_901000735.1 Corylus avellana
ACGAAATCAATAGAGCACAACTTGCAACCATATTTGGCGTCCACAACGGCTTTCCACCAAGCCTCGCTTTCATTTGCATAACGCCACAACCATTTCCCTAAAAGGGCTTGGTTAGACAATCTCAAGTTGCGAATCCCTAGGCCTTGTTTAGAGATAGGAGACAAACTTTGGGCCAACTAACTAGGTGATAGTTAAATTCTCCGCCTAATCCACCCCATAGGAAATCTCGTTGGAGTTTCTCTATTCGACTTGCCACTGCAGCAAGGATGAGAAAAGTAGACAAGAAGTACGTGGGTAAGTTAGAAAGAGTACTTTTAATGAGGGTAACCCTACCTCCCTTGGACAAGTATATTCTTTTCCAGCTAGCCAATCGATGCTCAATTTTTTTTCACAATGCCTTCCTAGTTAGACTTGGCCTTAAAGTGAGCCCCAAGGGGAAGGCCAAGATACTTCAAAGGTAGAGAGGACGTCTCACATCCTAGGAGGCCAGCCAACTTAACCACATTATCCACATTGCCCACAGGAACCAAAATAGACTTGGCCATATTCACCTTTAAACTAGAAACAACTTCAAAACAAACGAGCAGCGCTTGGAAGGAACAAATATGGTCAGAATTGGCCCCATAGAAGACCAAGGTATCATTCACAAATAGCAAGTGAGATATGTTGACCGTCTCAGAGAGTTTAGACCCTCGGAAAACCTGAGAGAGAGTCGTGATCAATAGTAGCGGAAATCATTCTACTAAGAGCCTACATAACAATAACGAATAGAAAGGAGGACAAAGGATCTCCCTGCCTAACCCCACGAGAGCTACCAAAGAATCTAGAAAGAAAGCCATTAATCAAAACGGAAAAACGCACTGACGAAATACAATGTGCTTAAGAGCACAATTTCTCCCAAAATCCAAATCTTTTAAGCAAATACAGCATGACCTTCTAATTGATGTGATCATAGGTCTTCTCCATATCCAACTTGCAAAGTACCCCTGGTTTGCCGAACTTGATTTGACTGCCCAAACATTCGTTAGCTATAAGAACAAAATCCAGGATTTTCATACCTTTAACAAAAGCATTTTGAGGCTTGGAAATGATCTTCTCCACAATCCTCCTCATCCTATTGGCGAGAGCTTTAGCAATGATATTGTAAACCCCGCTCACAAGACTAATAAGGCAAAAGTCCTCGAGATCCAAAGCCCCAAACTTCTTTGGAATTAGAGCTATAAAGGTGGCATTAAGGCTTTTTTCAAACTTACTATGAGCATGGAAGTCAGATAAAACTCCCATAATGTTGGCCTTAATCACATCCCAATAGAGAACCCGTCCGGGCCTGGAGCCTTATCTCTATTCATTCCTTTTATCACCTTGAAGACCTCCCTTTCTTCAAACGGGAGCTCTAGACGAGAAGCCTCCTCTAAATTGAAAGTGAGGTTGTCCAATCTCGGCCTTCTGTTACATTGTTCTGAGAACAAAGACTCATAGAAATGGACAACATGATTCTTGATAACAGATTGGTTGGACGATAAAGAGCCATTAACTAACAACGACTCTATGGAGTTAGATCTCCTATTCGAGTTAGCAACCCGTTGGAAGAACTTAGTGCATTTATCACCCTCCTTAAGCCAATGGATCCTAGACTTTTGTCTCCAACTGTGCTTCTCTTGCAATAAGGAATGTTCAAGCTCATTGATAACCAGGCTTTTTCTCGCCTTCTCATCAGTATCTAAACCTCTTTCACCTTCCAATCTATCGAAAGCATTTAGCTCTTCGAATCTTGTTTTTTTTAAGAGATTCCATGTTACCAAAGACCTATTCGTTCCACCTTTGTACTTTTTTTGATATACAATATTACTTATAAAAAAAAATGGGGGTGAATATTCTCTTCCTGCATTCATTCCATTCATTCAAATGTATAGGACTATACAACCCATGGATTGACAGCTAAAAGGACTCCTCACTAGGGACAGCTGGTGCCTCACCTACAAGTTCTGGAAACCCCTATCATTCAAACACTCCCCTTCAAGCAGGAGCATATGCTCAAATTGGAAAAAACAAACAAAACAAATAAACAAACTCTAATACTCCCCCTCAAGCTGGAATGATTTGGAACATACAAACACAAAGACAAACATTAACAAGAAAATGCACAAAACCAAACATAAACAAGCTATTTCGAAGTGAAAAGTTGGTTTTGCTGTTGGTATGTGAAAAATTATATTGCAGAATGGGGCTTTAGGGATTTGGCTGTTTTATTTCCTTCCTATTGGTTTCTTGAGATGGGTATATATTCAGCCCAAGAGTTGGGTTTCTTAAAGAGCTGGCAGTCTTTCACATCCTTTGAAACTTTGAAAGGTGGAGCACTAACATCTTTCAAGGAAGGATCTCAAGTATTAGTTGATTTGTCAGTCAACTCAACTTGTCCTCGGTAGATGCATCCAGATCCTATTCTTATTGGGTTCTGAAACAAAGTTTTGTAGTTTTTCTAATGTTTATGAACAGGGGAGCAATGTGGGACATCATAAATGAAAAGGGAGTTCAAAAACTTTCTAGGAAATTGTGGCTAAATTCTGGAAATGTCTAAAAGTTAGCATTACATGTTAATATTTCTTGCTACGGGAGATAAATCTGCAATGAAAAATGCTAAATGGTGTTTGCTTTATGTTGCTTTCTTTTTCCATTGAAATTAGACATCTCAAGTGTTTTTTGTCTAGGATAAGATAGGACATTTCCTAATATTAGTACCTCTTTTATGGATAAATCTTGTAGATCTTCTCCTTACATGTACTGTACCTGATAACTGGGAACTGTTTTGAATCTTCTAAATTTATTTACTCAGGGACATATTCCCTAGTCATGTAAAGCTATATGTTCACAATGATGCCCTAGCAGCTCTGGCAAGTGGGACCATGGGAAAGCTTCATGGATGCGTTTTAATTGCTGGTACAGGATGCATTTGTTATGGTTTTTCTAAAGATGGTAGAGAAGCTAGGGCTGCAGGTGCAGGGCCTGTCTTAGGTGATTGGGGAAGGTATGTGCTCAAGTCTTGGTGTCCTTTTAGTTTATTACTCTAAATGATGAGACTGTGCTATACTTTCTTAAATAACTGGTAGCTTTGGCTGTGTGTTAATACTATGTCATTGAAATGATCTGAAAAAATAGGTTCAAGAAACATGAATGTTTTGATTTTTTAATGGGTTTTAATAAGCATATAGGCAATCATCGAGTGCTAGTTACTATATTGACAAGACTTCAATAGCTAAACTTTTCCTTTGATGAAACCCCTATATTAGATAAAGAATCTGCTGAAGCAATAATGTTTGCAGAGATTTTATTGACATTTTGAGATGAAAATTGGAAACAGAAGCAGACCATCCATTAATTTGGGAAATGCAAACAAATATACTGACTGTATGGTCTACGACTGCAATAAACAAACTTGAAAGATATAGTGTGTATTTAATTAAATGCTATATATAACTGGTTGTCCAATTCACAATGGATGCTAAACCTGGTTCTAAGGGCCAAAACATCTGAATGCATGCACGTTTATGACAATTCAATAAGCTGTTGTGGCAGGGAAAGATGAGGCAGTAATTCATCTTTACAAGATGGTGATGATACACTATGTATATACACATCGATATTTAAGTTTGAGGATCCACCACAATAATTCAGGCAGCCGAAGAGAGTAAGTTGTGGGGCCTACTCACTGTCCTTGGCAGTTTAGGGTGTTGAGCCCCCTTACCTGGGGCAGGTGGGTCCCATAGCCACTCTCTCTTAAGAAATTCAGGCAGCCTAATTGTAGTGGATCTCACTCTGATATTTGATATGCTTCGTCTGCTGGCAAAGTACATATTGCTGTCAAATGAAATGTCACTTTTAGTTACTCAAGATAGTTTCCAGATTCTTGAAAATTGTAATTTTCTAGTTCAGAAGATGAAACCAAGTAATCAGAGACATAGTAATGTCTATATTTGAGCACTTCCCTTTCGCATTACAACAAGGTAAAATGTGTTCATGGTTTTCAGGATAAAATTGGGTTTTATATGTAAGAAGTTAAAGAAGCTTGTTTAATTGTTTAAGAGTTAAAGAAGCGTGTAGTATGGTCAGCCAAAACATTTTCCTTTTGGCTTTTTAGACTAAAAATTGGCATTAGCTGAATCTAAGTAGAGAACTGGAAGAGTATGCAACTTGAAGTGCTAAAATTTTAGAGGCTGATGTTTAATTGTAATACAAAGAACGTTGAGCTGTAGAAGTATGTGATTTTGTTTTTTGTTTTTTTTTGTTTTTCCCCTCAATTTACCCCTGTTAATCCTGTTTGGCGAATTGACTGGTGAATGACAAAGTTTGCTTGAGTTGATATTGTTGAGAAATTAATGTTTGTAAGGATGGGTAATTTCAGAGACTAGTAACCATTCTTGAATTTTGAAACTCTATGTTTCTTATTGAATATAAAGATCATGAGCTGAAAGATAGTTGTTACAGTTCTGTTATATGAATTATGTTCTCATCACCTCAGCTCTACTCTGAGGAGCTGCAAATCTCAAATGAAGAGCCAAATCTTTAAAGGAGTTGTGCTATTTGAAACAAAGGATATAGTTAATGGCAATCTGTTGATATGTAAAGAACTTTGCTAGTAGCTTTTTAAGATTGCCCTCTGCTGACTCATCTTTGTGGCCGATGTCAAGGATACCAACCTCATACTCTGATACCTTTTACAGACGGTTTCCTCAGTAGGTTTTTGGATGTGAAAAACTAAGGGATTGTGATACAGAAATCATTACACTGCTTCTGTCAAATTTGGAGTTCTTATTTAGTTGATGATAGGAAAATTGATTAGAAGCAAAGGATTTTGAGATGAGCCTGTACCTAAAGGGATATACTAATTTGTCTTTGTACTGGCAATCTGCAGTTGACTGGATGGTTTTCATTTGTATAAATAAAGATCTATCGGTCATTGTTGATAGAATCTTAGCAGAAAGCAGATGCCCCTGTTAATCCATTTAAAAGAATATAGACCTTAATTTTCCATGATTTCCAATTCTTAAAAATGTTGTCTTGTGGAGGTTTATCCAAACATTAAGAAGGGAGCTACTTGCTGAATTAATTTTGCCTATGGCTACCATTACTTCTGTCATATTGTGCCTAATGGGTATTGGTACATTAGAAACGCAGGGAAACACAAACATGTAAATGTAGAATGCGAGTATTCTGAGATACACATCCTTTTAATTTGCTGAGGAACTACTTAATTTACTTATCATACACAAATGCCACGGTGATTTGCTAAAGGTGCATTTGAAATTGGGTTTGGGAAAATCTTTGTTCTGCATATTGACGGAGAGCAGTAATTCTGTTGAATATTGAATGTAACTTTCGTTTTAGTAAAAGGTGGTATGGGCATCTCTAATTGACATCTAATTTTTTAAGTTTAATTTGCTCTAACAAGTCTCTTGGCTTGTTACTTAAGTATTACTTTTCCATAAGTTGAAAATAAAGTGCTGCTTTGTCTAATCAACCAGACAAAAATCTTAGGTTTCTCAATGATTACATTGGTGAATTGTATACCACTGAAGGGAAATGCTAGCATATAATGTTACAAGCTCAAAATTCTTATAATTGATTGAATACATTGTGGTATACTTGGAATTATTTTATACAAATTTGATGAATGATGATATGTGATAACTTGTAGTGGCTATGGGATTGCTGCACAGGCATTAACAGCCGTAGTGAGGGCTCATGATGGTCGTGGTCCACAAACAACGCTTACACGCAGTATCTTGAAGGTTCTCGGCCTTTCTTCTCCTGAAGAACTGATAGGGTATCTCTCTTGAAACTTTTTCTAATGGTAGTCAGATGTAGTCACAACTCCTAGTTCAATTTCTTAGATCTAGGAGTGTGTGTGTGGATCTCTCTCTCTCTCTCTCTTTTGGTTTTGATGTTTTTTTGGTGTGTCCAAAATCTATTGGAATGGCATATAGATCTGATCATCGGGCTTTAAGTTGGTATAAGTGAATTATGTTCTTGGCTTGAAAGTTTTGGAGCCACAAGATTGTTTGAATTAGCATTTGAATTTTACTAATTTTACAATCTTCAAAATATGGCCACCCATAATCATTTCAAAGTATTCTAAAGGCACGTTTGATACACAGAATGGTCATTTCTTTAAGAATAGGAATGCTTATTATTGGGAATACAAGGAGTTAGAATGGAATGACCATTCCTATTCTTTAGTTTGGTGACAACACATGATTCTCTCACTATAATTGAATCAAAATTGGGAAACTGTAATGCTTTGAACAGATGGAGGCTAGCTCCTTTGTGTCTTTGGAGAGAGCGGAACACAAAAAGCTTTGAAGATCGTGAGAATAGATTGCTAGAGATAAAGAAGATGATGCTACAATCTTTGTATATATGGAGAGTGGCATGGAATAGCTTGCCCGTTTCTAATTTTTCTGAGTTTTTGAAATTATGTTCTTTTTTCTTTAAATTATGAGCTCTCTTATATACTCTCTGTGTACTAGAGTTACGCCCTTTGCACTTTAAATGAATATACGTTACTTATATATATATATATATAAAGAGACTTAAAATACCCAAGAGTATACTGGTTGTGTGGGAAGGGGGAGGGAAGACAATTTTTGGGATGAGGAGGGTGAAGAATATCCGTATCCCTTGGGAGATTTTCCCCCATGCCATGCCCTTGGGTCTCGTGTGAGGATCTGAGGATGCTTTTTTAGCCCCAGCCTCGACGTCTTGTTTTGAAGACTTTCAGTAGGTTCATAAGGGTGGTGTTGATGAAGCTGTTGCTCTTTCTCTGTTTTTGTTGGGAGTTTGGCCTTTCTCCTAGGTTTTGGCGGGGTTGTCTCATGATCCCTCTTCCCAACCATCGAAGGTGGTTTGTGCTTCTAAGCTAAAAGGAAAGCAGGAACTAAAGAACTTGGAGAGTTCTATTAATTATGAGGGGTCTACCCGTGGTAAAGGCAAAAGGGTGTAGGGTTCCTTGTGGGTTGTTGGGTTTCGGGGTCTGTGTCTGTTTTGGGGGTTTTTTTTTTCTTGGTTTCCTTGTGTATACATCTGGTGTACTCGGGGGCACCTCATGCATTTTTATAATAGATGCTTGATTACCTTAAAAAAAAAAAAAAAAAAAAAAGATTATAAAATAATAATAATAATTAAAAAAAACTTCAAAAAAATTATTTGGTGGCTGGCCACCTTGGCAGAACACTGAGGGTGGTTGGCCACCCTTAGAATGTTTTGATTTTTTTGTTTTTTAAAAAATAAACATACCCATACCCCATCTCAAATTACCATTTGATTGTCTTTCCACAACTTAAAGACTGTCAATGTCCCATTGTCCCTACCTCTCTGCCCCTGCCCCTCCCCAAAAAAAAAAAAACTACTAAAAATTGTCAATGTTTCCCCCAATGACAAAAATACTCTTAATAAAAAAAAGTGGTGACCCCAAAACACTGGACCCATGGCATTGTCGTGGGTCTTCACCTTTTTTCTTTTTTTTTTGTCTTTTGAAAAACTGTCAAGGGCATTTTTGTCTTTTTGCAGGACGAAAGAAGAATATTGGCAATTTTTTGGTAGTTTTGGAGGACATCGACGCGATCTTTAGTTTGTGGCAGACATTGATAGTTTGGTAGTAGTTTGAGGAGGGTATATGTACTTTTCCCCCATTTTTTTTATAACTTTTAGGTTTGTTGAAAAAATAAAAATAAAAAGATGGGTTTTTTTTGGAAAACCTCTTTTGTTCGTCAGCTATTCCTGTCAATATTTTTTTAGAGGAATGACTATTTTCAGGCATTGTGTGCAATCAAACAAAGGGTCTATTTTGCATACCAAACATGCCTTAAGTGAAATTGTAGTATTCAGAAGAGATCAAGCAGTCTTGCCTGGAAGGAGAGTGAAGCCTCCAATGTGAACTTCATCTTGAGAGGTTGGTTGCCTCGGTTACCTTGTCATCACATGTTTAGGATGCACAATTTTTTTGTAGGTTGGGGATGTGCGTGAGAGAGAGAAAGAGAGATGATTTTTGAGTCAAGTTTTCCAGACAGGCAAACATATGAAAACAAAACCTTGGTGGTTTTAAGTTGCATCTCTCCTTTTCCAACCTGAGTGCCATTTTGTTCCGATTGTAACTGAAATTACCTGAGGCTGATTCCATCAGACAGTTTGAGAGAGGCTGACATATGAAAGCAAAACCTTGGTGGTTTAAATTGCTTCTCTCCTTTTCCAACCCAAGTGAAATTTTGTTCCAATTGTTTCAGTCGATTCCATCAGTCAGCCATCAGTCAGCCATCAGTCAGTTTTCACCTGGAATTGAACCAATTCCTTTTCTTGTCCTCAACCTATTAATGCTCAGAGAAATTATATATAATCATCCTTGGTGTACTAATCTAGTATGGGTAGTAATAGGTGTCTAATTAAGTGACTTCCATAAGACTGTTGGTTAGTATCTTGGGGATTTGCATACTGATGGCTGCTATGGTCATGATGTGTTTGACACTGCAAAAACAGAGAACTGGCTTAGACAGGGAGCCCTGTCCTATACTTGCTTTTGGTCCATAAAAGGCATGCTCACAGTGCTTGAACATTCGGTAAAATTGATTCAGACGAAGCCTAATTTCATCTCGAAACAAATTACTTCAGTTGTCTTTGGAAACAGTGGCTGTGTGGAGTGATTTATAAAACAAAATAAAAGAGGCTGTGTGGAGTGACTAGTCCCTTTTTAGCTCATTGAATATTACAGGATGCTTTCAGTTAGGATATTAATTTTAAATTGATTCATATTTTTTTTTTCATTGGATTTAGGTGGACTTATGCGGATCCATCTTGGGCACGTATTGCAGCACTTGTTCCGGAAGTGGTGTCGTGTGCAGAAGCAGGTGATCAAATCGCAAATAAGATACTAGTTGATGCAGTCCAGGAATTGGCTCTAAGCGTGAAAGCTGTTGTTCAAAGACTTTGCTTGTGTGGCGAAGGTTCTTAACTTGTCTAACTATAATAATTCAAATGGTTTATTTAGTAAATAAATAATGATTTAGATTTTTTGTTTAAATGCAGTTACTTTGATTCTTGGCAGTTTGAATTATCGAAATGAAGTTGGCATTTAAAGAACTCAAAATGCCTGAAATAGCATCAAATTTTACTAATTGTTTTAATTACTGTTGTAAGACGGAATACAAAAATTCAATTGGTGGATTGTTATCCCCCCAAATAAAAGGATATGTTCTAAATATTTGACATGCATTCATGCTTACCTATGCATGTATGTATTTACATATGAAGATACAAGCACACTAAAAGGCCATAAAAGGGCAAAAGAAGCTACGTGTGGATAATAAGTGCTGATCTATTATGTATATATATACCCATATGTATAATTTTTCCAAATTTTTGCTCGCTGTCTAACCCTTTTAAAATGTTTGTTGATATTGATTGCAGATGGAAATAGTTCTTGCCCTATTGTGATGGTTGGTGGTGTCCTTGAAGCTAATAAGAGTTGGGATATAGGAAAAGAAGTTATTAATTGTATCCACGAACGCTACCCTGGGGCTTATCCAATTAGACCAATGGTTCGCATTCCTCTTTTCCCTCCATTTGGAAAACACTGGTCCAGATTTCACTTTTCATTTTTCATCATAAAACAATCTCTCTCTCTCTCTCTCTCTCTCTCTCTCTCATTTGGCAATTCTCAGTATAGTTTTAATCTTATTTCTGTTTTGTTAATTTTTAATGAAATAAAGTATATTAAAGTCACTGCATTTATTTATGTAATCTCCACGTACATATCTGGTTTAGTGAGATAGTCTTTCTTCTGCGTCTGTATCTCAGGAGATACCAGTGCCATGAGACTTCTGATTCTAATCCCAAGCGAACGGAAGACTAGTTTCTGATTGACCAAGTCTATTGTTTTTAAAATCCCCACTCCCCCTCCCCCTTCTCCCCTTCTGCACTTTGACCTCTTATCTATGACTCACTTCAACTCGGACCTAAAAACTATAGTAACTATTTTAAGTTACATCCTGAGTCAGATTTGGGCATTAGTTTGGATGGAAGTTTTAACACATGCCAATCATGTGCACATGAACCATTTATTTTGCCAAAATACCCCGGTTAGAGAGTAATAATTACAACATTATCTCTATCCTAGTGGCTAGGGTGGGGGTGACTGCAGCCACTGCAATAGAAGACGGGTGGCCGTACGACAACCCCCAGGAGAAGAGAGGGGGTGGCAATGGCCACCCCTAATAGTAGGTGCATGGCCACCTAGGAAAAGTTAGTGGCTACCCCCTAATTCCTGTTAGGGGTCACCATGTGGCCACTCTTATCTTCTCTTGGGGTGGCCGCACAGTCATCGCGGTTACCCCCGTTCTTCTAGGGTGCTCGTCCGACCGCCCTTGTCTTCTTCTGCGATGGCTGCAGTGAGCCCCACCCCAGCCACTAGGAGAGGGATAATTTTGTAACTTTCTCTCTTTAACTGAGGTATTTTTGGCCGAATAAACGGTTCGTATGCGTGACTGGCAGTTAAAATTTTCATCTAAATTAACAGCCAAATCTAACTCCAGGCCTAAACTCAAAATCTTTTTGTATTTTATACTGTTCTGAATTGCAGTAAGGTAGAGGTCGAAGTGCAAATGGTACTCTCTTCAGCATCCTTCAGGAAGTACTTGTTTGTATATCTGTGTTTGTCTGTGTGTCTGTGTACATTATGTGAATGCATTAAGCATATGCCACTACTTCGTTGAATCTTTCTGTGCCCTTCCGATTTAGTTTTCACAAAGGAGGTAAAATCCACACAATTTACTTGCATACCACAAATTAGCAGCAGGTCATGGATTATGGACGTGGAAGTTTACAACCTGAATAATTACTGTATGCTATTTCTTTTTCTTCTAATATTTTCTTTACCGAAATCAAATTGATCTCCAGGTAGAGCCAGCTGTTGGGGCAGCTTTGCTGGCCTGCAATTTCTTGATGAAAGAATCAGAAGGGCACTGTAACAGCTGACCAGGGATCTGCAGCAAGTGTTCCACTGTTCATTTCAAAATACAAGTAGTATATTTAAATAATATTGTTATTGTCAGGGAGTCTGTGTGCTACAAACATTGAGCAATTGTTTCATTAATCACAAATGATTCAGGCATTTTTTTTCCAGTTGTGTGTGCTACAAAAGATGAAAAGAGAATCAGCTAGAGTATAAAATGTGTACAATGCATAAAACATGGATTTTAATTTCAATTACCTGAAAAGCTATTGTTGGCTTAATCTGTTTTTCCTGTTGATGTGATTCTGTAGTAACTGATGGTGCCTCTCTACACCTGATTACCTTCTTAGAAGTGTTGGAGGAATATGAAGTTCATGTAGCATGTTAAAAGCTGATTCAAGCATTATCTAGTTGTCATGCATAGGGGATAATGTTCCTCTAAGATCTAGCTAAGTGAAGTGATCACCACTCTATCATCAATAAGATGTTACAACTCCATTAACATGGTGAAAACCTGCATTCCGATATGATAAGGCTTCCATGTATGTTTTGCTATCTTGTTGAACAGGATGGGGAGCTTACTATTTACATGTAAATTGACTGCAATGACACAGTTTGTTGACAAGATTGTTTGTAAAAATGATGTGGCTATGGAGTTACCTTACATTGTGGTGATGGAATGCACTGAAATTTGGTATTTAAAAGATTTACTGAGGAAATGTTAATCTAGTGCTGGTTGTTGAGGTCCTCATTTGAGAAGCTACAAAGCACTGAGAAGAGTGCTACTGATACTCAAGTAAAGGACACTCGAACTGCATTGATGATGGCTTGCATCTCCCATCAGAATATACTAGCTAGGGTTAAGGATTGATCGAGTTGTATTCAACAAAAGAAAGTATATTTTCATGTAGATGTTTTTTCTAAGCTTTTTTTTTTTTTTTTTCCTAAGCTATTTTCATGTAGATTTATTCCAATATTAGGTTGGTTAATTCTGTTGCCTCAGACTGGCCTGTTATTATTTGCATTAATTATTCAAACAAAAGAACGAAATCGTTAAACTGGAAATTATTGTAGCCTACATTAGCATTGCCAGAGGTAGAGGTAGGGGTGAAAGTTTAGAACCGCTAACTGCTTTTATAACCGTTAACCGCACTAACTGCTTTTAAAAGCGGTTAGTAAAAATTGCTAACTGTAGTTGGCGGTTATTGAGTTTTTGAAAATCACTAACTACTAACCACTTTTTAAAAATATAATATATATTTATTATTTATATTATATATATAAATATTATCTAGTACATAACAATAAGGCATTGTAGTATAGTGGTAAGTATTCCCTTTTGTCATATGGGTGACCAGAGTTTGATCCCTGCTTATGATACCTTTTTTTTTTTTTTTTTTTGTTCAAGTACAAATCTTGTTTTTTTTTTGTTTTTTTGGCGCATAGAATCTGGGGAAGCAACTGCCCACCTCCTTTCTTCCTTCTTTTTCCCCTTCCCTGCTGACGCTACGCACTCCCCTTTTCTTCTCCTCCTTCCATCTTCTCTTTCTCTATTTAATCCCCTTTACAGAGACAGAAACAGAGTGAGAAAGAGAGAGAGGTAGGGAGAAAGAGGTGGGGATTTCGAGAGATTGAGGGAGAGGGTGAGTGATTGATGAGAGGGAGGGTTGGGCAAGACAAAGAGGGGTGAGAGCGCATAAAATCTTTGCAGAATCTACACTCTATTCTCTACGTGATTCTTGAAAGAGAAGATTGTTATGCTTCTCTTTGGAAGAAAAGAACTTACGATCGTTTGAGTCTCCATTTAGCAAGAACACCTTAGAAGAAAGCATGAAAGTTTACAGTGCAGAGTTCTTGGTGGTGGCTACTGGCGAGAACTGTGTGAGTTTTAAACAAAGCATTTGATTTGTTTGAGAAAAAAAAGGCTCGTTCATTTAGGTGGAAAGAATGAAGAATTTGTTTGAGCCAGTGGCTCGTCCTCAGTGCAATCTGCAGAGCACAATTCTTCCTAGTTTTCCCACAAAATTAGTTGTCCCACATTGCTCAGTTAAAGCAACCACTCAACATTTATTATTTATAAATATGATGGGTTAGCCGAAAGCAAACACATAACTTGGTGCAAGCCCATCTGCAATCTAACTGGCTTTTTACTTGTGTTAGTTTATTAAAGTTTAAAATTTATGCAAGCAAGCTTTTTGGCCCATGTGCAAGCTAACTAGCTTTTTAGCCCAGATTGAGTACTCGTGAGTTCACGCTTGCCCAAGGAACTTCCCTTGGTGAGTTTAGCTAAGCCTAATTTTTTTTTTAAAAAAAAACTAGCTAACCGCTAACCAAGCGGTTAACTGCCTAGCGGTTAGTGGAGGTAGTTAGTAAATTTTACTAACCGCCTAGGCGGTTGCGGTTAGTGGTTTTAGCCACTAATCACTAACCGCAACCGCCTTTTCACCCCTAACTAAAGGAACAAAGATAGAGAATTGGCAGTAGGTTAATTTTTCTTTTTTAAAAAAATATCATTATTTTATTAACCATAAGTAACTCAATCAAAATAGATACAATTATCTTCAAGAACAATACAAAGTACAAAATGTCCATACTTAGGGGTTGTTTGTTAAATAACATGTTATTTCCAAATACTGTTTATGTTTGGTGAGAAAAAAAATGAGCGCAATAACTTGTATAGAAAAGTGAAAATTTTTTGTTTTGTTGAGATATTTTTATTTGAATAAAAAAGTAAAAGAAGAAGAAAGCATTCATTTTCTTATCCATCTCCCATATAACACATATACATTATAAACTATGAACCTGTATAAAAACGGGTGGAAGTGAACAAGGAACAGTAACTATAAATGCAAAGCCCTACCTCTACTTCACTGGAGATCAGGGAAAAAATCCCACAGCTCCAAGGACTAAAAGAATATTTTGACAAGTCTGTACTCCACAAGTTTCCCTGCCAATATTGCAAATGTATAGCATCTCTTCTATGTGTCTTCTTCAAAAATCCTTCTTAAGAACCAAAAAAAGACCCCGCCGGACATCTCAAGTACAGGTGTATCTTTCAAGGCTCGGTTTCACCAGTGTGTTCTTGTATTGTTTGGTTATATTGATAAAGGCAATGGATGCTTGGTAATGACTCCAAGATCAATGCTACAATACCCAAAGATGCAGCAGCGGGGACCAAAATGAATAATGCGGCTCTGCACTTGTTCATCAAAAATAGAAAACAGTTAAGACATTGAGATGCATCCTTAATAAGGAAAATCCAAAAAGAAAAAACAAATTATAATTTCATAGGAAATAAGAGTAAATCAAATAAAATCTTTCCGGGCATACACAAAAGCCACCACTAAATCAGTTAACATTACCTAGTGAGAGAACAAATTAGACTGCTTTAGTAGATTTTCCACTCAGTTCTCTTTTTACAAGCTTCAGAATCTCAGTAATCTGCAACAAGCAAGGAGCTGGATAATTAGACTGATTTGTTTTTTTTGTTTTTGTTTTTGTTTTTTTTTTTCTGCAACATACAAATATATTAGCACATTAAATTTTAGGATATAGGTAGAATTATTGATCAATTACCACAATATCATACTAGATTTGAAATTTTGGTCATGCTGACGAGAGTGCTCAATTCAAAACAATTTTATCACCCTTTTCAAACTGATGTCTACAATCGTTCATTTTAAAAATTATATCATATTTTAGCAACATATTTCAAGTGTCATGTCTGCAAGATTGAAATTGGTCAAATTACTATGAATTTTCCATTGATATCTTTCTTTCAACCAGAAATACCTGTGCCATTCAACTCCATGCCAGAAGCATTCTTTACGTTAAACAACTGCTTCGAACATACATTGATGAAGATTGTTAAGGGGGAAAAACCCGTCTGACTATGATCTTGCATTCAAGCAAGTCTTGTCTTAATTGACACTTTACACAATGAAAAATCAAATTAACTTTAAAGTCGGTTGTTGAAGAGGAGTTTGAGCCCACACATGAGGAGGAGTGTTTGAATATTAATTTTTTAATTAAATCTACAATTTCCTATCAGTTTAAGCTTTGATAATTGGTGATTGAACAAAAAACTGCTCTTTTCCATTAGAAAAACTAGGTTTGGCATTAGAAAATTGCGACTTCTGAAGTTCTTGCATGTACTGACTCAAGAGGTAGCTCAATTGGTTGAGGACCATGTCTCATAAAATGAAGGTTGTTAGTTTGAATCTCCTGTTCTCCCTCTACTTGAGGCCAAAAAGTTACTTGTAAGAAATAATGTGATTTCTTTTTTTTTTTTTTTTTCAGAACTTTTAAAACTGAAGTTTTTAGCCTGCTTCAAGATTTTTTGTATATGCTTGCAATTTCCAGTTTTATGACAACACAATAACTCATAACTCTTCAACATAGATAAAGACTTCTGTTGTTGCAGCTTAAATTAGGACAGCAGGAAGCAGTAGTAAAAAGCTTAAATCACTACAATTGGCTAGATGAACAAAGTTAAGTCCTGGAATTAAAAGTCTGATCCTCCTGCAAGTTCTATTTCTATTATAAACTCAAGAAGCAGGTAATTTAGGAGGATTCTGGTTTTCCTCTTAGTTCCAGGAGATCACATCCAAGTAAAAGAGTGATTCTGTTGCAAGTGGTTTGCAAGTGTTTGGAACGGAAAGAAAAAGTGATTAGAGAAGATTTAAGCAATGCTGGAACAAGAACATGAAAAAGGATTTCATAATTGATTGATAAGAAACACTAATAATAGGTGTCAGAAAGTTGATTGCTTCCACACAATATCAAGGCCAAAGACTGCTAAAAATATAAAGTAATGTAACCAACGGGAAGTTAAAAATAATAATAAGAGAAAAAAAAACTTACCCCAGGATAATGCTGCAATATTGGCGAATAATGATCAAGTGCAATGTATATTTTCTCAAGAAGGCTTAAAAGAGTACCGACCTCATCACCCAAAAGATCAACCTGGAAGCCAAAAAAGAATCCAATGGTATTACAACAGATTTTTATTTTTTATTTTTAAAAACGCCAATTTTTTAATCTATCTATGAAAACTTAAGATGTAATTAATGATTCTCAGCAAGATTTTCTGATTTTAACTTATTTTTCATAACTAGGGTACAAACTATAAATGAATATCTGTAATGAGATTTGATAGAATTATTTCAATTCCCACTTTACAGATTTCTCTAGTGAATTGCCTGAGGTACACTATTTTGTTTTTCATTTTTCTCTCTAATTCTTTTCCAACTAAATGGAAAAAAATAGATACTTTCTAGTACTGGAGAGATAACAGACCAACATATCATCATCTGTAAGAGATAGCTTAAGTATTTTCTTCAAAATCGTATACTATGATGCTCGGAGGCAGATCCTAACCACTCATATAAATTCTTCTTGTTGATCCCCCACTAAAAATCATACCCCAATGGCTGAGTGATTATACGTGGTCATAAGACACTGATTGACTAAATCAATGTAGCATTGTAGAACCACCTTATATCAGGGTCCTCTATGTAGTGGAAAACAACATGCATTCATGTATGTGATATTGTTATCTACGGACTAATACATCTTCAGACCAGTTTTTTTCTAGAAGTAGAAAGCATGTGTTATATTCAATTCAATTTACACGTAAATGTTATCCCTTGAATGGAATAGATTATAAGAACTTAACATCAATTTGAAATACAGCTTGATGAAATAAAGCAATATGCATCACCTAAACCTACTGTAAACTTTCTGATACTTACCTCAGCTTCAGCCTTTTCAAGGTCAGAACATCTCCTTTCAAGCCTCTGCTTATACAACAATCCCGTTCTTCGGAGCACATTAGCATTAGGGATAAGCAAACGCGATTCAGAAATCAATCTTTCCAGCCTGAATACAAGGGCATGTTGCGTAAAATGGCTTTCAAGTTAATAAACCCAATCTAAATTTCATCTGAAATCTTGCAAATGAACAAAACAAAGAACGAAGGAAAAGAAAAGAAATGAAATCAAACCACTAACAACATGTAATGTTATTGAACCCAGGGGGGTGTCTGGAATGAATCGCGATCTTCCCAAAATGGGGAGGGAGTTGTAACTTCAAGCTCAGTTTATATGTTAATGAAAGTCAGTTATCTAAGTGAAGAAGATGGGCTGTGTACATAAGCTCGTTAGATCTACTCTTCCCAGCATCTAAAGAACAGTGCATGACGTGTTTTTCAATGTTATAACACGAGTATCCTATCAATTTAAAAAGAACGAAAGAAAAGAAAAGAAATGAAATCAAACCACTAACAACATGTAATGTTATTGAACTCTCACTGTGTGTTCGGAATGAATCGCAATCTTCCCGAAAATGGGGAGGGAGTTGTAACTTCAAGCTCAGTTTATATGTTAATGAAAGTCAGTTATCTAAGTGAAGAAGATGGGCTGTGTACATAAGCTCGTTAGATCTACTCTTCCCAGCATCTAAAGAACTAATATTTAACAAATCATAAGTGCATGACGTGTTTTTCAATGTTATAACACGAGTATCCTATCAATTTAACCAGCTATCCACAATCTTGATAATCATGCCTAATTCCAAAAAAACATATGCACAGCAGTCACAAGTAGCTCTAATACAGTCTATAAATAAAAAGTTAACAATGACAAGTACCTCAGACTGGTATTTGATATATTTTCCGTTGCTCTATTTTCAAAACCAGCAACTGATTTCAAAAATCCCTGGACAAGATTGGCTATTGCTTCCATTTGCTTTTGATGCTCCCTCTCTTTAACTTTGAACAATGATAAAGCCTTCTGCTTCTCTTGGGTAACAGCATCAAGCTTCTGATTTAACTTGACGTTTGACTCCTTACTTCTCTTAGAAAACAAGATCCACTGCTCTTTGAAAGCTAACTCAAATTGCTCCTTTTCTTGCTTTAATCTTTCCATTTCCAGAACCACCAATCTTGATTCTTCTTCTTTTTTTAGTGCCTCCGCTTCAAGAGAAACTCGTAGTTTGTTTTCGGTAATGTATTTCATGTTCAAGTTACTGAATTTCTCTTCAGCATCCTTCAAGACTTCTCTGAATATTATCCCACCCAGCGCTTGCATGATAATTGACTCCATATCTGAATCTTCAATTTCATTCTTGCCTGCAGGTTCAGAAATATGAACAGCTTCTTTGAAGACAAGTTTAAAAATTTCTTGCATCATATTACACTGCAAGTCCGACTCTTCAGTGCTGCATTTAATTTGGCACAATAACTCCCTAAGAACACATTTATATACTTCTTCACTAATCGAATCTTTAATATGTCCATCTAATAAATTTGCCTCAATTAGATGTTGTTGTGACATTTTATATTCAGCATCAGAAACATGTGACGAGAGGCGGTTGACTTCCTTTTTCTTATCTGAAAGTGAATCTTTAAGCTGGCGATTTTCTGAAAGAAGGGACTCCATTCTTTCCTTCAAACTGCCAAGATTTTCAGCATTTTCGTTGAATGCAGGTAGTTTCTGATTTTCCACAAGAAAGTCGTCCAACTTTGAAATGAAATGGGGAATTTTTTTCTTTAACATGTCAAACTCCTTATCCTTCTTCAATGGCAAAGAAGATCCCTTTTCCCGCAGCTTCAATAATTCTCGCTTGAGGCTAAAGTTTAGTTCAGTCATCTCTTGCACTTTCTGCTCATGATTTCTCCTCATTGTGGTCATCTGAGTAATCAATTGATCTCTCTCCATGTGCATTAGATAGGCAGGATCTGAATTTTCTGAGATATTACCATTTGCATCTTCATGTTTGCCATTTTCTTCCCAAACCAAAGATGATGAAACCTGCTTGCTCAAAACTTTGCGGTGGAAATGATCAGCCCTTTTATCATTACTCCAATCATCACCAATCTCTAAGGACCCAAGAGAAGTTAGCTGCCCAAATTCATAAACAGACAGTGACTTAGAAATGGCATCCAATTCCTGCCGCAAACTTGAAATCTCTTCAATCTTTTCATGCCAATTCACACTTTCATTACCACAAAATCGAGCATTTTGATCCCAAAGTCTTTCTTCAAACTCTTCTTTGAGACTCCGGATGCAATTCTTAATTACCATACCTTCAATATCAGCCTGAAACTCTTGCTCTAGCTGCCATCGACAGTGTGACGCCTTTGATAACTGGAGCGTATCTTCCATCCATTTATAGACAGTGTCTGTTGTAGCTTTTAGATTTTCAAGCATTATATCCACATCAGTCCATCTTTCAGACACCTTATCTTGAAGAATACCACCCAATCCCAGCAGCTCAGAACCTGAACTAATCTTCCTGATCGAACTAACCCCTCTTAAGCGGTCAATTTCTTTCTTGAGCATCTTGAACTGATCTTTAGCAGCATTTCTGAGGCTGCCCAAAGATTTTCTCATGTTATCATTCTCTACAAACACATCTGAAAAGTTACAATACATCCTGCAGTGACTTGTGATTTTTGACTCATGGCATGATGAAGAAGATCCTAAGAATTCATTTTTATCCGCATCCATATGGTAAAGATGTAGCATATCCTTCAATCCAGCCACCTCCAATTCTTTCTGAGCAATTTTCTCATCCGCATCTTCTTTAACTGCATTAACCATGCCCCTTATGACAGAGTCACTCACCATCCTCGAAATGGTCAACCGATCATTAATATCTTCTAAATAAGAGTCTAAATCCTCAAGGAGCTCATCACCCATATTTTCATTTTCTAGAAGATTATCAACAAGCTGCATCGATCCATCACTGCATGGAGCAATGCCAGCATCCATAACCCTTAAACTCTCCATAACATATCAAAAATATTATTAACAGCCCCGTCAAATATGATATTCCATACCAGACTTGCAAAACTGCCAACATTTAACACACAATAAGGACCCGATTATAATAAACAGATTCAGAAATAGTATGATAGGTCCCAGTCAGAGTCAATAAGATAAATTGATAATCTCCACTTAGGGCTGGGGTAACCACAATACAAATCTCCACTTAGGGCTGGAGGAAGACCACAATACAAACACTTTCTTCTCTACTCTTCCTATTTTAATGACACAAATATATATAAACTTAATACAACAATGGTTACTACTTTTACTAAAGATAACTACCCACAACCAAACTAAACTACCCACTTAACTAAAGATAACTACCCACAATCTAAGTAAACTACCCACTACCCCATGTTAACAAATATTGACATTAAAAGATAAAGTTAACAATTGAAGCTAAGAACTACCACCCATGTCTTAACCCATGATGATGAGGTGGATGTTGAGTCCTATGAGACCTATCATAGTAATAAATCACATTTTGTTAAATAGTACACTACACTGAGTGACTAAATTTCTTGTAAATGTGAGCCAAATCACAAAAGGGTCTTTTGGTTACTGAGAAATTTCAAGAAACTAAAACAAATACAAAATCCTTAATCTTGTGTATTCGATTGTCTCCATTTCTACCTTGGTGCACGGAAGAAAAACTTTCCCCAGTTAGACAACCCAAGTGGTTGCTTTACGGCCCAGTTGAGTTCAAAAGTCTGTATTCTTTACTACTACTGGTTTCCCATATTTTCTCAGTAACCAAACACACCCAGAAGCTCAAACACCAAAATGAACTGAAAATTTAGCTCAAACCTTTACCAGACAAACAAAAAAGAACAGAAAGAGAATATTTGGCAACATGAAGACTTACTGGTGAAGAAGATGAAACCCAGCAAACAGTAAAATTGGGTTTTCTAGGAGAAAGTTTTTCCTCGACAATTAAAGGTCAGAAAGCCTTTGAAAATCCCAAGAAGGCCGTTGAATTGTGAAAAGACTTCTGGAACGAAAGCCAGTCTGTCGTCCAGTTTAGGTTTTTAGGGTTTTGAAGAAGAAAAAAGGTTGGGGTGGGGGGGATTTGGTGAGCGGGAGAGAGGAAGTAGATAATCAACCCCAAAACACGCTTAATTTACAGGGAATTGCCATTATGACTTCATATCCTACCCCTAATAAAAAATAATAAGACTTCTTGGAAAAATCCATTTGATGGAGGTTGACTAGGTTTTTTTTTTTTTTTTTAATCATGAAAACAGTAAAATCTGTCTCGATTTTTTGTTTGTTTAACCATTTGACTAATTCTATGAATTTTCAATCACCATCATTATTTAGAAATGGGACCTCAAATTAAAATGGGTTGGATTGGCATGATGAGAATTGAGAGGGACTTCAACATAGATCACATGCAAGTCAATGAAAGATGATAGGATGGCCATTTCATAATGGAAACTTATATGGTTGTCATTTTTGGTTTTTAGATAAGTTTTGATGGAGAGATGGAATTGGGGTTGGATTTGTAATTTCAAAAATAACGATTTTTTAAAAATGCAACAATTTGGTAAAGTCGTTGTTTAGCCTTTTAAAGTGCATTTCTTTGCCTGTGATTAGAAAATTAGGGGTGTCAATTTCTATTTTTGTCGGGTTTAGATCGTGTCGAGATATAAGTATAAGACTATATAAGTCAACTTTAATCTGATCCATTTAATTAAATATGTTAGACTCCTTAACCATAATCTACCAATTTCGTGTCAAGTTTGTGTTGAGTTTGGTAGTAAAATTGTCAACCGTAATGTCACGTGTCAGATTTTGGTCATGTCGAGTCCTAAGTATAAGACTGTATGGATAAACTATAACTTGAATCATTTAATTAATCTAGTGGTGAAAAAGCAGTGACGGTTAGCGGTTATTGACTAAAACCACTAACCGTAACCGCCTAGGCTGTTAATCGGTGGTTAGTAGTTAGTAACTTTAATAATCGCTAACTGCAAAAATTTTATTAATTGTTTTTTTTTTTTAAAAAAAAAAATTAAAACGATGTCATTTCTATGATAATACAATAATATCATATTACATACGGCATTGGTTTTAGATTTGTATACATTTTTATCTATATTTAAAATTTTAAACACAACAACGACATTGTTTTATATATATGTGCGGTTAGCAGTTTTTGCTAACCATCTTCAAAAGCGGTTAGTGCGATTAGCAGTTAGATGAATCTCAATCTTAACTTACTATATATTGGGTTCGTGTTGAGTTTGCGGATTATGTTAAAAATCACCAACCCTATAGAAAACACAATTTTTTTAACGTTTTAAACCGCAATTTTCTAAATAAGCCTTTTTAAACTATACATTTTCTTACAATTTTATTTAAATCAGACTTTTAATTTACAAAATACAATTTCAAATGGAAAGAGAATAAAGCAATGAGAATTTGGGACTTTAAAGAATTAAAGGTGGTGGTCCAAGCAAGAGTCCCATTTCTACTGTTGACTGGAGATGTAAGTAATTGTGTTGCTTTATTTATTTATTTTTACATTTCTTTATTAGTTAGACCAAGATTTAATTTAAGAATCTTTGACAGCACTTTGTCCAGTTGTTTATCTAACAATCATGTTCACCATCATCGCTAGCATTGTGTCTTTTTCTCCTTCCCCATTACTTTTGGTGCCATTTAACAAACAAGCTTGAAGCATTCGACCCACCAATAAAAGTTTTTTTGATGGGAATGTGGGACAGCATTGTGGAAGACTAATTTGCCCTTGAAAAATTCTAAACAGATAAATATTACAATTTTATGCGGAATTAACAGATATATATCAAAACAAACATTCACCAAAATATGAACAATCACACACAAAGATTTTGGTGACGAAGAGGAAACCTTTTAGAAAACGTTCTAAAAGTAAAACCCCTCCGGGGCTGCCAAACCCAGGAAATCACTATCAAAAGATTATCCAGAGATTACAGACACTAGGAACACTTACAACCCTTTGCAAGACCTTGACTCTGTAAGATCGACAAGCCTCCAACTTGTCTCCTCGCTCACAATCTTCTTCAACGTGATTCTCCTTTATCGGACCCTTCCGATAGACTTCAATTAAGCACACAATCAATACTAACAAAAATCCTCTAAGAGGAATCAATTTGGCTCACAACAAAATAATCACTCAAGCACAGCCTCACACGAACTCTCTGGGGGTGAAAATTCGTGCCTCTCTCTTCTATAATGATGTATATATACCCCCGACAAAACCCTAGACCTAACCCACTTAAAAACACGTTTTTGGGCCTAAAACTTACGGGGGGTCCGGACCCGTTAATGGGCGGTCCGGACATGGCTTTGCGGAGCAAGATTTTAGTTTCTGGAAATGAGGTCCGGACCCGGGGAATTAGGGTCCGGACCCGGCCTGTCCAGTCTTCATCAACAGCTCCGATCGATGGGCGTTTGTGGTCCGATTGAGCTGAAATTTTGCAAGGACGTTCATAACACATGAATCTAAATTATGAACGGTGGAGATTGGATTCTGAGCATTCTATATCAGTGTTTGAGCCATGAACAGTAGCATCTGCATTTTGGAACTGAATTAAGCCAACACAAGAACTAACAGCCCTCATTCTAATGATTCTCTGTTTCAAAATTTTGTTCAATGATGCTTTACCATAAAGTAAGTTCAAAAGGGATCGAGGGGGGGAAAAAACAATGGCTATATTAGTTGGGGTCCTCCTGAGGAAGCCCATCATTTAAATGATTTTGTTTTCTGTCATACCAATCAAGCAATGCAATAATGTTGTTGTTGCCTTTACCACTTGGGACTCTTAACTGAATTTTTTTTGTTGTTTGTCATCGTCTTGTGCGGTCTTTAAAAATGCTCGGTTTGTTTACAGTTCTTTTGAGATCATGAATGAAACAATTACCTACTGTTTATTTTTATTTATGTACTGCGTTTTTTGTTTGGGTTTTAATATTGGGGTGCCCACCCTTTTGTGGTTGTTTAATCCCTTATAACCTGCTTTCTCTTATTTGAATAGAACCAAAAAAAAAAAAAGACTTGCAAGCTTACATCATTACAATGTTTTGTACTTTTCTTTTTAGAGAAACTTTGTTTAGTCCCTTGAATTTTCACCGTCCTTGCAATCACCCCTAAAGTTCAAAAGCTCTCAATTTAATGTATCAAATTGTTTTTTATTTTTATTTTTTATTTTTATGTTTAATAATTATAAAGGGCAAATTTGATTTTTCAATAATCAAAGTGAGGGTATTTCGAAGATTTTGGTCAAATTTGATTTTTTTTTTCATCCATTCTAACAGTTAATTTGATTGCATTGGTCTTTTCGACACAAAATAGTAGTTTGATGCAAGTGTCACACCTGTCAAATTGCGAAGTTTTTTTAAAATGACGGGTGGTTGAAGAGGCTTAAGAATATTTAACACATTGAGTGGATAAACATGGAAGATGAAGTGTTCTTTATTGTATATGGGGTACAACTTTTCCTAAAACAAAAGCACTAACCTTGCTTTTTGCCTGTGAATGCGCGGGCACGGGGCATACTAAGCTTTTATTAGCAACTAAGAAAACTAGAAAAAGGAAGTGAAGGCCCAATCTTGGAGGACCTCCAAAACCTTTTCCTTTTTCTTTTTACCCCCTTCTTTTCTTCAATCATGCGATTCAACAATGACATGACAATATTTAGACAACATAGCACATTCTCAATATTGGTCGATTGCCAAACCACTAATGTAAGGTTTTTTTTTTTTTTTTTGTCCTTTCTTTCTCGCTAAGTAAGAAGGGTACTCTCATGTTTGGAGAGTACTTTCATGTTCGGAGAATCTAACATTTCTTCCCGCATAAGAGTTGGCTCAAGCTTTAGTTTAGCTAGACGGTCGCCTAAGCCCATTGTTAAATAAAACCCTTGAAATCCAAATAGTAGCAGGAATGAAGAAAAAATTCTTAGTGTTATTCCATAAAAAGAATTAAAGAAATTAAAAAACAAATGCGAGTTAAATCCACTCATCTTTAATTGACAAAATCATGTACAAAGATATTTGATGTTATTCCCTTCTCTCTCTTTGTTTCACTTACCTTATTGATGTTTCGGCACTTTTGCAATCATAGTCTTAAAGTTTAAAAAGATGTAATGTCGGGTTTTCAAGTTCTAAACGTTTGCAATGTCACTCATCCGCAGTGGCGGAGCCAGACATTTCATAGTGTAGGTGCTGCTGATTTTTTTTTTTTTGGTTTTTTTTCTTAATTTGGAGCTTAGAATTGTGTCAAATTCTCCAATTAAATGTTTAAATTCAAACAATCAATATTCTCAATATTTAATAACCAAAATATCCAAATTATAAGACCACTTAAATTAGTAATTATTGTTGACAGGTAAGAAGATAAGAAAGTGAAAGTGAAAGGGAGAGAGAAAGAGAGAAAGAGAGGCTATCAAAAGGAAAAAGAGAGAGAGAGGGCCTGGGGTACGGGGGTGCCGTGTCCAAAGGAAAAAAAAGAATTTTTTTTTATTTTTTTATTTTTTTATTTTTGGGGTGCCGCTAGTACCATTGGAGAAAAAAAAATTAAAAATCTTTGGGGGTGCACAAAGACTGCTATGGCTCCGCCACTGCTCACCCATCAAAATCCTAACAAAGGAGGTGAAAATCTTCAAAATATCCTCGAACTTGACCCACTAT
>NC_081542.1:30131072-30145939 GCF_901000735.1 Corylus avellana
ATATATTTTGTTTTATTTTATATATGCTATTGTTTTTTATTATTGCAGATTAATATATATATATGCATATATTGTGTTGTATAAAATTGTGCTTTTATGTTGTTTTATATTGTGTTGTTTTATTATTGCAGAGTATAAAATTGTTGTTAATTTTATGTTGTTTTATATTGTGTTGTTTTATTATTGCAGAATATATATATTGTGTTGTTCTACATATATTGTTTTATTTGATATAGTTTTTAGGTAATATATATATATATATATATATATTGCAGAATATATAAAATATATACATTATGTTGTATATTGCAGAATTGTATGTTTCATTTTGTCATATATTCGCATGATGTTTCAATAATGTATGAGATTGAGTATTTGTGAGCTTGTAATTGATGTTACATTTTTGTTTTTTTAGGAATATCTATTAATTAATTACTTATTGTACGTTGAAAATATAGATGCATGCAAAATGATGTTTCTTATGCTAGGTAGGTTTTTCTTTGTAAATATAATTGTTTTTTAAATATAATTACTTCACAAGGACCTGGTACTTGTATGCAAGACCAGTGTGGTTGGTACGTGAAATTATGAATCTTACACTGTCCCACAGGAGGCTGAACGTCAGGCAAGGTTTGACGCCCGTTTTCGCCAACTTGAGGAAATGATCCGGTTTCACACCCCACCAGACAATGCTTCCCCACCCTTTGCGATGGTGCGATCGTCGGTCGACAGTGGATCAGGTACTGAGTTTTTTTAATAGTCAATTTAGTTTTATAACTGTCCCTATATATATATATTTAGAATTTGGATATGTTGTAGTCATTCTAAATAATTAATGATGT
Source organism: Corylus avellana (assembly GCF_901000735.1). Classification (NCBI taxonomy): domain Eukaryota; kingdom Viridiplantae; phylum Streptophyta; class Magnoliopsida; order Fagales; family Betulaceae; genus Corylus; species Corylus avellana. The sequence goes on from NC_081542.1 coordinate 30,131,915, forward strand.
TGTAAATCTTGCTTAAATTTGGTTTATATATCATGGTTGGTTTGGTGATGGATGTGGGTTAGAGTTTTGCTGGTTGAGATAATTATTTAGAGTTATTCATGCACGTATAAATGGATATAACTGTATGGCACGAAGCAATACATGCATATCAATATCATCAAGACCAGTTCTTCATAAACTTAATTTTGTAACTCTAAATATAAATAGATATAAATGCACTCAATGCTAGGGAGGGCGCTTTCCCTTTGTGTTTATCATATCTTCCATTGAACCCCCAACATTAATAACCTATATGGAAGTTCTATAATTGTATTCGGGCTCAATGATTGTTTGTATTATCATCTAACGTTAGTGGATTTTATTTGTTTGGTGGTTGTTTTATTGGTGAATATTGTTTGTTTTATCATTTGCAGGTAATGGACATCGTCGAGAGGATGCTATGGATGTCAATGATCGCTAGTCTGGTCGAGAATTTGAGGCTATTCGCAGTTGTGTATAAGTTGATGTAATTGTATTTGTGTATATTATGTTAGTATGTGACATTTTTGGTGTGTTGAAGTTAGTTTATATATATATTTGTGATTGGTGTATATATATTATGTTATTTGTGTTATTATGGTGTGTTGAAGTTAGTTTTGATGGGTAGTTTGTGATTGATGTTAATGGATATGATGTATGTTATTTGATGGAAAAATTGTATATTATTTGCATGGTTTTGATGGATAGATTGAATATCAGGTGAACCGTAACACAAAATTCGGGTATAGTCCTGAAATAAATCACAAAAAATATAGGGGGGAGGGAAAAAATCTGGTTCAAAACGAACCAAATTTGCCGACGTGTCAAAAATTGACACGTCAGTAAATTCCTGACGTGTCAATTTTGACACGTCAGTAATTTACTGACGTGTCAGTTTTGACACGTCAGCAATTTCCTGACGTGTCAATTTTGACACGTCAGTAATTTCCTGACGTGTCAATTTTGACACGTCAGGAAATTATTGACGTGTCAAAAATTGACACGTCAGTAATTTCTTGACGTGTCAGTTTTTGACACGTGAGGAATTTCCTGACGTGTCAATTTTCACACGTCAGAAGATTTACTCACGTGTGAAAATTCAGCACGTCAGTAATTTCTGACGTGTCAATTTCGACACGTCAGGAATTCCGATTTCCTGACACCAACATTCTTCACGACCGAAACACGTCAGGAAAGCCCCGTCAGCAAGATTTACTGACGTGTCAGGTCGTCCGACACGTCAGTAACCATGGGTCAGCAAAAAATGTGTTTTTTGTAGTGTTATAGATGTGGGAATCCACATTTCCTTTGCATTAGAATTCTTTTTTTTCTTTCTAAACATTTTCATTTTCGCAATCCTCAAACCTTACAAAAACTTTTTAATTGTTGATCTCTCTAAATTGTATGAGGACTTTTGAGGTAAACTCAATAATAAAACTGTGTGGGACCGCTTTGAGCAGAGTGTTACACACATGGTCTCTCACCTTGACAATGGGTCAAGTACGAGGGTATTTTGGAGATTTTGACCTCCTTCGTTAGGATTTTAATGGGTGAGTGACATTGCAAAGTTTTAGAACTTGAAAACCCGACATTTCATCTTTTTAAACTTTTAAGATTATGATTGCAAAATTGTCGAAACATCAAGAAGGTAAGTGAAACAAAGAGAGAGAAGGGAATAACAACAAATATCTTTGTATATGATGTTATCAATTAAAGATTAGTGGATTTAACTTTATTTCTTTAATTCTTTTTATCGAATAACAATAAGACTTTTTTTCTTCATTACTGCTACTATTTGGATTTCAGGCCTTTATTTAACAATGGGCTTAGGCAACCATTTAGCTAACCTAAAGCTTGAGCCAACTCTTATGTCGGAAAAATGCTAGATTCTCCGAACATGAAAGTACTCTCACATGAGAGTACCCTTCTTTCTTAGTGAGAAAGAAAGGGAAAAAATACACACACTATGTTGTTTGGCAATCGACCAATATTGAGAATGTACTATGTTGTCTAAATATGGTCATGTCATTGTTGAATGGCATAATTGAAGAAAAGAAGGGGGTAAAAAGAAAAAGGAAAAAGTTTTGGAGGTCCTCCAAGATTGGGCCTTCTTCCTTTTCTAGCTTTCTTAGATGGTAATAAAAGCTTAGGATGCCCGCGCATTCACAGGCAAAAAGCAAGGTTAGTGCTTTTGTTTTTGGAAAAGTTGTACAAGGTAGAAGCCTTTGCTCCTAAGTTTCCCCATATACACAAACACAAACATCCTTATTAACCTAGCATTGAATGAAGAACACTTCATCTCTCATGTTTATCCACTCATTATTAACACAATGTGTTAAATATTCTTAAGTCTTCTGAATTACCCGTCATTTTAAAAAGAATTTTCCAATTTGATAGGTGTGACACTTGCATCAAACTACTATTTTATGTCAAAAAGGCTAATGCAATAGAGTTAATTGTTAGAACTTAGTTAGAATGGATGAAAAAAAATCAAATTTGACAAAAATCTTCAAAAATACCCTCTCTATGATTATTGAAAAATCAAATTTGCCCTTTATAATTATTAAAAATAAAATAAAAATAATAATTTGATACATCAAATTGAGTGCTTTTAAACTTTAGGGGTGATTGCAAGGACAATGAAAGTTCATGAGATTAAATGAAGTTTCTCAAATAAGAAAAGAAAAAAAATATATTGTAATGTTGTAAGCTTGCAAGTTTCATTTTTTTTTTCTTTTTTTTTTTTTTTCTATTCAAATTAGGAAAAGCGGGTTATAAGAGATTGAACAACCACAAAAGAATCGGTACCCCAACAACAAAGCCCAAACGAAAAACGCAGTACAGAAATAGAAATGAACAGTAAGCAATGATTTCATTCATAATCTCAAATGAGCCATAAATAAGTAGAGCATTTTTAAAGACCGCACAAGACAGTGACAAATGGCAAAAAGACTTGGTGAAGAGTTCCAAGAGATAAAGGCAACAACCACTTTAATGCATTGCTTGATTGGTATGACAGAAAACAAAATCATGCAAATATAGTGTACTTGAAAAGAGAAACATAATGATATTTTGTGAAGCATAAATAATTCTTATAGGATGCCTAGGAGTAAATCAAACATGAAAAATTTTATATTCTATAGAATCCTATCAGATTCATAATTATTTTTAAATGTGGGTTTAGTCGCATTTTCGATTTTCAAGAATCTAAATTTCATACATCACATTCTTGAAAATGTGATTGCTAGACAAAGCCGGCTTGATAAATTTTGATGCCTAAGGCAACAAAATTAGGTGAGGCATTTTTATTCTATTTAAATATTAATTTTAAAAAAAAATCAATTTTATCCATTTTTAAGATGCAAAATTACTAATTAAATTTTCATATTCAAGTTTTTCCAACCTGCACAAAGAAAGACATTTCTCTAACATAAGATCAATTAGCAGCAACAAATATATAAATAAATCCAATAATTCATGATAATCAAACAAAAGGAAACTAAGGCAAGTGGCTAGTTATGAGTGCAGTTTTGGTAATTAGAGAGCATTAACTAACCTTTCTATCAAATATGGAATGACTAGGTTAAAAAGTAAATGACCTAAAACGTGGAAAAGAAGAGCCAAGACAAAGAAAATCACGAAATTGGAAAATATTCAATGAAAGATTGAAATTTTAAGAGAGAAATATGGAAAGTCATAAAGAGTGAGAAGCAATAATAGTAATTGGTTTATTCCAACTCTCTTTGTAAATGGTGTTGCCAATTAAACATGAGCGGGCTTTTAATTCACCTCTTTAGATTTCTCTAATCTGTTTTTTTTTTTCTTAGAAAATACTTGACTTATCTTCCTTAATGTTTTGGCACTTTTACAGTCATACTTTTGAAATTTAAAAGATTGCCGTGTTGACTTCTCATATTTTAAAATTTTACAATCTCACTCATATTGTTAGGGTTTATGCTTAAATAAGACGGTAAACATGTCAAATGACCATTTTGTCCCTATAAAACAAATAAAAATATAAAATTGCCCTTAATTGAAAAAAAGAAAAGAAAAAAGGCATATGACTGTGGATCAGCTGAACCATGGCATGACCTTGATAGCGGGTCAAGTTCGAGGATATTTTGAAGATTTTTACCTCCTTCGTTAGGATTTTAACGGGTGAGCAGTGGCAGAGCCATAGCAGTCTTTGTGCACCCCCAAAGATTTTTAATTTTTTTTCTCTTCAATGTGACTAGCGGCACCCCAAAAATAAAAAATAAATAAATAAAAAATAAAAGTAAATAAAAATAAAAATTCTTTTTTTCCTTTGGACACGGCACCCCCTAGCCCAGCCCCTCTCTCTCTCTTTTTTCCTTTTGATAGCCTCTCTTTTTCTATCTCTTTCTCTCTCTTTCACTTTCACTTTCTTATCTTCTTACCTGTCAACAATAATTACAAATTTAAGTGGTCTTATAATTTGGATATTTTGGTTATTAAATATTGAGAATATTGATTGTTAGAATTTAAACATTTAATTGGATAATTTGACACAATTCTAAGCTCAATTCAAATTAAAAAAAAAAAAAAATTCAGCGGCACCTACAATATAAAATGTCTGGCTCGGCCACTGCGGGTAAGTGACATTGCAAACGTTTAGAACTTGAAAACCCGACATTACATCTTTTTAAACTTTTAGACTATGATTGCAAAAGTACCGAAACATCAATAAGGTAAGTGAAACAAAGAGAGAGAAGGGAATAACATCAAATATCTTCGTACATGATGTTGTCAATTAAAGATGAGTGGATTTAACTCGCATTTGTTTTTTAATTTCTTTAATTCTTTTTATGGAATAACACTAAGAATTTTTTCTTCATTCCTGCTACTATTTGGATTTCAAGGGCTTTATTTAACAATGGGCTTAGGCGACCGTCTAACTAAACTAAAGCTTGAGCCAACTTTTATACCGGAAGAAATGTTAGATTCTCTGAACATGAAAGTACTCTCCAAACATGAGAGTACCCTTCTTACTTAGCGCGAAAGAAAGGACAAAAAAAAAAAAAAAAAAAAAAAAACCTTACATTAGTGGTTTGGCAATCGACCAATATTGAGAATGTGCTATGTTGTCTAAATATTGTCATGTCATTGTTGAATCGCATAATTGAAGAAAAGAAGGGGGTAAAAAGAAAAAGGAAAAGGTTTTGGAGGTCCTCCAAGATTGGGCCTTCACTTCCTTTTTCTAGTTTTCTTAGTTGCTAATAAAAGCTTAGTATGCCCCGTGCCCGCGCATTCACAGGCAAAAAGGAAGGTTAGTGCTTTTGCTTTAGGAAAAGTTGTACAAGGTTGAAGCCTTTGCTCCTAAGTTTCCCCATATACAATAAAGAACACTTCACTCAATGTGTTAAATATTCTTAAGCCTCTTCAACCACCCGTCATTTTAAAAAAACTTCGCAATTTGACAAGTGTGACACTTGCATCAAACTACTATTTTGTGTCAAAAAGACCAATGCAATCAAATTAACTGTTAGAATGGATGAAAAAAAAATCAAATTTGATCAAAATCTTCTAAAATACCCTCACTTTGATTATTGAAAAATCAAATTTGCCCTTTATAATTATTAAACATAAAAAATAAAAATAAAAAAATAATTTGATACATTAAATTGAGAGCTTTTAAACTTTAGGGGTGATTGCAAGGACGGTGAAAATTCAAGGGACTAAACAAAGTTTCTCTAAAAAGAAAAGTACAAAACATTGTAATGATGTAAGCTTGCAAGTTTTGTTTTGTTTTTTTTTTTTTTTTTTGGTTCTATTCAAATAAGAGGAAGCAGGTTATAAGGGATTAAACAACCACAAAAGGGTGGGCACCCCAATAATAAAACCCAAACGAAAAACACAGTACATAAATAAAAATAAACAGTAGGTAAGTGTTTCATTCATGATCTCAAAAGAACTGTAAACAAACCGAGCATTTTTAAAGACCGCACAAGACGATGACAAATGACAAAAAAAATTCAGTTAAGAGTCCCAAGCGGTAAAGGCAACAACAACATTATTGCATTGCTTGATTGGTATGACAGAAAACAAAATCATTTAAATGTTGGGCTTCCTCAGGAGGACCCCAACTAATATAGCCATTGTTTTTTTCCCCCCTAGATCCCTTTTGAACTCTTACTTTATGGTAAAGCATCATTGAACAAAAATTTGAAACAGAGAATCATTAGAATGAGGGCAAATTAGTCTTCCACAATGCTGTCGCTCATTCCCATCAAAAAAACTTTTATTGGTGGGTCGAATGCTTCAAGCTTGTTTGTTAAATGGCACCAAAAGTAATGGGGAAGGAGAAAAAGACACAATGCTAGCGATGAAGGTGAACATGATTGATAGATAAACAATTGGACAAAGTGCTGTCAAAGATTCTTAAATTAAATCTTGGTCTAACTAATAAAGAAATGTAAAAATAAATAAATAAAGCAACACAATTACTTACATCTCCAGTCAACAGTAGAAATGGGACTCTTGCTTGGACCACCACCTTTAATTCTTTAAAGTCCCAAATTCTCATTGCTTTATTCTCTTTCCATTTGAAATTGTATTTTGTAAATTAAAAGTGTGATTTAAATAAAATTGTAAAAAAATGTATAGTTTAAAAAGGCTTATTTAGAAAATTGTAGTTTAAAACGTTAAAAAAATTGCGTTTTCTATAGGGTTGGCGATTTTTAACATAATCCGCAAACTCAACACGAACCCAATATATAGTAAGTTAAAATTGAGATACATCTAACTGCTAATCGCACTAACCGCTTTTGAAGATGGTTAGCAAAAACTGCTAACCGCACATATATATAAAACAATGTCGTTGTTGTGTTTAAAATTTTAAATATAGATAAAAATGTATACAAATCTAAAACCAATGCCGTATGTAATATGATATTATTGTATTATCATAGAAATGACATCGTTTTAATTTTTTTTTTTAAAAAAAAAAAACAATTAATAAAATTTTTGCAGTTAGCGATTATTAAAGTTACTAACTACTAACCACCGATTAACAGCCTAGGCGGTTACGGTTAGTGGTTTTAGTCAATAACCGCTAACCGTCACTGCTTTTTCACCACTAGATTAATTAAATGATTCAAGTTATAGTTTATCCATACAGTCTTATACTTAGGACTCGACATGACCAAAATCTGACACGTGACATTACGGTTGACAATTTTACTACCAAACTCAACACAAACTTGACACGAAATTGGTAGATTATGGTTAAGGAGTCTAACCTATTTAATTAAATGGATCAGATTAAAGTTGACTTATATAGTCTTATACTTATATCTCGACACGATCTAAACCCGACAAAAATAGAAATTGACACCCCTAATTTTCTAATCACAGGCAAAGAAATGCACTTTAAAAGGCTAAACAACGACTTTACCAAATTGTTGCATTTTTAAAAAATCGTTATTTTTGAAATTACAAATCCAACCCCAATTCCATCTCTCCATCAAAACTTATCTAAAAACCAAAAATGACAACCATATAAGTTTCCATTATGAAATGGCCATCCTATCATCTTTCATTGACTTGCATGTGATCTATGTTGAAGTCCCTCTCAATTCTCATCATGCCAATCCAACCCATTTTAATTTGAGGTCCCATTTCTAAATAATGATGGTGATTGAAAATTCATAGAATTAGTCAAATGGTTAAACAAACAAAAAATCGAGACAGATTTTACTGTTTTCATGATTAAAAAAAAAAAAAAAAACCTAGTCAACCTCCATCAAATGGATTTTACCAAGAAGTCTTATTATTTTTTATTAGGGGTAGGATATGAAGTCATAATGGCAATTCCCTGTAAATTAAGCGTGTTTTGGGGTTGATTATCTACTTCCTCTCTCCCGCTCACCAAATCCCCCCCACCCCAACCTTTTTTCTTCTTCAAAACCCTAAAAACCTAAACTGGACGACAGACTGGCTTTCGTTCCAGAAGTCTTTTCACAATTCAACGGCCTTGTTGGGATTTTCAAAGGCTTTCTGACCTTTAATTGTCGAGGAAAAACTTTCTCCTAGAAAACCCAATTTTACTGTTTGCTGGGTTTCATCTTCTTCACCAGTAAGTCTTCATGTTGCCAAATATTCTCTTTCTGTTCTTTTTTGTTTGTCTGGTAAAGGTTTGAGCTAAATTTTCAGTTCATTTTGGTGTTTGAGCTTCTGGGTGTGTTTGGTTACTGAGAAAATATGGGAAACCAGTAGTAGTAAAGAATACAGACTTTTGAACTCAACTGGGCCGTAAAGCAACCACTTGGGTTGTCTAACCAAGGTAGAAATGGAGACAATCGAATACACAAGATTAAGGATTTTGTATTTGTTTTAGTTTCTTGAAATTTCTCAGTAACCAAAAGACCCTTTTGTGATTTGGCTCACATTTACAAGAAATTTAGTCACTCAGTGTAGTGTACTATTTAACAAAATGTGATTTATTACTATGATAGGTCTCATAGGACTCAACATCCACCTCATCATCATGGGTTAAGACATGGGTGGTAGTTCTTAGCTTCAATTGTTAACTTTATCTTTTAATGTCAATATTTGTTAACATGGGGTAGTGGGTAGTTTACTTAGATTGTGGGTAGTTATCTTTAGTTAAGTGGGTAGTTTAGTTTGGTTGTGGGTAGTTATCTTTAGTAAAAGTAGTAACCATTGTTGTATTAAGTTTATATATATTTGTGTCATTAAAATAGGAAGAGTAGAGAAGAAAGTGTTTGTATTGTGGTCTTCCTCCAGCCCTAAGTGGAGATTTGTATTGTGGTTACCCCAGCCCTAAGTGGAGATTATCAATTTATCTTATTGACTCTGACTGGGACCTATCATACTATTTCTGAATCTGTTTATTATAATCGGGTCCTTATTGTGTGTTAAATGTTGGCAGTTTTGCAAGTCTGGTATGGAATATCATATTTGACGGGGCTGTTAATAATATTTTTGATATGTTATGGAGAGTTTAAGGGTTATGGATGCTGGCATTGCTCCATGCAGTGATGGATCGATGCAGCTTGTTGATAATCTTCTAGAAAATGAAAATATGGGTGATGAGCTCCTTGAGGATTTAGACTCTTATTTAGAAGATATTAATGATCGGTTGACCATTTCGAGGATGGTGAGTGACTCTGTCATAAGGGGCATGGTTAATGCAGTTAAAGAAGATGCGGATGAGAAAATTGCTCAGAAAGAATTGGAGGTGGCTGGATTGAAGGATATGCTACATCTTTACCATATGGATGCGGATAAAAATGAATTCTTAGGATCTTCTTCATCATGCCATGAGTCAAAAATCACAAGTCACTGCAGGATGTATTGTAACTTTTCAGATGTGTTTGTAGAGAATGATAACATGAGAAAATCTTTGGGCAGCCTCAGAAATGCTGCTAAAGATCAGTTCAAGATGCTCAAGAAAGAAATTGACCGCTTAAGAGGGGTTAGTTCGATCAGGAAGATTAGTTCAGGTTCTGAGCTGCTGGGATTGGGTGGTATTCTTCAAGATAAGGTGTCTGAAAGATGGACTGATGTGGATATAATGCTTGAAAATCTAAAAGCTACAACAGACACTGTCTATAAATGGATGGAAGATACGCTCCAGTTATCAAAGGCGTCACACTGTCGATGGCAGCTAGAGCAAGAGTTTCAGGCTGATATTGAAGGTATGGTAATTAAGAATTGCATCCGGAGTCTCAAAGAAGAGTTTGAAGAAAGACTTTGGGATCAAAATGCTCGATTTTGTGGTAATGAAAGTGTGAATTGGCATGAAAAGATTGAAGAGATTTCAAGTTTGCGGCAGGAATTGGATGCCATTTCTAAGTCACTGTCTGTTTATGAATTTGGGCAGCTAACTTCTCTTGGGTCCTTAGAGATTGGTGATGATTGGAGTAATGATAAAAGGGCTGATCATTTCCACCGCAAAGTTTTGAGCAAGCAGGTTTCATCATCTTTGGTTTGGGAAGAAAATGGCAAACATGAAGATGCAAATGGTAATATCTCAGAAAATTCAGATCCTGCCTATCTAATGCACATGGAGAGAGATCAATTGATTACTCAGATGACCACAATGAGGAGAAATCATGAGCAGAAAGTGCAAGAGATGACTGAACTAAACTTTAGCCTCAAGCGAGAATTATTGAAGCTGCGGGAAAAGGGATCTTCTTTGCCATTGAAGAAGGATAAGGAGTTTGACATGTTAAAGAAAAAAATTCCCCATTTCATTTCAAAGTTGGACGACTTTCTTGTGGAAAATCAGAAACTACCTGCATTCAACGAAAATGCTGAAAATCTTGGCAGTTTGAAGGAAAGAATGGAGTCCCTTCTTTCAGAAAATCGCCAGCTTAAAGATTCACTTTCAGATAAGAAAAAGGAAGTCAACCGCCTCTCGTCACATGTTTCTGATGCTGAATATAAAATGTCACAACAACATCTAATTGAGGCAAATTTATTAGATGGACATATTAAAGATTCGATTAGTGAAGAAGTATATAAATGTGTTCTTAGGGAGTTATTGTGCCAAATTAAATGCAGCACTGAAGAGTCGGACTTGCAGTGTAATATGATGCAAGAAATTTTTAAACTTGTCTTCAAAGAAGCTGTTCATATTTCTGAACCTGCAGGCAAGAATGAAATTGAAGATTCAGATATGGAGTCAATTATCATGCAAGCGCTGGGTGGGATAATATTCAGAGAAGTCTTGAAGGATGCTGAAGAGAAATTCAGTAACTTGAACATGAAATACATTACCGAAAACAAACTACGAGTTTCTCTTGAAGCGGAGGCACTAAAAAAAGAAGAAGAATCAAGATTGGTGGTTCTGGAAATGGAAAGATTAAAGCAAGAAAAGGAGCAATTTGAGTTAGCTTTCAAAGAGCAGTGGATCTTGTTTTCTAAGAGAAGTAAGGAGTCAAACGTCAAGTTAAATCAGAAGCTTGATGCTGTTACCCAAGAGAAGCAGAAGGCTTTATCATTGTTCAAAGTTAAAGAGAGGGAGCATCAAAAGCAAATGGAAGCAATAGCCAATCTTGTCCAGGGATTTTTGAAATCAGTTGCTGGTTTTGAAAATAGAGCAACGGAAAATATATCAAATACCAGTCTGAGGTACTTGTCATTGTTAACTTTTTATTTATAGACTGTATTAGAGCTACTTGTGACTGCTGTGCATATGTTTTTTTGGAATTAGGCATGATTATCAAGATTGTGGATAGCTGGTTAAATTGATAGGATACTCGTGTTATAACATTGAAAAACACGTCATGCACTTATGATTTGTTAAATATTAGTTCTTTAGATGCTGGGAAGAGTAGATCTAACGAGCTTATGTACACAGCCCATCTTCTTCACTTAGATAACTGACTTTCATTAACATATAAACTGAGCTTGAAGTTACAACTCCCTCCCCATTTTCGGGAAGATTGCGATTCTACCATTCGAACATTCCAGCGGTTCAATAACATTACATGTTGTTAGTGGTTTGATTTCATTTCTTTTCTTTTCTTTCGTTCTTTTTAAATTGATAGGATACTCGTGTTATAACATTGAAAAACACGTCATGCACTGTTCTTTAGATGCTGGGAAGAGTAGATCTAACGAGCTTATGTACACAGCCCATCTTCTTCACTTAGATAACTGACTTTCATTAACATATAAACTGAGCTTGAAGTTACAACTCCCTCCCCATTTTGGGAAGATTGATTCATTCGAACACCTCCCTGGGTTCAATAACATTACATGTTGTTAGTGGTTTGATTTCATTTCTTTTCTTTTCCTTCGTTCTTTGTTTTGTTCATTTGCAAGATTTCAGATGAAATTTAGATTGGGTTTATTAACTTGAAAGCCATTTTATGCAACATGCCCTTGTATTCAGGCTGGAAAGATTGATTTCTGAATCGCGTTTGCTTATCCCTAATGCTAATGTGCTCCGAAGAACGGGATTGTTGTATAAGCAGAGGCTTGAAAGGAGATGTTCTGACCTTGAAAAGGCTGAAGCTGAGGTAAGTATCAGAAAGTTTACAGTAGGTTTAGGTGATGCATATTGCTTTATTTCATCAAGCTGTATTTCAAATTGATGTTAAGTTCTTATAATCTATTCCATTCAAGGGATAACATTTACGTGTAAATTGAATTGAATATAACACATGCTTTCTACTTCTAGAAAAAAACTGGTCTGAAGATGTATTAGTCCGTAGATAACAATATCACATACATGAATGCATGTTGTTTTCCACTACATAGAGGACCCTGATATAAGGTGGTTCTACAATGCTACATTGATTTAGTCAATCAGTGTCTTATGACCACGTATAATCACTCAGCCATTGGGGTATGATTTTTAGTGGGGGATCAACAAGAAGAATTTATATGAGTGGTTAGGATCTGCCTCCGAGCATCATAGTATACGATTTTGAAGAAAATACTTAAGCTATCTCTTACAGATGATGATATGTTGGTCTGTTATCTCTCCAGTACTAGAAAGTATCTATTTTTTTCCATTTAGTTGGAAAAGAATTAGAGAGAAAAATGAAAAACAAAATAGTGTACCTCAGGCAATTCACTAGAGAAATCTGTAAAGTGGGAATTGAAATAATTCTATCAAATCTCATTACAGATATTCATTTATAGTTTGTACCCTAGTTATGAAAAATAAGTTAAAATCAGAAAATCTTGCTGAGAATCATTAATTACATCTTAAGTTTTCATAGATAGATTAAAAAATTGGCGTTTTTAAAAATAAAAAATAAAAATCTGTTGTAATACCATTGGATTCTTTTTTGGCTTCCAGGTTGATCTTTTGGGTGATGAGGTCGGTACTCTTTTAAGCCTTCTTGAGAAAATATACATTGCACTTGATCATTATTCGCCAATATTGCAGCATTATCCTGGGGTAAGTTTTTTTTTCTCTTATTATTATTTTTAACTTCCCGTTGGTTACATTACTTTATATTTTTAGCAGTCTTTGGCCTTGATATTGTGTGGAAGCAATCAACTTTCTGACACCTATTATTAGTGTTTCTTATCAATCAATTATGAAATCCTTTTTCATGTTCTTGTTCCAGCATTGCTTAAATCTTCTCTAATCACTTTTTCTTTCCGTTCCAAACACTTGCAAACCACTTGCAACAGAATCACTCTTTTACTTGGATGTGATCTCCTGGAACTAAGAGGAAAACCAGAATCCTCCTAAATTACCTGCTTCTTGAGTTTATAATAGAAATAGAACTTGCAGGAGGATCAGACTTTTAATTCCAGGACTTAACTTTGTTCATCTAGCCAATTGTAGTGATTTAAGCTTTTTACTACTGCTTCCTGCTGTCCTAATTTAAGCTGCAACAACAGAAGTCTTTATCTATGTTGAAGAGTTATGAGTTATTGTGTTGTCATAAAACTGGAAATTGCAAGCATATACAAAAAATCTTGAAGCAGGCTAAAAACTTCAGTTTTAAAAGTTCTGAAAAAAAAAAAAAAAAAGAAATCACATTATTTCTTACAAGTAACTTTTTGGCCTCAAGTAGAGGGAGAACAGGAGATTCAAACTAACAACCTTCATTTTATGAGACATGGTCCTCAACCAATTGAGCTACCTCTTGAGTCAGTACATGCAAGAACTTCAGAAGTCGCAATTTTCTAATGCCAAACCTAGTTTTTCTAATGGAAAAGAGCAGTTTTTTGTTCAATCACCAATTATCAAAGCTTAAACTGATAGGAAATTGTAGATTTAATTAAAAAATTAATATTCAAACACTCCTCCTCATGTGTGGGCTCAAACTCCTCTTCAACAACCGACTTTAAAGTTAATTTGATTTTTCATTGTGTAAAGTGTCAATTAAGACAAGACTTGCTTGAATGCAAGATCATAGTCAGACGGGTTTTTCCCCCTTAACAATCTTCATCAATGTATGTTCGAAGCAGTTGTTTAACGTAAAGAATGCTTCTGGCATGGAGTTGAATGGCACAGGTATTTCTGGTTGAAAGAAAGATATCAATGGAAAA
>NC_081542.1:30146039-30153438 GCF_901000735.1 Corylus avellana
TATTGCTGGGCACATGAGGGCGTTGTTATAATATGCTTCACTTCAGGTATAAGTTCAGTTTGTCTTTTTATTTCCTTTTTCTTATATATTTTGTGGATTTTGATGTCATTAAAATAATTTCTGAAAGCATACTTTTCTAAGGAAATCTCAAAGAAAGTAATATATGTGGGTCAGTTAGAAAATGTTATTACATACTTTGCATAATTTTTTACTTTTCAAGAACTTCCAGCAACTAAATTATAGATGGTTATCATGACTAATTTACACGGCCCTTATTGTCTTGAAATAGAAATCTGTTCTAGATAGCTGCACCCTTCCTTTCAGCTCTGTTATATGCACGCACACTGCACTATGTAGAATTCGGCATTCATAATTTTTCAGCCATTAATTGGCAACCAATGCCAAAGGCAGTGTTAAAGTTGCTCCAATGAGTATATATTTGCACAAATCTATAAATTCTGGAAGGATGTGTGAAGAACTGCCAGTGACCAGAACCATGGACATTCCAAGTACAGCATTATTAAAATATTGTTTGAGCTAATGGTAGGCGCCATCAGTGGTAAAGTTTGAGAGCTTGGTAGGGTTTCATCAGATATTAAAAGTTCGTGCTAGTATTGTCTGGGCAAAAACTTGTATGGAATACACACACCAGTTCTGGTCTGCTTAAATTTTATTCAGTCAATGGTTACTATTCTACCCAAGAATCACTTCGACAATGAAAATGAGTGACGTTATCAAAAAATATATATTAAACTGAATCTTAAATTTGAATAAAAATATAAGATTAAGATTTGTAGTTGTTTGTTCTTATTGTTCTGTTATCTGCAGGTACCACCGGAAGGCCAAAGGGAATTACCTTGAGCCATACTGCTTTGATTATACAATCCCTAGCAAAAATTGCCATTGTTGGTTACAGTGAGAATGATGTATGCCTTTTCTCATGATATGCAATTTTTTTTTCTTTTTAGAGTTATAATAGTTTCACATACTAGCAGGGTCAAACCATTAGTACAGCTCAAGGGAGAATGACTTCTGAATCTTTGTTGTGTGGGTATTTGCAGGTTTATTTGCACACTGCACCATTGTGCCATATTGGTGGTCTTTCATCAGCCATGGCCATGCTAATGGTTGGAGGTAGCCATGTCATAATACCTAAGTTTGAGCCTAAATCAGCACTCAAAGCTGTAGAGAGATACAGAGTGACTTCTCTAATCACGGTCCCTACAATCATGGCTGATATAATTTCTTTAATCAGGTAAACCACAGTATCCTACATATTTTGGGACAAATATTTGACGTGGTTTCTCATGTGGGTGTGTTATCTTATGCAATGTTTTAGCACAAACTATTTCAATTATGTGTTAAAATATCATGTTTATGCACTTTACAATAATAAACTTTTGTACTATATCTATACAACTAAGACATGAATTCTTTTGTCAATGTTCCTGCTTAGTTTACTCAAATTAACCCTGTCCTAACTATTTGCAGACAGTTATATAAACCCTGTTTTACTATTTTGTCTGGGCTGTCTCTTCTCAATCATCCATGTATTGCCCTTGTGCAATTTTCAAGTTCACTTTGGAATTTTATACTCTGCCCTGCCACAATACAGCTTAATGCTAGTAAATTGTATTTATGATGTATGCTAGTTTTCTCAGTCATTTTTGAAGGCTTTGTCAGGCAGAAGGAAACTTGGAAAGGGAAGGAGACTGTGAACAAGATATTAAACGGAGGTGGGGGACTGTCAATTGAACTTATCAAGGATGCCACCGCATTCTTCCCAAGAGCTAAGCTTTTCTCAGCTTATGGTGGGTATCTCTTATCCCCCTTTGCTCCCCTGGGTACTTAATATGATAAGTCCTGCTTTGCAGTAATATGGAATTTACAGATCTTAGCATGTGTATGGAAGCAACTTAAAGTAAGTTGCCATCTGTAGTAACTGACTGAATTACTAGCCTCTCCCATACTGGATCAGCTTGGGTTCCTGAACAGCTAGAATTGATGTTCCATGGATGAAATAACCATAGATATTTGACAATTAGGATGTCTATCTATATTGATGAGCTTGGTCAACTAGTTGTGAACAAGGGAAATATAAACAACTTAAGGCTGAATAAGGTTACTAAAGTTTTAGCCAAGCTTGAGCTCAACCTAGACGAGTTACATCTTGCCTATAGTCCTCCTAAGCCAAGTTCAAAGAGCCAGCACTTATGTCAAACTGTCTGTATCTACATATCTCTTGAACATAAGATAGCAACTATATGAATTTCAGATATATTATTGTTGTTGGTTATTGACTCTATGAACATTAATTTACGTTTGTCCCCAAAAATTCTCTTTACACTATATAATAATTTTCTTGCTCTTATTCTCCCTTGTTCTGTTTAATTTGTAAAGGGATGACAGAGGCATGCTCTTCGCTAACCTTTATGACACTCTATGACCCAACAATGGAAACCTCCAGTCAGCACCTTCAGAAAGTTGCTAATACAAGATATACTTCGGTTCACCAATCACAAGGTGTTTGTGTTGGAAAGCCTGCACCCCATGTAGAATTAAAGATATGTGTAGATGGCTCTTCTCATGTTGGAAGAATTTTAACTAGAGGTCCACATGTAATGCTCAGATATTGGGGTCAAATTCCAGAAAAGGCATCTGACTCCAGCAATGAAAGTTGGCTTGACACAGGTGATGTTGGGTCCATTGATGAGTATGGTAATCTATGGCTCATTGGACGAGTAAATGGTCAAATTAAGAGCGGAGGGGAGAATGTTTACCCCGAAGAGGTAAGATAAGTTAAATTAATTTCTATTCTCTTTCTACATATTGAGGAAATCAATAGAAGAATAGGGAATTAATAAAATTACTTTTTGCATTCTTTTGGAGTGGTCGTGGAAGAAGCAAAAAAATGGGTCAAACGATTCACTAGGATTTTCTTTTCATGCAAGTTACATTTCTTCAATTTATTTTTTTAGTGTTAGTGGATATGTACTCCTATGTTGTTTTTACACTAGTAATAGTTGTTGTTTGGTGATGACTAGGTGGAAGCAATCCTATTACAACATCCAGGAGTGATTGGCATTGTCATTGTGGGAATTCCAGATGCTCGCCTGACAGAGATGGTTATTGCTTGTATTCAGTTGAGAGAAAATTGGTATTGGTCTGATAAAAGCTTTAAACACTCATCTGAAAATAAAGGGCTAGTTTTATCCAGTGAAATTCTTCGGCACTATTGTAGAGAAAAGAATCTAACTGGGTATGTACTTCAGATGAATGATATTGACTGCAGTACATGTCTGTGTTTGTGATGTATGTGTACTAAAATGGATGGCTAACTTAGTGTTTCCTTTTGTTCTTCCAAAGGTTCAAGATACCAAAGACATTTATTTTATGGAGAAAACCGTTTCCGGCCACAACGACCGGGAAAGTAAAAAGAGACCAAGTTCGAAGAGAAGTTATGTCTCACCTGCAATTCTTGCCTAGCAGTCTGTGACTATCTCACTTGATTGTTCAGAGTGCCATATCCAAATGTTTAGGTGAGTAATCTACCCAAATTCTACTTGGTCACTAGCACACATATCTGAAAGGACTAGCTGCTGGTTTTGAACAGTGGATGCTATAATTAGTTCAATTTTCTCTTTTTAACTTTTCTATATTCATGTTGTAGTTAGACTGATCTAGCAACTCCAGAAGTCTTTTTGACGATAATGTGTATTCTTTGTAATAATAAATGACCAGAGAATGGCATATTCAGCTCCATTTCTAAAGAATTAGTTTTTTCTACTAAAGCACTTATCTAGTAGTTAGGTTGAAAATCTTTAAGTGGTTCTTAAGTCTGCTAGGTTTGTGTATGAATCAGATAATCAGATGCAAGTGAGGATAAGATTCTGAAAATCTCAGTTATGTGGCGTCAGTTGATGATTGAACCTAAGGAGAATGAGGAGCATGTATAGGGTTTTATGTTGTCTTGGCTAAGGGATCTGGCAAACAAGGCTAAAGGCAGTACATAGTGATTTTAGGTCTAAAAGGAGTTCAATGCTATGATTGTGCTGTGGAATGACTTACTTTGACTGGTGGAAACATGATACAACCCGGGGTAGTGGATTAGCAAAAACAACAATACAAAAATCATAACTCTTCCTAAAACCAAGAGTCAATCAAGGAATTGAGGCAAAAGGGTTAGAAAACCAATCCTCAAGTGTTTTTTTATTAAACTAAGGCTGCATGCCATAGCATATATTTATACTACCTAGACTCCTAACCCTAATAAAACACTGAAAGAAAGCCAGTTTACGAAAAATTGTCATAGCCAGTTCGAACTAGTAAAATTTCTTCACTTGTTCAAAGTCTCATTCAAACTGAAATTGGCACGATCCATTCTGCCAAGGCTTGTTCTAAAGCTCGTTCGAACTGATCTTGGAACGAGCTATTATGTCTAGCTTTTTCAATCTTCTCTTTTTAGGTAGCTTTGACCTTGTAAACATTGAAATTAGCAAAATTTTATAAAACATGACTTTGTAGGCATTCGAATCAACTTTCTAACACCACCAAGCTTGCCATCCGACTTCAAAATCATGAGATGCGAACTTTTTTTCTAAGACTAGTATGATGGAAAACCGCCATGCATCAAAATAGCACCTGCTCTTGTTGGTAAAGTGGTACTTTGCGCACATTAAGTACATAGTAATACTAGAAATCATATTTTTATCCTACAACTATCATACTAACGTGGTAGTCTCAACTAATACTATGATCGTTCTTTTCTAAAATAAATAAAAAAATAATAATAATAAAGTGTTAATGTTCATTTTCATGGCATCCCAATTATATAACAGTTTATTAAATATAACTATTCTATTATTTGTGTGTTTATATATTAGAGAAATGCTAGATATAACATCCATCCAACACGGCTGACGTACACTCTCAACTAACGCTTGAATTAATCTTTGTAAAATAATAATAAATAAATAAAAGATTCAATAGTTGATTTGGAGTGCCATGTCCACATTATTGGACAATTATATAAGATAAAAATATACTATCTAGCATTAATCTATATATAGACACAAATAAATATACACACATGCTAACAAGATTGAATGCTCAAATCCTTCACAAGCCAACATACATTTTTTTTTTTTTCATCTATTCAATGTTGGGGAAGGGGAAAGGGAAATTACAAAAAATAAATAAAACACAAAGACGACAGAGTTTTCCAAATAAATGACCTAGCACAAGCCAACATACTTGAGACCACATAAAAAACCATTCAAGTTTTCTAGGCTTACTTCTTTTAGTCATATGGTAATGAAAGTTGTCATTAATTCTATTTGGCAAAATTAATTTGTTAGTCAAGAAGTAAATGGGATTAGCAGTAAAAAATTATTATTATTATTATTATTATTGGTGTAAAGATTTTAATTGAGCCAACTGACACCTATCACAGGCCCCTTTTTTAGTAGGTGGGCACCTACCATAATGAAGTGAACACACTTTTTTTAGTGGGTTTAGATAATTAATGTGTTTCATTTACTGCACTCCTTACTCTAGTTAATTTAACCAAAAAAATATGTTATGATAGGAATCAACATTTTTTTTAGGCATGCTATACTTCCACCCATCCTTTTAAGAATGAACACCTCTAATTTTTTTTTTCTTTTTAGGTAATGAACATCTATAATTGCCTAAACTTAACCTAGCTTTTGGATGGGATAATTTTTTTAGTAGGGGTAAAAACGCGGTTAACGGTTATTGGTTAAAACCGCTAATCATAACTACCTAGGCGGTTAGCAATTAGTAACTCTAATAACCGTTAACAACTTTTTAAAAGAAAAAAGAAAATTAAAAAAAAAAAAAAAAACATGTTATTTCTATGGTAATATGAATATATGGCATCATATATATATAATTTTAAACACAAAAACGACATTGTTTCATGTATTTTTATATAGGCAGTTAGCGGTTTTGAAAGGCGGTTTTTCCTAACTACCTTCAAAAGCGGTTAGCGGTAGTGCGGTTAGTGTAATAAATGTCCACCTTTTCTTTTTTTTAACATGTCCGCACAAGTGGAGGGAGGAGGATTCGAACTAGAGATCTCCGCTTTATTAGGCGTGATTACAGCCAATTGAGCTACCTCTTGAGGACATGTCCGCCTTTTCACCCCTATTTTTTAAGTTTAATGAGAATCTTAAAATTATTATGATTGGTTGCATTTTACTATAAAAAAAAAATAATAAATAAATAAAAAATTTTAAAATTTTTAAAAAAATTTTTAAAAAAAATCTAGATGTTTGTTAGAATATAGATTCTCCCCTAATTGTCTTTTGTTGGGAATGTAAATTCCCTTTAAAGATGTCGGAATCCACATTTCCTTTGCATTAGAATTCCTTTTTTTCCCTCTAAACATTTTCATTTTTGCAATCCTCAAACCTTACAAAAACTTTTTAATTATTGATCTCTCTAAATGGTATGAAGCTTTTTGAGATAAACTCAATAATAAAACTATGTGGGACCGCTTTGAGCAGGGTGTTACACACACCTTGACAGTGGGTCAAATACGATGGTATTTTGGAGATTTTGACCTCCTTCGTTAAGATTTTAATGGGTGAGTGACATTGCAAAGTTTTAGAACTTGAAAACTCGACATTACATATTTTTAAACTTTTAAGATTATGATTGCAAAATTGTTGAAACATCAAGAAGGTAAGTGAAACAAAGAGATAGAAGGGAATAACATAAAATATCTTTGTATATGATGTTATCAATTAAAGATGAGTGGATTTAACTTTATTTCTTTAATTCTTTTTTATCGAATAACACGAAGACTTTTTTTCTTCATTCATGCTACTATTTGGATTTCAGGGCCTTTATTTAACAATGGGCTTAGGCAACCATTTAACTAACCTAAAGCTTGAGCCAACTCTTATGTATGAAAAAATGCTAGATTCTCCGAACATGAAAGTACTCTCACATGAGAGTACCATTCTTTCTTAGTGAGAAAGAAAGGGAAAAAAAAAAACACTCACTATGTTGTTTGGCAATCGACCAACATTGAGAATGTACTATGTTGTCTAAATATTGTCATGTCATTGTTGAATGGCATAATTGAAGAAAAGAAGGGGGTAAAAAGAAGAAGGAAAAAGTTTTGGAGGTCCTCCAAGATTGGGCCTTCACTTCCTTTTCTAGCTTTCTTAGTTGGTAATAAAAGCTTAGGATGCCCGCGCATTCACAGGCAAAAAGCATGGTTAGTGCTTTTGTTTTGGGAAAAGTTGTACAAGGTTGAAGCCTTTGCTCCCAAGTTTCCCCATATACACAAACACAAACATCCTTATTAACCTAGCATTGAATGAAGAACTCTTCATCTTCCATGTTTATCCACTCCTTATTAACACAA
>NC_081542.1:30153538-30159559 GCF_901000735.1 Corylus avellana
ACGTGTCAAAATGACACGTCAAGAATTGTTGACGTGTCATTTTGACACGTCAACAATTCTTGACGTGTCAAATTGACACGTCAATAAATATTGACGTGTCAGTATTTGACACGTCAGTAAATAATCAGCCAATTATTTATTAATTTTAAAATGATGTCACATTTAAATTTGGTTCAAATTTACTGACGTGCCAAAGTGACACGTCAGTAAATACTGACGTGTTGTTTTCAACACGTCAGTAAATATTGACGTGTACCTTTTAACACGTCAGTAAATAATTTATTGACGTGCTACTTTTAACACGTCAGCATTTACTGACGTGCCAAAAAAATGTTACTGTTTGACACGTGAAGAAATGAGCTTTTTTTTGTAGTGTAAAGGGAATTTACATTCCCAACAAAAGACAATTAGGGGAGAATCAATATTCTAACAAACATCTAGATTTTTTTTTTCTTTTTTTCTTTTTTAGTAAAATGCAACCAATCATAATAATATTTTAAGATTCTCATTAATCTTAAAAAATAGGGGTGAAAAGGCAGACATTGTCCTCAAGAGGTAGCTCAATTGGCTAGGACTACGCCTAATAAAGCAGAGATCTCTAGTTCGAATCTCCTCCCTCCACTTGTGCGGATATGTTTAAAAAAAGAAAAAAAAGAAAAAAGAAAAGGTGGACATTTATTACGCTAACTGCACCACCGCTAACCGCTTCTGATGGCGGTTAGGAAAAACCGCATAAGCGGTTACGGTTAGCAGCTTTAGGTTTTTTCAAAACCGCTAACCGCCTATATAAAAATCCATGAAACAATGTCCTTTTTGTGTTTATATATATATGAAAATTTTTATTTTCTTTTAAAAAGCTGTTAACGGTTATTAGAGTTAATAATTGCTAACCGCCTAGGTAGTTACGATTAGCAGTTTGGTAAAGTTTAGGCAATTATGGATGTTCATTACCTAAAAAGAAAAAAAAAATTAGAGGTGTTCATTCTTAAAAGGATGAGTGGAAGTATAGCATGCCTAAAAAAAATGTTGATTCCTATCATAACATATTTTTTTTTTGGTTAAATTAACTAGAGTAAGGAGTGCAGTAAATGAAACACATTAATTATCTAAACCCACTAAAAAAAGTGTATTCACTTCATTATGGTAGGTGCCCACCTACTAAAAAAGGGGTCTGTGATAGGTGTCAGTTGGCTCAATTAAAATCTTTACACCAATAATAATAATAATAATAATAATTTTTTACTGCTAATCCCATTTACTTCTTGACTAACAAATTAATTTTGCCAAATAGAATTAATGACAACTTTCATTACCATATGACTAAAAGAAGTAAGCCTAGAAAACTTGAATGGTTTTTTTATGTGGTCTCAAGTATGTTGGCTTGTGTTAGGTCATTTCTTTGGAAAACTCTGTCGTCTTTGTGTTTTATTTTTTTTGTAATTTCCCTTTCCCCTTCCCCAACATTGAATAGGTGAAAAAAAAAAAATATGTATGTTGGCTTGTGAAGGATTTGAGCATTCAATCTTGTTAGCATGTGTGTATATTTATTTGTGTCTATATATAGATTAATGCTAGATAGTATATTTTTATTTTATATAATTGTCCAATAATGTGGACATGGCACTCCAAATCAACTATTGAATCTTTTATTTATTTATTATTATTTTACAAAGATTAATTCAAGTGCTAGTTGAGAGTGTACGTCAGCTTTGTTGGATGGATGTTATATCTAGCATTTCTCTAATATATAAAACACACAAATAATATAATAGTTATATTTAATAAACTGTTATACAATTGGGATGACATGAAAATGAACATCAACGCTTTATTATTTTATTTTTTTATTTTAATAAAGAACGATCCTAGTATTGGTTAAGACTGCCACGTTAACATTATATGATAGTTGTAGGATAAAAATATGGTTTCTAGTATTACTATGTACTTAATGTGCGCAAAGTACCACTTTACCTACAAGAGCAGGTGCTATTTTGATGCACGGTAGTTTTCCATCATACTAGTCTTAGGAAAAAGTTCGTATCTCATGATTTTGAAGTCGGATGGCAAGCTTGGTGGTGTTAGAAAGTTGATTCGAAGGCCTACAAAGTCATGTTTTATAAAATTTTGCCAATTTCAATGTTTACTAGGTCAAAGCTACCTAAAAAGAAAAGATTGAAAAAGCTAGACATAATAGCTCTTTCCAAAATCAGTTCGAACGAGCTTTAGAACAAGCTTTGGCAGAATGGATCGTGTCAATTTCAGTTTGAATGAGACTTTGAACAAATGAAGAAATTTTTACTAGTTCGAACTGGCTGCGACAATTTTTCGTAAACTGGCTTTCTTTTAGTGTTTTATTAGGGTTAGGAGTCTAGGTAGCATAAATATATGCTATGGCATGCAGCCTCAGTTTAATAAAAAAAAACACTTGAGGATTGGTTTTCTAACCCTTTTGCCTCAATTCCTTGATTGACTCTTGGTTTTAGGAAGAGTTATGATTTTTGTATTGTTGTTTTTGCGAATCCACTACGCCAGGTTATATCATGTTTCCCTCAGTCAAAGTAAGTCCTTCCACAGCACAATCATAGCATTGAACTCCTTTTAGACCTAAAATCACTATGTACTGCCTTTAGCCTTGTTTGCCAGATCCCTTAGCCAAGACAACATAAAACCCTATACATGCTCCTCATTCTCCTTAGGTTCAACCATCAACTGACGCCGCATAACTGAGATTTTCAGAATCTTATCCTCACTTGCATGTGATTCATACACAAACCTAGCAACCTTAAAGATTTTCAGCCTAGCTACTAGATAAGTGCTTTGTAGAAAGAACTAATTCTTTAGAAATGGAGCTGAATATGCCATTCTCTGGTCATTTATCATTACAAAGAATACACATTCTTGTCAAAAAGACTTCTGGAGAATTTAGGGCGTTTATGACCAAAATTGAACTAATTATAACATCCACTGTTCAAAACCTGCAGCTAGTCCTTTCATATATGTGTGCTAGTAGTGACCAAGTAGAATTTGGGTAGATTACTCAGCTAAACATTTGGATATGGCACTCTGAACAAAATAGTAGTTTGATGTAAGTGTTACACCTGTCAGATTGCAAAGTTCTTTTTAAAATGACAGGTAGTTCAGAAGGCTTAAGAATATTTAACACATTATGTTAATAAGGAGTGGATAAACATGGAAGATGAAGTGTTCTTCATTCAATGCTAGGTTAATAAGGATGTTTGTGTTTGTGTATATGGGGAAACTTAGGAGCAAAGGCTTCAACCATGTACAACTTTTCCCAAAACAAAAGCACTAACCTAGCTTTTTGCCTGTGAATGCGCGGGCATCCTAAGCTTTTATTACCAACTAAGAAAGCTAGAAAAGGAAGTGAAGGCCCAATCTTGGAGGACCTCCAAAACTTTTCCCTTTTTCTTTTTACACCCTTCTTTTCTTCCATTATGTGATTCAACAATGACATGACAAGATTTAGACAACATAGTACATTCTCAATATTGGTCGATTGCCGAACAACATAGTGTGTTTTTTTTTTTTTTCCCTTTCTTTCTCGCTAAGTAAGAAGGGTCTTATGTTTAGAGAGTACTTTCATGTTCGGGGGATCTAACCTTTCTTTCGACATAAGAGTTGGCCGCTCAAGCTTTAGGTTAGTCGGTTGCCTAAGCCCATTGTTAAATAAGCCTCCGAAATCCAAATAGTAGCAGTAATGAAGAAAAAAAATCTTAGTTATTCCATAAAAAGAATTAAAGAAATTAAAAAATAAATGCGAGTTAAATCCCACTCATCTTTAATTGATAACATCATGTACAAAGATATTTGTTATTTGATGTTATTCCCTTCTCTCTCTTTGTTTCACTTACCTATTTGATGTTTCAATACTTTTGTAATTATAGTCTTAAAGTTTAAAAAGATGTAATGTCGGGTTTTCAAGTTCTAAACGTTTGCAATGTCACTCACTCATCAAATCCTAACGAAGGAGGTCAAAATCTTCAAAATATCCTCGTACTTGACCCACTGTCAAGGTCAGGCCATGGTTCAACAGATTTTTATTAGTTTTATAGGGACACAATGGTCGTTTTACATGTTTATTGTCTTATTTAAGCATAAACCCTAACAATATGAGTGAGATTGTAAAATTTTAAAATATGAGAACCCAACACGGCAACCTTTTAAATTTTAAAAGTATGATTGTAAAAGTGTCAAAACATTAAGGAGGATAAGTGAAGTTTTTTCCTTTAAAAAAAAAAAAGAAAACCCAAAGTAGAGAAATCTAAAGAGGTGAAGCAAAAGCCCGCTCATGTTTAATTGGCGACACCATTTACAAAGAGAGTTGGAATAAACCAATGACTATTATTGCTTCCCACTCTTTATGACTTTCCATATTTCTCTCTTAAAATTTCAATCTTTCATTGAATATTTTCCAATTTCAAGATTTTCTTTGTCTTCGCTCTTCTTTTCCACGCTTTAGGCCATTTACTTTTTAACCTAGTCGTTCCTTATTTGATAGAAAGGTTAGATTTTTTTTTTTGAATAAATGACTGATCTTATTCAATAAATTCTGAAAAGAATACAAAACATCTAGAGCCAAAAGGACTCTAAATACCAAGAGCTCAAAAAAACTCTAAACAACAACAGCAGATTGCTCTAAAACAATTACATCGTGAACAAAATTTGGGACTTCTTCCATCCAAACTCTAGGTATCCCCGTGATTCCTACTGCCCTTGCCAAACTATGAGCTGCTTCATTTACTTCTCGTCTTACATGTTCCACTCTCCAGCTCCTAAATCCCGACAAAATAGCATGGATATCTTCAATAATTTGTCCAAAGTTACACCAAGTTGCCCCTCCTATGGTAGCTTGAATCACTGTTTTGGAGTCCCCATACAGCAAAATATTTTGAAAACCCAGATCACGACAAAATTCCATGGCACAAAGGGCTCCCATCACCTCCACAACTGTAGGGTCCGGACATCCTTCTATCGCTGAACATGAGGCTGCACACACTTGCCCCATAAAATCCCGAACGATGATGCCCACTCCCAATCGCCTAGAAGATGATTTCACCGACACGTCCCAGTTTGCCTTGTATGTGTCATATGCCGGTGCTTTCCACCGAAGAAGAGAGGCGATAATTACCAAAAATGCACTCATAATTAGCCACTTGCCTTAGTTTCTTTTTTGTTTGATTATCATGAATTATTGAATTTATTTATATATTTGTTGCTGCTAATTGATCTTATGTTAGAGAAATGTCTTTCTTTATGCAGGTTGGGAAAACTTGAATATAAAAAATTTAATTAGTAATTTTGCATCTTAAAAATGGATAAAATTGACTTTTAAACAAAAAAAAATTAATATTTAAATAGAATAAAAATGCCTAACCTAATGTTGTTGCCTTAGGCACCAAAATTTATCAAGCCTCTGTCTAGCATTCACATTTTCAAGAATGTGATGTATGAAATTAGGTTCTTGAAAATCGAAAATGCGACTAAACCCACATTTGAAAATAATTATGAATTTGATAGGATTCTATGGAATATAAAATTTTCATGTTTGATTTACTCCTAGGCATCCTATAAGAATTATTTATGCTTCACAAAATATCATTATGCCTTCTCTCTTCAAGTACACAATATTTACATGATTTTGTTTTCTGTCATACCAATCAAGCAATGCAACAAAGTGGTTGTTGCCTTTACCACTTGGAACTCTTCACCAAGTCTTTTTGCCATTTGTCACCGTCTTGTGCGGTCTTTAAAAATGCTCTACTTGTTTATGGTTCATTTGAGATTATGAATGAAACAATTGCCTACTGTTTTTATTTCTATTTCTGTACTGCGTTTTTCGTTTGGGCTTTGTTGTTAGGGTACCGACCCTTTTGTGGTTGTTCAATCCTTTATAACCCACTTTTCCTTATTTGAATAGAAAATAAATAAATAAATAAAAAAGCTTGCAAGCTTACAACATTACAATATATTTTTTTCATTTCTTATTTGAGAAACTTCATT
>NC_081542.1:30159659-30207655 GCF_901000735.1 Corylus avellana
CAAGGTCATGCCATGGTTCAGCAGGTCCACAATCATATGCCTTTTTTCAATTAAGGGCAATTTTATATTTTTATTAGTTTTATAGGGACAAAATGGTCATTTGACATGTTTACCGTCTTATTTAAGCATAAACCCTAACAATATGAGTGAGATTGTAAAATTTTAAAATATGAGAAGTCGACACGGCAATCTTTTAAATTTCAAGAGTATCACTGTAAAAGTGCCAAATCATCAAGGAGGATAAGTCAAGCATTTCCTAAGAAAAAAAAAAAAACAAGAGATTAGAGAAATCTAAAGAGGTGAATTAAAAGCCCGCTCATGTTTAATTGGCTACACCATTTACAGAGAGAGTTGGAATAAACCAATTACTATTATTGCTTCTCACTCTTTATGACTTTCCATATTTCTCTCTTAAAATTTCAATCTTTCATTGAATATTTTCCAATTTCATGATTTTCTTTGTCTTGGCTCTTCTTTTCCACGTTTTAGGTCATTTACTTTTTAACCTAGTCATTCCATATTTGATAGAAAGGTTAGTTAATGCTCTCTAATTACCAAAACTGCACTCATAACTAGCCACTTGCCTTAGTTTCTTTTTGTTTGATTATCATGAATTATTGAATTTATTTATATATTTGTTGCTGCTAATTGATCTTATGTTAGAGAAATGTCTTTCTTTGTGCAGGTTGGAAAAACTTGAATATGGAAATTTAATTAGTAATTTTGCATCTTAAAAATGGATAAAATTGATTAACTTTTTTTTAAAAAAATTAATATTTATATAGAATAAAAATGCCTCACCTAATTTTGTTGCCTTAGGCATCAAAATTTATCAAGCCGGCTTTGTCTAGCAATCACATTTTCAAGAATGTGATGTATGAAATTTAGATTCTTGAAAATCGAAAATGCGACTAAACCCACATTTGAAAATAATTATGAATCTGATGGGATTCTATGGAATATAAAATTTTTCATGTTTGATTTACTCCTAGGCATCCTATAAGAATTATTTATGCTTCACAAAATATCATTATGTTTCTCTTTTCAAGTACACTATATTTGCATGATTTTGTTTTCTGTCATACCAATCAAGCAATGCATTAAAGTGGTTGTTGCCTTTATCTCTTGGAACTCTTCACCAAGTCTTTTTGCCATTTGTCACTGTCTTGTGCGGTCTTTAAAAATGCTCTACTTATTTATGGCTCATTTGAGATTATGAATGAAATCATTGCTTACTGTTCATTTCTATTTCTGTACTGCGTTTTTCGTTTGGGCTTTGTTGTTGGGGTACCGATTCTTTTGTGGTTGTTCAATCTCTTATAACCCGCTTTTCCTAATTTGAATAGAAAAAAAAAAAAAAAGAAAAAAAAAATGAAACTTGCAAGCTTACAACATTACAATATATTTTTTTTCTTTTCTTATTTGAGAAACTTCATTTAATCTCATGAACTTTCATTGTCCTTGCAATCACCCCTAAAGTTTAAAAGCACTCAATTTGATGTATCAAATTATTATTTTTATTTTATTTTATGTTTAATAATTATAAAGGGCAAATTTGATTTTTCAATAATCATAGAGAGGGTATTTTTGAAGATTTTGGTCAAATTTGATTTTTTTTCATCCATTCTAACTAAGTTCTAACAATTAACTCTATTGCATTAGCCTTTTTGACATAAAATAGTAGTTTGATGCAAGTGTCACACCTATCAAATTGCAAAATTCTTTTTAAAATGATGGGTAGTTCGGAAGACTTAAGAATATTTAACACATTGTGTTAATAAGGAGTGGATAAACATGAGAGATGAAGTGTTCTTCATTCAATGCTAGGTTAATAAGGATGTTTGTGTTTGTGTATATGGGGAAACTTAGGAGCAAAGGCTTCAACCTTGTACAACTTTTCCAAAAACAAAAGCACTAACCTTGCTTTTTGCCTGTGAATGCGCGGGCATCCTAAGCTTTTATTACCAACTAAGAAAGCTAGAAAAGGAAGAAGGCCCAATCTTGGAGGACCTCCAAAACTTTTCCCTTTTTCTTTTTACCCCCTTCTTTTCTTCAATTATGCCATTCAACAATGACATGACAATATTTAGACAACATAGTACATTCTCAATATTGGTCGATTGCCAAACAACATAGTGTGTGAGTTTTTTTTCCCTTTCTTTCTCACTAAGAAAGAAGGGTACTCTCATGTGAGAGTACTTTCATGTTCGGAGAATTTAGCATTTTTCCGACATAAGAGTTGGCTCAAGCTTTAGGTTAGCTAAATGGTTGCCTAAGCCCATTGTTAAATAAAGGCCCGAAATCCAAATAGTAGCAGTAATGAACAAAAAAAGTCTTATTGTTATTCGATAAAAAGAATTAAAGAAATAAAGTTAAATCCACTCATCCTTAATTGATAACATCATATACAAAGATATTTGATGTTATTCCCTTCTCTCTCTTTGTTTTACTTACCTTCTTGATGTTTCAACAATTTTGCAATCATAATCTTAAAAGTTTAAAAAGATGAAATGTCGGGTTTTCAAGTTCTAAAAGTTTGCAATGTCACTCACCTATTAAAATCCTAACGAAGGAGGTCAAAATCTCCAAAATACCCTCGTACTTGACCCACTGTCAAGGTGAGAGACCATGTGTGTAACACTCCGCTCAAAGCGGTCCCACACAGTTTTATTATTGAGTTTACCTCAAAAGGCCTCATACCATTTAAAGAGATCAACAATTAAAAAGTTTTTGTAAGGTTTGAGGATTGCGAAAATGAAAATGTTTAGAAAGAAAAAAAAGAATTCTAATGCAAAGGAAATGTGGATTCCCACATCTTTAAAGGGAATTTACATTCCCAACAAAAGACAATTAGGGGAGAATCAATATTCTAACAAACATCTAGATTTTTTTTTTTCTTTTTTTCTTTTTTAGTAAAATGCAACCAATCATAATAATATTTTAAGATTCTCATTAATCTTAAAAAATAGGGGTGAAAAGGCGGACATTGTCCTCAAGAGGTAGCTCAATTGCCTGGGACCACGCCTAATAAAGCAGAGATCTCTAGTTCGAATCTCCTCCCTCCACTTGTGCGGATATGTTTAAAAAAAGAAAAAAAGAAAAGGTGGACATTTACCACCGCTAACCGCTTCTGATGGCGGTTAGGAAAAATCGCATAAGCGGTTATGGTTAGCAGCTTTAGGTTTTTTCAAAACCGCTAACCGTCTATATAAAAATCCATGAAACAATGTCGTTTTTGTGTTTAAATTATATATATATGAAAATTTTTATTTTCTTTTAAAAAGCTGTTAACGGTTATTAGAGTTAATAATTTCTAACCGCCTAGGTAGTTACGATTAGCAGTTTTAACCAATAACCGTTAACTATGTTTTCACCCCTACTAAAAAAATTATCCCATCCAAAAGCTAGGTTAAGTTTAGGCAATTATAGATGTTCATTACCTAAAAAGAAAAAAAAATTAGAGGTGTTCATTCTTAAAAGGATGAGTGGAAGTATAGCATGCCTAAAAAAAATGTTGATTCCTATCAAAACATATTTTTTTTGGTTAAATTAACTAGAGTAAGGAGTGCAGTAAATGAAACACATTAATTATCTAAACCCACTAAAAAAAGTGTATTCACTTCATTATGGTAGGTGCCCACCTACTAAAAAAGGGGCCTGTGATAGGTGTCAGTTGGCTCAATTAAAATCTTTACACCAATAATAATAATAATAATAATAATTTTTTACTGCTAATCCCATTTACTTCTTGACTAACAAATTAATTTTGCCAAATAGAATTAATGACAACTTTCATTACCATATGACTAAAAGAAGTAAGCCTAGAAAACTTGAATGGTTTTTTATGTGGTCTCAAGTATGTTGGCTTGTGCTAGGTCATTTCTTTGGAAAACTCTGTCGTCTTTGTGTTTTATTTTTTTTGTAATTTCCCTTTCCCCTTCCCCAACATTGAATAGATGAAAAAAAAAAAAAAATGTATGTTGGCTTGTGAAGGATTTGAGCATTCAATCTTGTTAGCATGTGTGTATATTTATTTGTGTCTATATATAGATTAATGCTAGATAGTATATTTTTATCTTATATAATTGTCCAATAATGTGGACATGGCACTCCAAATCAACTATTGAATCTTTTATTTATTTATTATTATTTTACAAAGATTAATTCAAGTGTTAGTTGAGAGTGTACGTTAGCCTTGTTGGATGGATGTTATATCTAGCATTTCTCTAATATATAAAACACACAAATAATATAATAGTTATATTTAATAAACTGTTATACAATTGGGATGACATGAAAATGAACATCAACGCTTTATTATTTTATTATTTTATTTTAATAAAGAACGATCCTAGTATTGGTTAAGACTGCTACGTTAACATTGTGTGATAGTTGTAGGATAAAAATATGGTTTCTAGTATTACTATGTACTTAATGTACGCAAAGTACCACTTTACCAACAAGAGCAGGTGCTATTTTGATGCATGGCGGTTTTCCATCATACTAGTCTTAAAAAAAAAGTTCGCATCTCATGATTTTGAAGTCGGATGGCAAGCTTGGTGGTGTTAGAAAGTTGATTCGAATGCCTACAAAGTCATGTTTTATAAAGTTTTGCTAATTTCAATGTTTACAAGGTCAAAGCTACCTAAAAAGAGAAGATTGAAAAAGCTAGACATAATAGCTCGTTCCAAGATCAGTTCGAACGAGCTTTAGAACAAGCCTTGGCAGAATGGATCGTGTCAATTTCAGTTTGAATGAGACTTTGAACAAGTGAAGAAATTTTTACTAGTTCGAACTGGCTATGACAATTTTTCGTAAACTGGCTTTCTTTCAGTGTTTTATTAGGGTTAGGAGTCTAGGTAGTATAAATATATGCTATGGCATGCAGCCTTAGTTTAATAAAAAAACACTTGAGGATTGGTTTTCTAACCCTTTTGCCTCAATTCCTTGATTGACTCTTGGTTTTAGGAAGAGTTATGATTTTTGTATTGTTGTTTTTGCGAATCCACTACCCCGGGTTGTATCATGTTTCCACCAGTCAAAGTAAGTCATTCCACAGCACAATCATAGCATTGAACTCCTTTTAGACCTAAAATCACTATGTACTGCCTTTAGCCTTGTTTGCCAGATCCTTAGCCAAGACAACATAAAACCCTATACATGCTCCTCATTCTCCTTAGGTTCAATCATCAACTGACGCCACATAACTGAGATTTTCAGAATCTTATCCTCACTTGCATCTGATTATCTGATTCATACACAAACCTAGCAGACTTAAGAACCACTTAAAGATTTTCAACCTAACTACTAGATAAGTGCTTTAGTAGAAAAAACTAATTCTTTAGAAATGGAGCTGAATATGCCATTCTCTGGTCATTTATTATTACAAAGAATACACATTATCGTCAAAAAGACTTCTGGAGTTGCTAGACCAGTCTAACTACAACATGAATATAGAAAAGTTAAAAAGAGAAAATTGAACTAATTATAGCATCCACTGTTCAAAACCAGCAGCTAGTCCTTTCAGATATGTGTGCTAGTGACCAAGTAGAATTTGGGTAGATTACTCACCTAAACATTTGGATATGGCACTCTGAACAATCAAGTGAGATAGTCACAGACTGCTAGGCAAGAATTGCAGGTGAGACATAACTTCTCTTCGAACTTGGTCTCTTTTTACTTTCCCGGTCGTTGTGGCCGGAAACGGTTTTCTCCATAAAATAAATGTCTTTGGTATCTTGAACCTTTGGAAGAACAAAAGGAAACACTAAGTTAGCCATCCATTTTAGTACACATACATCACAAACACAGACATGTACTGCAGTCAATATCATTCATCTGAAGTACATACCCAGTTAGATTCTTTTCTCTACAATAGTGCCGAAGAATTTCACTGGATAAAACTAGCCCTTTATTTTCAGATGAGTGTTTAAAGCTTTTATCAGACCAATACCAATTTTCTCTCAACTGAATACAAGCAATAACCATCTCTGTCAGGCGAGCATCCGGAATTCCCACAATGACAATGCCAATCACTCCTGGATGTTGTAATAGGATTGCTTCCATCTAGTCATCACCAAACAACAACTATTACTAGTGTAAAAACAACATAGGAGTACATATCCACTAACACTAAAAAAATAAATTGAAGAAATGTAACTTGCATGAAAAGAAAATCCTAGTGAATCGTTTGACCCATTTTTTTGCTTCTTCCACGACCACTCCAAAAGAATGCAAAACGTAATTTTATTAATTCCCTATTCTTCTATTGATTTCCTCAATATGTAGAAAGAGAATAGAAATTAATTTAACTTATCTTACCTCTTCGGGGTAAACATTCTCCCCTCCGCTCTTAATTTGACCATTTACTCGTCCAATGAGCCATAGATTACCATACTCATCAATGGACCCAACATCACCTGTGTCAAGCCAACTTTCATTGCTGGAGTCAGATGCCTTTTCTGGAATTTGACCCCAATGTCTGAGCATTACATGTGGACCTCTAGTTAAAATTCTTCCAACATGAGAAGAGCCATCTACACATATCTTTAATTCTACATGGGGTGCAGGCTTTCCAACACAAACACCTTGTGATTGGTGAACCGAAGTATATCTTGTATTAGCAACTTTCTGAAGGTGCTGACTGGAGGTTTCCATTGTTGGGTCATAGAGTGTCATAAAGGTTAGCGAAGAGCATGCCTCTGTCATCCCTTTACAAATTAAACAGAACAAGGGAGAATAAGAGCAAGAAAATTATTATATATTGTAAAGAGAATTTTTGGGGACAAACGTAAATTAATGTTCATAGAGTCAATAACCAACAACAATAATATATCTGAAATTCATATAGTTGCTATCTTATGTTCAAGAGATATGTAGATACAGACAGTTTGACATAAGTGCTGGCTCTTTGAACTTGGCTTAGGAGGACTATAGGCAAGATGTAACTCGTCTAGGTTGAGCTCAAGCTTGGCTAAAACTTTAGTAACCTTATTCAGCCTTAAGTTGTTTATATTTCCCTTGTTCACAACTAGTTGACCAAGCTCATCAATATAGATAGACATCCTAATTGTCAAATATCTATGGTTATTTCATCCATGGAACATCAATTCTAGCTGTTCAGGAACCCAAGCTGATCCAGTATGGGAGAGGCTAGTAATTCAGTCAGTTACTACAGATGGCAACTTACTTTAAGTTGCTTCCATACACATGCTAAGATCTGTAAATTCCATATTACTGCAAAGCAGGACTTATCATATTAAGTACCCAGGGGAGCAAAGGGGGATAAGAGATACCCACCATAAGCTGAGAAAAGCTTAGCTCTTGGGAAGAATGTGGTGGCATCCTTGATAAGTTCAATTGACAGTCCCCCACCTCCGTTTAATATCTTGTTCACAGTCTCCTTCCCTTTCCAAGTTTCCTTCTGCCTGACAAAGCCTTCAAAAATGACTGAGAAAACTAGCATACATCATAAATACAATTTACTAGCATTAAGCTGTATTGTGGCAGGGCAGAGTATAAAATTCCAAAGTGAACTTGAAAATTGCACAAGGGCAATACATGGATGATTGAGAAGAGACAGCCCAGACAAAATAGTAAAACAGGGTTTATATAACTGTCTGCAAATAGTTAGGACAGGGTTAATTTGAGTAAACTTAGCAGGAACATTGACAAAAGAATTCATGTCTTAGTTGTATAGATATATTACAAAAGTTTATTATTGGAAAGTGCATAAACATGATATTTTAACACATAATTGAAATAGTTTGTGCTAAAACATTGCATAAGATAACACACCCACATGAGAAACCTCGTCAAATATTTGTCCCAAAATATGTAGGATACTGTGGTTTACCTGATTAAAGAAATTATATCAGCCATGATTGTAGGGACCGTGATTAGAGAAGTCACTCTGTATCTCTCTACAGCTTTGAGTGCTGATTTAGGCTCAAACTTAGGTATTATGACATGGCTACCTCCAACCATTAGCATGGCCATGGCTGATGAAAGACCACCAATATGGCACAATGGTGCAGTGTGCAAATAAACCTGCAAATACCCACACAACAAAGATTCAGAAGTCATTCTCCCTTGAGCTGTACTAATGGTTTGACCCTGCTAATATGTGAAACTATTATAACTCTAAAAAGAAAAAAAAATTGCATATCATGAGAAAAGGCATACATCATTTTCACTGTAACCAACAATGGCAATTTTTGCTAGGGATTGTATAATCAAAGCAGTATGGCTCAAGGTAATTCCCTTTGGCCTTCCGGTGGTACCTGCAGATAACAGAACAATCAGAACAAACAACTACAAATCTTAATCTTATATTTTTATTCAAATTTAAGATTCAGTTTAATATATATTTTTTGATAACGTCACTCATTTTCATTGTCGAAGTGATTCTTGGGTAGAATAGTAACCATTGACTGAATAAAATTTAAGCAGACCAGAACTGGTGTGTGTATTCCATACAAGTTTTTGCCCAGACAATACTAGCACGAACTTTTAATATCTGATGAAACCCTACCAAGCTCTCAAACTTTACCACTGATGGCGCCTACCATTAGCTCAAACAATATTTTAATAATGCTGTACTTGGAATGTCCATGGTTCTGGTCACTGGCAGTTCTTCACACATCCTTCCAGAATTTATAGATTTGTGCAAATATATACTCATTGGAGCAACTTTAACACTGCCTTTGGCATTGGTCGCCAATTAATGGCTGAAAAATTATGAATGCTGAATTCTACATAGTGCAGTGTGCGTGCATATAACAGAGCTGAAAGGAAGGGTGCAGCTATCTAGAACAGATTTCTATTTCAAGACAATAAGGGCCGTGTAAATTAGTCATGATAACCATCTATAATTTAGTTGCTGGAAGTTCTTGAAAAGTAAAAAATTATGCAAAGTATGTAATAACATTTTCTAACTGACCCACATATATTACTTTCTTTGAGATTTCCTTAGAAAAGTATGCTTTCAGAAATTATTTTAATGACATCAAAATCCACAAAATATATAAGAAAAAGGAAATAAAAAGACAAACTGAACTTATACCTGAAGTGAAGCATATTATAACAACGCCCTCATGTGCCCAGCAATAGTTCAGTGGTAGAGGCCTCATAGAATACTTCTTGAGCGTTTCGGTAGTTAATACTGGAAAAATGAAGGAAAATACTGTAAAATGGTAGATAAACTAAAGAAGCTGAGGCTTCATACCTCATCATTTCTTCATATAAGGTCTTTAGATGTCCATAAAAATTGCATACCATTCCATGTCTTCATGAAATCTGAGGAGGGGAAATTCAAAGAAACATGCCACCTAAGGGAAGGTATGTCATTGTTTTGGAGTTTTGAATACCAGCGCTGACAGCTCTCATCAGTGACCAGCATAATCGGCTTCACAACCAGCATTGCCAATCTTGCCTCTTCTACACTCTACAAGTTGAAGAAAACAAATCTAGACATTGCAGTACGTAAAATATATAAAGGGTATTTTTCAAATCCTGTGTATGAAGAATTATTATCGAAAATTTTCACCTAGTTTCATACATTAAGTGTAACAGAAAAAACCATAATTAGGTTGATAGGTTGACTAACACAGCAGTCTTTTCATGGATCATAGCCTGGTTTTCTACGAGGTCTTTGGTTCCAATCTTAGTGACCCTATTCTAGTAATTTTCTTTTGTTAAGTCCGAACAAGGTCCACATTTGGATCAAGACTATGAGTAGGGTGTTAGCATATAGCATGCTTGACATACATTGTTGGACAGCTTCCTAGTAGCTTTCCCATCTAGCCTCACCAGAAAAATCTAGATTATTTTTCTTTCTTCTCAGTCCTTTGAGGATTTGGAATAAGGCCGTTCTTAGAGTGCGACTGGCAATGTGATTTCTCATACCAAGAGTGCAATTTTAAACTAAATCACAGAAAATGAATTGTTTGGAATTTCATTTTTAAGAAATTGCAATTTGAAAACGTAAAAAATAGGCATTTTCAAATCGTGGGTATGAGAGTGTGTTTTTAAAAGCGCATGATTTTAAAGGTTAAACTGTAATTTTATCAAATACTGAAAAATTGTACTTTCAACTAGCACATTTTGAAATGCAAACATTAAAAAACTTGTATCTCCACAAGTTCCTTGCGTATGTAAACACTAAAGAAACTTAAACATGGAAACCCCGAATCTCTATGGTCAACTGGACACAGTAATCCTGAAATGCAATTGCTACGAAACTTTTGAGTTTCAGTCATCAAGGACAAAACATTCACCCATATCGAAAAAAGTCCAACTAAATCATACTCACCCATCGGTAATTTAGAGGAGCAGCAATTCCTCCAACAAATGCAATGGCTAGTAACCACTCCAAGTACAAATCACTGGAGCAAAAACCAAATGTTATTAGATTTCATACATCCTAAGGCTCTCTACATTCTAACAAACGCAACTCTTCAACGAATGGAACAAACAGGGGACTCGAACCTGTTGAAAGCAGAGATGGCAACAATGTCGCCGGCGCGGAGGTCGAGTTCGAGCAGCCCACGAGCCAAACACAGCACTTCCTCCACAAATTGCTCTCCGGTCTTCTGCCGGTCGCCGGAGATTGTGACCACAGCATTACGTCGAGCGATTGCAAGGCGGCTGAGGCACTGGCAAATGTGGCCCTCTGAGTAATTACCCATTTCTCGTGGATGGATGGTATTCTTCTCCGTCGAATTCAGGAAGTCACTGCTCTGCAGCTCTATGGCGGTTTGAATAGGGAGCTGAAAACGACACAGCGCGGTTCCATCATCACCTTATCTGCTGAGGAAATTAGGAAACAAATGATTGGGTTACAGAGCCGTAACTTATCTGGTGTTTGCTTTTCGTCGTTTAGTCGCACCTTACTAAAGGAAACGACATCATTTCGCAAAGTTTAGCGGAAACCTCAAACGACATCTTAGGTTGCTCTGTTAGCAGAAACCTCAAACTCCATTTTAACCCCTAAAAACTATTACCACATTTTTATTTACATCTTTAAACTTAAAAAAAAAAATGACATCAAAATTCCCTGAATTGGCACCGCATGTCAAATTAAATATTTTTGCCTCTTTATTTCCAAAATATCCTTGAAGATATTAAAATAAAAAACTAAAGATAACTGTTTGAAAAAAAAAATAATAATAATAAAGGGACTAATATCAAAAGGGCAACCTTTTTTTTTGGGTATTTTCGGTTTTTCTTCTTTTTTCTTTAATTTTAATTTTTTTTTTTAAATTGTAATTTTTAAGAAATTTTAAGGGTCTTTTAGAAAGAAAAATGGAAAAATGTTTAATTTGACACGTGGTGACACAACATGTTACTTGTAATAATAGTTGATGAGAAAAGTATATTTTTTATTATTTCATGCTTCACTATTTAGCGTTTAATTTCTGTTGCATGTTAATTTTCAGATTAGCCAGGAAACAGAGCCCAATAGCAGTTGATGTTGCATGTGAGCTGAACTCTCTCTATTTCGATTGTTTTGTACCTCATGGTAAACTTAAAGCATCAAATACCATTGGTCCCGATGGATAGCTTAATCAAGTGGGGATCACGTCTCAAAAGCGGAGGTCACTAGTTCGAATTCATCTTCTCCTCTTCTTGTATGGACATACTGCTGATTACAACTGAAGAGTTCATGTGATAAAAATTCACATACAATACATGTGACTGGCATTCCGCTCAAAAAGACAGAAAGAAGTTAACATATAAGCTAACTTGCCAAAATTTGTGAACATGTAAGGGTTGATTGTCACTATTTAAATTTTGGAAGCTAAAATACACCAATAATAATGCTTTAAGAGGGTTAAAAGTATTTTACCCAAACAATTATAGTAAAAACTTTAATAGTCAATCATTATCCTAAAGTTTAAATGTTCTCCCCTTCTTTTGGTTGCTCCAATTTTACCCTATGTCTTCGAACAATAAAACTTCGGTTAAAATATCATCAAAGCTCTTAAAAAAGTAGGAGTGAAAATATGGTTACGGTTAGCGGTTATTGGTTAAAACCATTAACTGCAACTGTCTAGACGGTTAGTAAAATTGGATAACCATTAACTGCCAAATAATTGCTAACTGCTTTTTAAAAGAAAAAAATAGAAGAAAAGAAAAAAAACCAAAACGACATCGTTTCTACAGTAACATGGTAATACCCTACTACATACGACGTCGTTTCTAGAGTTTTATACATTTTTTTAATATATATTTAAACATAAAAATAATGTCATTTCATATATATAGGTAGTTAGCTGTAATTGCACCGTCCTAGACGGTTAGTGGTTAGCAATTAGGGCGGTTAACCCTATTAAAAATGGACAAAAATTTTCTCAAGTATGGAAGAAGTATCTTCCAACCCATTTAAAATAGTATCAAGCGTATATAAATACTTAAAAGACATGTTAAATTTACTTTAAGTTAGTAAACTGTTATTAATGACGTTAAGAATTTAATGTATCTTTTAAATGTTTATAGACACTTGACACTATTTTAAATGGGTTGAAGATATTTCTTTCATACTGGTTTGGAGGAAATTTATGTCCATTAAAAAGAAAATAAGATCATTTATATGTCAACATATTTATTATATGTGACATCATTTGTACCGTTAAATATAAAAATATTAAATTCTTACCATTAAATGACTCCATTTTGAGGGATTTTTTTTTTCTTTGGAACAAATGCGAAATCTTATTCAATAATTGAAAGATCCAAAGGATCATAAAACAGCAAGGGAAGCTTCCTTCCTTACTATGCTACCGATATCATATGGTAGGGAGTCCGATCAAGTAATCTTAGTAACACGATTAAGAGCCAACTTTGCTAACCCATGGGCAGCACCGTTGGCATCTCTCTTTACATGGGTAAAATGTGAATTTCCCAACCCAACTAACCCAGCAACAGCTCCATCTACTAAATGACCGTAAGAACTCAGACAAGGTTGTTCCGAGTTTATAGCTGTAATAATCTGCTTGGCATCCCCCTCAAAGATAATATCTGTCAACCCAAGGTCCTTAACAAAAATCGTTGCATGAAGTGCTGCTTGAGCTTCAGCCAAAA
Organism: Corylus avellana; assembly: GCF_901000735.1. Lineage (NCBI taxonomy): Eukaryota > Viridiplantae > Streptophyta > Magnoliopsida > Fagales > Betulaceae > Corylus > Corylus avellana. Next base: position 30,172,743 of record NC_081542.1, read on the forward strand.
CTGAAGCAAGCTTACTGTTGTCAATGGGGATCCCAAGCTATTCACACATATAAATAAAGGGATATTGCCTAGTGTTAGGGGTGAACACCAATTTCAGATGCTCAGCGGAATTAATTTACCCCTCTTTGTGCAAATTAAATAGTAACACAATAGCAAAATAATAATCAAGCAAACCCACAAGCAAAACACTAAGATTTTTACGTGGAAAACCCTCCAATGCGAAGGTAAAAACCATGGGACCTAGTCCAGTTAAATCTCCACTATCAACAATAATGAGTTTACAATAGTCTTTCCTAGAAAAATATCTAGAGGTTATCACCACATCAAGAATACATGCATTCTTGGATTAAACATAAATTCATCCCTTTAAAGTGGATTTCAACAAGAATAAAGAAAGATATCACCAAGTAGGTATTAGCAACCAAGCAATTGGAGAAGAATTCCAACAATCGACATCAGTTAATACGTAGCACTCGTCGTCAGGAGCAACACTCTAAAATTGCATCAAGATCGAACCACAAACGACCTTCCAATCTCTGACGGATGTGAAAAAGGCCTAACCTTTTTTTCTTCTTCTTTTCTTTTTCTTTTTCTTTCTCTCCCTACGCCGCACTCTCCCTGTACGCCGCACTCTTTCTTTTTCTTTTTCCTGCGCCGCTTCTTTCTTTCTTCTCACTATTTTCTTTTGTCACAAGATATATATATATATATATATAGCACACAAAGGGTTTGAAACCCTTTGTGTTTCCTGCCACGTGGGTTGGTCCCCACATAAAGAGGGACCACCCAACAAATCTCCCCCTCCCGATTATGTGGGGGGCTCCACCAAGCCCGCCGCGCTTTTGCAAATTTCAAGCTTTTGCAGAGGCAACGATTTAGTCATCATATCTGACCCATTATCATCAGTATGGATTTTCTCAATCTGTAATAGCTTATTCTCCAGTGCATCACGAATCCAATGACACTTAACATCGATATGTTTCGATCTTGAATGGAAAGTTGAATTCTTACTGAGATGGATGACACTCTGACTGTCACAGTAAAGTACATACCTCTCTTGCTGTAAACCCAATTCTTGTAAGAACTTTTTCATCCATAACAATTCTTTAGCCACTTCAGTGATAGCAATGTACTCTGCCTCTGCGGTAGACAAAGCAACACACTTCTACAATCTGGACTGCCATGACACTGCTCCCCCTGAATAAGTAATCAGCTACACTGAAGTAGATTTTCTAGAATCAATATCCCCAGCCATATCTGCGTCTGTAAACCCATCAAGCACCTGTTGACCACTGCCGAAGCACAAACATACTCTCGAAGTACCTCTGAGATACCTGAGAATCCATTTCACAGCTGCCCAATGTTCTTTGCCAGGATTAGAAAGGAACCGACTTACAATTCCAACTGCATGAGCGATATCAGGCCTCGTACACACCATGGCGTACATCAAGCTACCCACGGCTGATGCGTAAGGCACTTTCTTCATTTCATCTTTTTCTTTCTCACTTGTAGGACTTTGCTTTCAACTCAACTTCAAATGCCCTGCAAGTGTAGAGCTCACCGGTTTTGCCTTGCTCATGTTGAACCTGTCCAATACCTTCTCGATATAACTCTCTTGTGATAGCCACAATTTTCCTTTCTTCCTATCACGAGAGATCTTCATACCAAGGATATGCTTTGCGGGTCCCAAGTCCTTCATAGCAAAGGACTTACTCAATTCTTTCTTCAGTCTGTCAATTTTACTAGTGTCACGACAAACAATCAACATGTCGTCCACATACAGCAAGAGAATAATAAATTCTCCATCAGAGAATTTCTTCACAAACACACAATGATCTGCTGTAGTTTTCTCATACCCATGATCAACTATAAAAGAATCAAACTTCTTATACCACTGTCTCGGTGCCTGCTTGAGTCCGTACAAGCTCTTTTTCAACCGACACACTAAGTGTTCTTTGCCTGTAGCTGTGAACCCCTCTGGTTGCTCCATATAAATTTCCTCCTCCAAGTCACCATGAAGGAAAGCAGTCTTCACATCAAGCTGTTCGATTTCCAAATTCATTTTGGCAGCCAAACTCAAAACAACTCTGATAGAAGACATCTTTACCACGGGTGAGAAAATTTCATCAAAATCAATGCCCTTCTTTTGACCGAACCCCTTTACAACTAGTCGCGCCTTGTACCTTGGCTGTGATCTGTTTGGTTCAATCTTGCATCTGAACACCTATTTATTCTTGAGTGCTCTCTTGCCCTTAGGCAATTCCACCAAATCATATGTGTGATTCTCATGCAAGGATTTCATTTCGTCTTGCATGGCTTCTAACCATTGATTTTTCTGGTCATGTAGCATAACCTCTTGATAACTTTCTGGCTCTCTCCCATCAAAAAGTAACACATACTCATTAACTGAATATTTTCTGGAAGGATGTCGGTCTCTGGCAGATCTCCTCAACTGAATCTCAGCGGTTGGTTCTGAAGAAGCTTGCTCTAGATGCTCTTCTGACTCCACACTATCAATTGTAGGCTCACCATTTTCACCAATTGTATCAACCTATTCTTCTTGTACATCTCCCATGTGTTCATCATGCATCACACAAGGAGGAATAACTGGATCCAAATCAACACGGTATTCACTGAAAGACTCTACCTTTTTCTGATCCAAGTCTTCAATGGTTTGATTTTCAAAGAATACGACATCTCTGCTTCGTATGATTTTCTTATCAACTGGATTCCACAATCTGTAACCAAACTCCTCATGCCCATAACCCATGAAGATACATTGCTTGACTTTGCTATCAAGCTTTAACCTCTCATCTCTAGGAATATGGACGAATGCCCTGCAGCCAAACACTCTCAAGTGCTCAAAAGAAACATCTTTCCCTGTCCAAACCCTTTGAGGAATGTCACCATTCAAAGGAACTGAAAGAGAAAGATTTATCAAGTCAACTGCTGTCCTCATTGCCTCACCCCAAAAATATTTAGGCCATTTTGCATGAGAGAGCATACACCTGATTCTCTCACAGATGGTTCTGTTCATTCTCTCTGCTACGCCATTATGCTGCGGAGTCTTGGGCACAATTTTCTCAAGCCTGATCCCATGGCTTTTGCAATACTCTTCAAACGGTCCTCTGTATTCACCACCATTATCTGCACGGATGCATTTTAACTGCCTTCCAGTTTCTCTTTCAACCTTCATATGAAAGACTTTGAATATACCCAATACCTGATCTTTGGTTTTCAAAGCAAACACCCATACCTTTCTAGAGTGGTCATCAATAAAAGTTACATAATAAAGTGCACCACCTAGAGTTTTAGTGTTCATAGCACAGACATCAGTGTGAACTAAATTAAGAATATTAGACTTTCTTGATGAAGAGAATTTTTGAAATGAAACTTTTCTTTGTTTTCCAACAAGACAATGAGTACAGGGCATTCGTGGCGTACCTTTATTATTAGGTAGGAGTTGTTCCTTGGCGAGACTCTGAAGTCCCTTCTCACTCATGTGACCAAGCCTCTTGTGCCATAGCTCAGTGGAGTTTTCATTCTCAACAACAATCGCATCTCCCTTGACTAGTCTTGTAGCTGTCTTGTAGAGAGTGTTGGTCTTCTTTCCCCTGGCTAAGATAAGGGAACCCTTGCTCAGTTTCCACTGTCCACCTCCAAGGTAATTGTGGTAGCCTTCATCATCAAGTTTTCCAATAGAAATCAAGTTGAAGCGCATTTCAAGAACATGCCTAACATCCTTGAGAATCAATTTGCACCCAATGTTGGTTTCTAGCTGTATATCTCCCATGCCCACAACTTTACACTTTGCTTCATTTCCCATCTTAACCCAACCAAAATCGCCACTGGTGTAGGAAGAGAAGAAATCTCTATGTGGAGTAATATGAAAAGATGCTGCTGTATCAACTACCCACATAGATTCATCACATGCGAGATTAGCATAAGCTTCATCAAAAGCAAATACCATCACCATCAGATGCAACTGCTGCAGTGTCTTTTTCTTCTTGACGTTCTTCGTCTTTTCCTTTCAATTGTTCCCTTTTAAACTTTCTGCAATCTCTTCTTATATGCCCAGGCTTGCCACAGTGAAAACATTTTATGTCTGTTTTTGAATAAGACTTTCCTCTTGATTTGTCACGACTGTCATACCTGTGAGGTTTTCTACTTTTACTTCTCCCCTGCCTTTCTATAACAAGTGCCTCTGAATGAGAAGAAATACCTTGCTCTTTCCTTCTTGCCTCTTCATTGAACATGCTGTCTTTTACCATACCCATAGTTAGCACACCATTGGGAGCCAAATTACTGAGTGACACCACCAAGGTTTCCCAACTGTCTGGCAAAGAACTCAACACAAGTAATGCTTGCACCTCATCATCTAATGCAAGTTTCATGGTAGACAACTCGTTCAACATTCCCTGAAAATTACTCAGATGCTCCGTAACACTATGTCTATCTTTGTACTTCAAATTCACAAGCCTTCTTATCACAAAGGCTTTGTTTTGAGCAGTCTTTCGTTCATAAAGACTCTTTAACTTTTGCCAAAGACCATAAGCATCAACTTCTTTAGCTACGTGATGAAAGACACTTTGATCAACCCACTGCCTAATATATCCAACGGCTTTCCTATTCAATTTCTTCCAATCATCGTTGGTTACAGCAACTGGTTTGACACCTTTCAACTCAATGGGGTCAAACAATTCTTGCAATACAAAATATCTTCCATCCTAGTCTTCCAAATTGAATAATTGGAAGCTGTGAGTTTAACCATGCTATTAGATGACTCTTCCATTTAATTCACACAAGAACTCCACACGAACAATGAACCAAAGGCTCTGATACCACTTTGTTAGGGGTGAACACAAATTTCAGATGCTCAGCGGAATTAATCTACCCTTCTTTGTGCAAATTAAATAGTAACACAATAGCAAAATAATAATCAAGCAAACCCACAAGCAAGACACCAAGATTTTTAAGTGGAAAACCCTCCAATGCGAAGGTAAAAACCACGGGACCTAATCCAGTTAAATCTTCCACTATCAACAATAATGAGTTTACAATAGTCTTCCCTAGAGAAATATCTAGAGGTTATCACCACATCAAGAATACATGCATTCTTGGATTAAACATAAATTCATCACCCTAAAGTGGATTCCAACAAGAATAAAGAAAGATCTCACCAAGTAGGTATTAGCAACCAAGCGATTGAGAAAAAATTCCAACGATCGACACCAGTCAATACGTAGCACTCGTCGTCAGGAGCAATACTCTAAAATTGCATCAAGATCGAACCACAAACGACCTTCCAATCTCTAACGGATTTGAAAAAGGCCTAACCTTTTTTTTTTCTTCTTTTTCTTTTTCTTTCTCTCTTGAGCCGCACTGTTTCGCCGCACTCTTCTTTCTTTCTTCTCTCTTTTTTTTTTTTTTTTGTCACGTTATATATATATATAGCACACAAAGGGTTTGAAACCCTTTGTGTTTCCTGCCACGTGGGTTGGTCCCCACATAAAGAGGGACCACCCAACACCTACAAAGACAATAAAGGGCATTGATTAACATGAAATTTAGGATCATGATGTCAAGTGGTTGTAGCAAACTAATTGTGAGTTGCTAAAACTGCTAGATATCTCTATCTTATTCACTCTTTGCCTTTGTATTTTTGTACAATTAATTGTGTAACTTGTTGGACTATCTCCATATAAATAACTATCTAGTTTTTCATAAGATGCTCATATGCTTCTTGATAGATTTTTTTTTTCATGCTTCTTAATAGATTAGTTTGAGTACATTGTGATTGTAATTGCCTGCAGAAAAATCTTTTTTCTTTTTTTTTTTGGCAGTATATTCCTAAGGAATGTGGTATCCTCAATAAGTTAGAAATTGTAGGGAAATATATACTATAACCTTACATTTAACAATGTTATCTGGTTGCTGGTGGTGGAATAATGCCTATCAAATTGGAACTAAATCACTTAAAAAAATAGTCAACCACTCGGGACACTTATCTGTTCTAATTGCAAGGGAAAAAAACAACCCTCTTTATGCACCTGTTCTTCAGCAACTACTTTTTGTACACATTATATTGAAAAAGATGATATGCGTGAGTTACTCGCTTTAGAATGAAACTAAATTTATTTCTCTCACTTGGTTTTTAGAAAATAATATCCACTTAAGATGAAGAAAATACCATGAAACCCCCTAGCTTTTTTCAAACTTAATGTAGGTATTGTTAGAATAATAAATACGCAGCAGAATATATATATTACTTCTCATGCACAATAAAAGGATTTTGTGTCGTTGTTTTACGTGCCTGAGCTGAACTCCTGAGTTCTAATATTGTTGAGGAGAAAATATGTCCAACTATTTATATTTATTTATCATTTTGTCACTGTCCATTTATATAGTGACACATGTCACCATGAGCTTATAAAAGGAGAAAGGTCTCCCTTTCTCCTTAACTTGGTTTCTCTTGGTCTCCCTCTCTAGAGTCTCCAAACTCTCTCCCATGTCTCTCTCTAGCGGAAACTCTTGTTTCTAGATAGCCTCTCTTACTCCCTTTCATATATATCTCACTTCACACATAAATTATTAAGTATTTGGACCACATCATAGCTATATATTTTTACCCATATATAAGATGCTAACTTAAGCGTTGGAGGGTCTTCGGCGCCCCAACTGGAGACCTCTGACCGTGCTTTTATTTTGCAGAAACACCATAAATATACAGGAATCTCATTCTCAGTCCAACAATGACGAAATATCGCTTGCAAACAGTAATGTGGACCAAAAATTGCATCAACAAATATTTTCTTCTCCAAACAATGGAATACGCTACTAGAACAATATCTACAATGTTGTTATTATGAGTCTAGTAATAGAGATATTTTAGGATTAAAATACTTAGAGATAATAAGTTGTTTTTATAGAATTAGATTTATAATTTAAATATTAGAGATAATATGTTTATCATTAAAGATAATATATTATCAAATTAAAAGTAGTTTATTTCTATTAGTCTTTTATATCTACTATATGTTGTAAGTCTCTATTTAAACAGACCAAGTTTATTAATGAAGTGAAGCAAAGATTAATATAATTCAACCTTGAGTTGATTTGGGAGGCATTAGGATTCCTCAAACTACCCTTATTTATCCGTTACGTACAGTGCTTACAGTACTTGAGCAACTAAGCCCATAACAAATGTCCACAGTCTAAATGCCTTACAAGTTCAGAAAACAAAGATATATAGAAAAAGATTCTTCATTGATTTTCACTCACACACTTTGCAAGCATTCGACTAGGGATCACCTTCACATTACAAGGGTCACCATCCTAGAAAACAGGTATTACCTTCTTTCACTCAAAACTTTCTTTATTCATTTTTATTTTTAGAGTCATTTATTGACTTAAGCGCCAAAGTCTCCCCAGTCTCTTAGAGACTGATGCTTTTACCATGACTTTCTCCTTGTTTTGTAGGAGCTCCATCGTTCAGTCCAATCGTGCAAAAATCTGCTTCAAATGTAGTATAAAGAAAAATTGGGAGTTCTTATTAGTTGTTTCAACCATGCTTGATACTAATGATATTGTAGTACTCCAATTCCAAATGCCAATCATCTTAGACTTAGATGGTGCTTTGAGAGACTTTCTTCCATACGTAACTTCATATGCCATATGATTTTTATTAAGAGAAGTGTTAAATATTCTTCTTTTGTAAATCTATCATTAAATCTGTGGGTCTTATATATAGTCTTCAGAAAACCTTTATGAACTTCCACGGTTTTGACACTACTCTTCTAAAGTTTAAAAGCTCTCTGAAAAATTCTAAACAGATAAATATCACAATTTTATGCGGAATTAATGGATATTTAAATCTAAGCAAACAATCACCAAAAACAAGTAAAATCAAACACAAAGATTTTGGTGACGAAGAAGAAACCTTTTAGACAACGCTCTAAAAGTAAAACCTTTTCGGGACAGCCAAACCCAAGAAATCACTATCAAAAGATTATCCAAAAATTATAGACACTAGGAACACTTACAACCCTTTGCAAGACCTTGACTCTGTAAGATTGACAAGCCTCCAACTTGTCTTCTCACTCACAATTTTCTTCAACATGATTCTCCTTTATCGGACTCTTCCGATAGACTTCAATTAAGCACACAATCAAAACTAACAAAAATCCTCTAAGAAGAATCAATTTGGCTCACAACAAAATAATCACTCAAGCACAGCCTCACACGAACTCTCTGGGGGTGAAAATTCGTGTCTCTCTCTTCTATAATGATGTATATATATCAGTACATCAAACCCTAGACTTGGGCCCACTAAAAACATGTTTTTGGGCATAATAGGTACGGGGTGTCCAGACAGGTTAATGGGCTGTCCGGACACGGCCTTGCAGAGCAAAAATAAGGTTTCTGGAATTGCGGTCCGGACACGGGGAAGGCCTGTCCGGACCCGGCATGCAATGAGTGAAACAACATTCTGAAAATGCTGTCCAGTCTTGATCAACAGTTCCGATCGATGGGCGTTTGTGGTCCGATTGAGCTGAAATTTTGCAGAGACATTATGACATATGAATCTACATTATGAACGGTAGAGATTTGATTCTGAGCATTCTATATCAGTGTTTGAGCCTATGAACAGTAACCTCTGCATTTTGGAACTGAATTAAGCCAACACAAGAATTAATACTCTCAATTAAAGGTATCTAACTTTCAATTTATCTCAATTACCCAATTTCCGTTAGTTTTGTCAAAATGCCCAAAATAACCCTATTTTTTATAATAAAAAATTGCAAAAATGTTTTTCTATAAAAAAAAAATAAACGCGTGAATCTTTACAATTTTTTTTTTATATAATAAAAAACAAGGGTATTTAACGGAAAAATCTAATGGAATGGGGGTAGTTGAAAAAAATTGAAAGGTTGATACCTTTAATTAAAAGTTTTTGAACTTTGAGAGTGTACTTTTAAAATGCGTTGAAGTTTATGAAGGTTTTGCGAAGTTTTTCCAAAATTTTAAAAACACTTATTTGACTTTTTCACTCTAAAAATGGCTAAAACGCTCTTTAAAAAAGCTTTAAAATGCTCATTTGATTTTAAAAGCTTTATTTCCCAATATAATCCCAAACATACTCAAATTGAGATTATGTTATAGGGAGCTTAAAATGTATTTTTAATATCTAAAAAGTTGTGTTAAACAAAAATGTTGTTTTGTTTAATAATAATAAAAAAAAAAATCAAAATGACAGTTTGATTTTTTTCACTCTAAATGACAGTTTAAGGGTACACTTCTCAAATTTTTTTTTTTTTTTTTTTTCAAAAGTTGTTTCCTAAATGATATATCACCATCCCATAAAATTTATTATTTTAGAAAATGTGTTACCAACTCATGGGATGATGATATATAATTTGGAAGTCAACTTAAAATAATAATAATAATAATAATAATAATAAATTAGAAAGTGTAACATTTCTCCTAAAAATAACTCTTTAGCTTTAAAAATTCTATTTTCCAATGCAACTCAAACATGCTAGGCTTGTGAGAAGCCAGGTATCAAGACAAAATAAGATCTTTGGTCTATATTGTTTGGTGTTGATTCCAATTTTTATGGGAATTTAAAATATCTTATTGGCCTCCCTCTCTGAATTATTAATTGTGGCATTTTTGCACGCTCACCTAATTGTGCTGTCCATTGTTGTAAACTTGGAGCATATTTCAATTGGTTCACAATTTTAAATGATGCACTATGATCACCAGCGTTGACCTTTCCTTTGTTGCATATATAGCGCCTCAGTGACATATGCAATTGGGAAATGGCTCAAGAATTTTTATTTATTTATTAATTAATTAATTAATTATTATTATTATTACTTGTGAGGACCAACTCCATATAAAAAACTATCCAGTTTTACATAAGATGCTCATATGCTTCTTGATAGATTTTATTTTATTTTATTTTTTATTTTATTTTATTTTATTTTTTTAACTTTACTTTAGACCCCTAAATTACCAAGTAATTTGAGAAGTTCTCAAACTTCAAAACCTCTCAATTTGGACTCTTAAACTTTCAATTGTAATCAATTTGAACATCTCCGTCAAGTTTTAAACGTTAAAATGGAGACAATGACGTTTATACCCCTTACTTTTTTTTTTATAAAATTTCAAATTTACCCTTAATTCCAAATTAAAAAATAAAGTTAAAAAAAATCAAGGATATTTTGGTCTTTTTAGGGGTAAATCAGGGAAGTTAATGGCTAAATCTGACGGAGGGGTTCAAATTGACTGCAATTGAAATTTCAGGGGTCTAAATTGAGAGGTTTTGAAATTTGGGGGCTTTTCAAATCACATGGTAATTTAGAGGTCTAAAGTGAAGTTATCCCTATTTTTTTTTTTTTTCTTAATAGATTGGTTTCAGTAAAATTGTGATTGTATATTTGGCTGCAAAAAAATCTAGCTTTGTATATTCCTAAGGGAATGTGGTATCTAGAAAAGGCTAGAAATTGTAGGGAAATATATAATGTAACTTTACATTAACAATCTTATATGCTTGCTGGTGGCGGAATAATGCTTTCAAATTGGAGTTAAATCACTTAAAAAATGGTCTACCACTTGTCTGTCCTTATGCACCTGTTCCTCAACAGCCATTTTTTTAACACATTATATTGCAAGTTCTCGTTTTCATAATGAAACTTAGGGCTGTTTGTGATTGCGTTTGAGAAGTATAAAAGTATTTTTAATATTTAAAAAGTTTGTTTGAAAAAAAAAAGAAAAAAAAGAGGTACTCGTTTGGTAAAAAAAATTAAAAACACTTTTAAGGGTCCAAAAAGCCTAAAAATAGTCAAAATGCTTGACTTAAAAGCTCTATTTGTCAAACAAGCTCTTAATATATATATTACTTTCATGTGCAAAAAAAAAAAAAAAAAATTGTGGTTGTTTCGTGTCTGAACTCCTGAGTTTAGGGCATATTTGAGTATGCATTTAAAAAGCTTAAAATTGCGTTTAATACTCAAAAAGTCCGTTTTAAGAAAAAGAAAATACCAGTTTGGTAAAAAAAAAATTGAAAGCGCTTTTAATTGTTCAAAAAAAAAAAAAACTAAAAATGGCAAAAACACATTTTTAGCAAAAGTTTAAAAATGAAGCTTTTGCCAAAAAGCGTTTTTTGACTTAAAAGTTGTATTTCTCAAATAAAATTCCAAACATGCTCTTAATATGTGTTTTCTCCCCAGAATGAAACACACTATTAGAACAATATTTACAATGTTCACAGTCTAAATGCCTCACAAGTTTAGAAAACAAGATAGAGAGAGATTCTTCATTGATTTTCACTCATGCACTTGCAAGCTTTTTCCACACACACACCAACACAAAGCCCCACAACAAATGAAATTCTTGTTCTTGTTCACACATTGTTGCAGAATAATGACATTATATGTATGTCTTAGAGTAACGCTTCAAACAAGGCGTTACTCTATGCTTTAATAGTTATATATATAAATAATCAATGAGCCATACTCAAACATATCAACTACGTACGTGGCAAATAATCAGGTAGTTCTTGCATAGATACAAGACTGCCCCATAATATACAATCAAGCACTCGACCAAGGACCACCTTCGCATTACAAGGGTCGCCATCCCAAAAAATAGGTATTATTCCTTTCTACTCAAAAGTCTCTTTATTCATTTTTATTTTTAAAGTTACTTATTGACTTAAGCATCAGAATCTCTCAAGTTTCCTCGAAGTTGGCGCTTTTACAGTGACTTTCTCATTGCTTTGCAAGAGATACCCATCGTTCGGTTCGACTTAAAACGGACAAGAGGAATTCTTTCCATGGCTTACTAGAAGTTCGGCTAACTCTTCCCTTTAGAGTGAGCTTTGTGGTTTTCTTTCGTTCTTGTTGAACAAATACCTAAAATCCCTCGACGGCTCTTGTTGTACCGTTCGGTCCAACCGTGCAAAAGTCTGCTTTAAATGTGGTATAAAGGAAATCTGCTTTGAGAGACTATCTTCTCGTAACTTCATATGCCACATGATTTTTTTAATATAAGTGTTACACATCCATCTCTTTTGCAAATTTATCAATGAATCTATGAGACTTACATGTGGTCCTACAAATTTAAAGTAAATTTGTTAATTTCTTATACGGAGATAGGCAAAAAATAAGCAAAAAATGGAAACCAAACATTTCCCTTTTGTTAATGCGAGTGGTATTAGAAATGGGTCTTAAGCTTAACTCAACCCAAAAATTAGCTCAAGAGTTGAGGTTTCCCCTCAACTTTATAAATGGCCCATCTCCTTAATACCCGGGCAATGTGGGACTTTTAACACGCCCCTTCACGTGTGACGGGAGGGCATCCAAGCCAACACGTGCAACAATGGGTGACGGTGGGCCATAGCCAATTAATTGGGTTAGACTCTGATATCATATTATAAATAGGTATTGGGCCTAACTCAACCCAAAAGTTAGTTCAAGAGTTGAGGTTTTCCTTTAATACCCAGGCAATGTGGGACTTCCAACAAGCGGAGGCTGATCTAGTGGACGTCAACATATCTCACATTTTTTTTTCCTAATCAAATAAAGAAAAATGGGTTACATGAGATTAAACAACAACAAAGGGGTGTACACCCCTACAACAAACCCAAATGATAATGTTGTTGTTGTTTGTACTGGATCAATGTTTTTTTTTTTTTTTTAAGATAAGGTTAATGATTGATTATTCAAAGAAATTTTTTAATTTAATTAAGGACGGCTAAGGAAATACAGTATGACTTTCGTATGATTGTTTTATTTTGTCCTTTTCTCTTCTTGGCCAAACAGGAATATCTTACGACATTCTTTGTAGACATGAAAACCTTGTTCAGAATATGTGGAAACAACGAGGAAAGAAACTAAAGTATGCAAAGGAGAAAACATCCTTTCATAGATGAACTTTCCTCGAAGCTTGGAACCAGCAGAAAGCAAATTTAATAGTGACAAAGAAATGAAGAAATTTTCCTTCCAACAAATTTCATTTTCTTGTTTATTTGAAAAGGTCTATATTGAACCATAAAATATGGAGAGAAAAAAGCGGGAAGTAAAGAGTGAAAAAAGACACAATAAATTTTATGATGGTTTAATGTTAGATAATTATGTTCCCCACGTCTAATTGTCTTAAGGGCTATATCTTTCTCTTATTGATTTTATTATTGTTTGCAATATAAATGTTTCTATTTATAGAGAAACTATGGCAGGTGAGAGAATACAAGTATAATAAGATTCGATTACAATTTACAATCAAACCTAAATGGAGAATATTTTTGTATCAACCTAATATGGAAAAATATTAGCCTACTATGGAAATCATATATTCTAACATCCCCTTCAAACTCAAAGGAGGAGCTTGAATTTGGAAAGAAAAACATATATATATATATTGGTAAAGTTCACATACCCCTTTCAAAATATCACTCAATTGATAATGTCTACCTCAAACTTTCAATTACGACAATGTACCTCATAAACTACCAAAACATTGTCAATATCCCCCCAAAGCTAGCAAAAAGATCAAAATGCCCCTATATATTTCTCAATATGACAAAAATACCCCTAAAATTAAATACTAATAATAATAATAATTTTTTAAAAAACTAAAATTTTAATTTTTTTAAAACGAAAATTTTTATTTAAAAAAACGATTTTTTTTTTAATTTTTATTTTTTTAGATTTTTTTTAAAATATGTTTTAAAAAAGGAAAATTTTATTTTTTTAAAACGGAAATTTTTATTTAAAATTTATAAAAGAGAACATTTAAAAAAAAAAAAAAACAAGCAAATTTTTTTCAATTTTTATAAATAAAAAAACAATAGAAATTTTTTAATTTTTTTTCTTATAAAAAGATTTTTTTAAAAAAAATTTAGGTTTTTCCATAAATTTTAGTATTTCTGGAAAAATACTAAGGGTAGTTTTGTCATTGAGGAAGACATTGACAATGTTTTGGTAGTTTGGAGGGTACATTGTCGCAATTGAAAGTTTGGGGAAGGACATTGTTAATTGGGTGGTAGTTTGAAGGAGGTATGTGGACTTTCCTTTGTTATTTTTTTCTTGCAAAAGTAGATGAGAAGTGCTAGAGAGCCAAATAAATGAACCCACAAAAATTTCTAAATTGACGTGGTAAGGGTTTTTAAATTAAAAAAAAAAAAAAATGTAATTCTCTCTCTCTTGTCTGTCACTCACAATCTGCTACGTCGGTTTAAAATTTTTTCTATATTCATTTGTTTGATTCCCTAGTACTTCTCAAAGTAGATATGAGGAGAATAGTGGATGAACGGGTTTGGGGGGTGCCAACAAGTACTCTAGAGGTGAAACTCCCGTGAAGAACACTGAAAAATTGGAAGAGAGTGTTTGAATTCACATAAAAGTTGTTAGTTGGCTCTAATACCATGACAGACAATAAAATATGAAGAGGAAAAGCGAGACCAGAGGCAAAGAATAGATACAAGGAATTTTGAAAATAGTGTGGTATTAGACACCTACTCCCACCACATTTAATTGCTCTTATTGTCTTAATTCTTGTTTACAATACAAAGGACATTATTTGTAGGAAAACTATGGTAGGTGAGAGGATACCAATATCGTCTAAGATTTGATTAAAATCAAATCTAAATAGAAAATATTTTAATATAATATGATATGGAAAAGTCAATACTCTTACAAAAAATAATAACAATAAGAATAAAAAAAATGGAGGCAAATTGGTGGCCGATGAGACAAGAAGAATTGTCAAAAACTTCATCATTTCTGTGGAAGTAAAGGCAGAATTTGATTATAATCGGATAAAAAAGTAGTCAAAAAGTCTAAGTAAAGCAACGAAAAGAAGACCAAAGTAAGCAAAACTAAAGAGAAAATGTATAAGGTGAAGATCTACATATACAAACACATGAAGAAGAAATCTAAACGTAAATCTCATTCATGGCAGTTTCACCATCATCAAAAACAAATGTCTGTTTCTCTTAAGAAATCTGAAAGAAGAAAATTGAAATCTGCCAAGTCTCAAGGTAAAAAAAAAATGGATACAAAAAAATCACTGAATTACATAAAGCTTATGCAGGTGAAATCACACCAATACAAGCAAAGAAGAGTTGAATTCTGCACTAAAATTTGTATATGTGAATTTACATCTCAAAGTACACACAGCTCAAGTATGGTTTGCCAACAAAATGGTTGGCGTTTCTATCACCACTGAGCTTTCCAGCATACACCTTTAAGGCTTCAGAAAAACTTCATCAGAAGCAAAACAACACTATCTCTATAAACCAAAAAAAGGGACCCAAAAAAGAAAAAAAGAAGAAAAAATTTGGTCTTTCTACCCAAAAATCTAGCTTGAGATCGAGACAGGACACCTGATCATAGGCACATCTACAGGCCTCCTCCGAGTTACAATCAATTTCAACATGAAACACCATGAAATTGTAACTCCCAGAGCTACAACTCGACCTCCTGCAAGTCCAGCAAGAACAATTACAAGGAGAGATAAATACACCCAATTTCCTTTTATTTCTCTCCCCTCCTTTTTCAGTGCTGAGTCATTAGAACTATGGTTTCCATCATCAAGCACTTCTGGTAAAAGCGACAACGTCGGCGATCTATGCTGGCTTTCTCGCTCTTGCTGATCATCTTGCTCCTCAAGGCTATCATCCCCAAAAACACTAGACACCTCGCTGCTAGACTCCCCCTCCTTCATCCCCTGACTCTTTTTATCCTTCTTCGAATTACGCAACTTCTTCGGCAACAGTTTCTTTATAATCTTTGCTTTTACTCTAGCACTCCGGCTAAGCCGATCCCCACGTACCAATACTCGGCCTCCATCCATCTCTTCCTCCAAATCCTTGAAATTTTTCTCGTTATCCAAACAGCCCCATCGCTTATCACGGCTAAGCAACTCAAGCTCCGGTCCAATACTAGCAATCTCCCCCACACGCTGCTCTTCATTCACATCACAATTGGATTCTACAATCTGAATATCCTCCTCTGCAACCGAACCTTCATGAGTATTCACACTCTTCAAAACCAAGAAACCGTTTTCGATCCGCACAATTTGCGAAACCCTTTGGAACAAAAACTCGAACACCGTTCTGGCAGTACCACAAGGTCCCAAGAAACGAGCGTAGCGCTTCCACGCACGGTCGGCAAAAATAAGCAGAAACGCGGACATGGTAATACCAACGGCAAGCCGTTTGGTGCTCATGGCCAAAACCAGCAGCATCACAAACAGCTTGAAAGCCACCGCGTAAACCGCTCGTGGCAGATCACGACGATCCGCGCACAGAGGCTCGGTACTTTTATCTCCGTCGTGCACAACTTCTTCAATCTCATTCAACGGCGTGGGATCAGCGTCACCGTCAAAACCGGAAGACCCAGAAACCGTCGACGAGTCAGACACCGACGGCGGCGGTGAAGGTGGGGGGAAACTGTGTTGGATCTGGAGATGGGTTTTGTTGGACTTGTTGATCTTCGAGCTCTTCTTCCTCAAACGGTCACGGTTCTTGACGAAGAGGTCAATTAGGGACGTGGGGAAGCCCGTCTCCACCACAAGCGACCCGCCGCGCTTCGGCGGAGACTGGAGATCCGCCACGATGCGCGAAATCCGCGTCCCCGTCCCCCTGTGATTCTTCTTCCAAGGAAGCGTCGGCATGGCTCGTTCGGTTGGAGATCTGGGATAACTTGGAATCGGTTATTCAGAGAAAATCAGGAAGCAAAAGGAATTGCTCAGATGTGAACACAAGATTTTCAACGGTAATTTTGAAGCATGCTTGTGAGAAAGAACTTGGAATTTACATCCTCTTTATACATTGCGTTTTGTGTTAATGGTCTGTGAGAGAGTGTCTTATTTTTTTTATTTGTTTTTTATTCGGAAATCGAATCCTAGGAAATTATAAAAAAAAATACAAAAACACAAAAACAATTGAGAACGCGGTGGGAGCGGGGGAGTAGGGCGCGTCTGAACAGGAGGGAGAGACAGACCGTTGAGGGTTGAAACTTGGACCATTGAAAGCTTTGTTTTGTTTTTGTTTCTGTTTTTGTTTTTGGTCTGAGAATTTATAATTTATGTGATTAGGTTTTTAGTTGAGATTTTGTTTACTACATGGGGTAGGGAAAAAAAAATGGTTCCCCAATTTATGGTAAAAGGAATGTATAAGCTGAAAAGAGTAATTTTAAGCTGGTTTTGTATGCTATTTTGGGCTTTTTATTTTTTTTTATTTTGGGGTGTGGCTGTTATGTAGTTTATATTGGATAGATTTAGTTTTTTTTTTACAGGGGTTAAAATTTTGTTATATTCACCTAACAAAATGAAATAGTTTACCCAAAAAAAAAAAAAAAAAGTAAAAGAAATAGTAAATCCGTTTTTTTCTTCTTATGTGTAGTTTATATTGGATGGATTTAGTTTTTTCTTATTTCTATACACTGAATGAGTGAATTTGTTATTGAATTGCGAAATTTGGGAAGATTACATTTTACCTTATAAAGTTTGAGTTGATTTTTAATTTGATCTCTAATGTCTTAATTTTTGCAATGTACCCCCTAAATTTGTAAAAAAAAATTTTCAATTCGATTAATGTTATCTCAAAATTTCTATATTGCTCTTAATTTTTTTATTAAAAAAAAAAAATTGGGAGTGCAAAAATGGCTAGATGGCCAAAGGGGTGGCCTTTTTTTTTTTTTTTTTTATAAAAAAAAAATTAGGGACAATATAAGAATTTTGGGATAACATTGGTCGAATTAAAAAAAACTTGTAAGTTTGAAGGTGCATTGCAAAGATTGAAACATTGAAGGTCGAATTGAAATTCGTTCAAAACTTTAGAAGGGTAAAGTGTACTTTTTCCACGGAATTTATATGCATGTGAATTTACAAATTCAATGATAAATTTACAAAAGAGATAATTAAAAAATGATTAAGAAAATGATGTGTATAATATATCATTAGTTTTACTTACCAAAAAAAAAAGTTAAAATTTAGTTATATTCACCGAATAAAGTAAATGAAATAGTAAATCGGTTCTTAATTAATTGCTTATGAGGCAATCAATAATCAGTTTTTTCGGGTGGTAAAACTTCTCGGTTTTCACACCTGGAATTAAACGAGGGAATAATTTTTATTGGACACCTTCCTTGCATTTCTCTGGCAACGGTTTATTTATTTATTTTTTTATAAAAATATACCATTTGTTAAGATTATTATTTTTTATCCTTTATTTTTATGCTCAAAATAAGTCAAATCAGAATATTTTTTCAAACCAAAAATAAAATTATTTCTCATAACACACTAACAGACAATGGCCCTTTTTTTTTCTAAGTATTTAATAAACAATTTATTTTAAAAAGAAAAATAGAAAACATTTTTTTAAGAAAAACACAAAAATAGTTTTTGAAAAAACCTTTCACATCCTATATAAATACGTTGAGAAAACAATTGTGAAATTTTCTAGTGTAAGCACAAACATTATTTATAATTTTTCTATTTTTTTTTTTTAAAAAAAAAAAATCCGAAATCAGCCATTGCGGGTGGTTCTCCCAGTTGTCTCGTATGGCTAGAGGGGGCTCATCTACCCATCAATTTTTTTTTTTTGGGTGACATATGTCATAATATGATTGGTACTGAAGTAACATTTAACTGTTTTGTTTCAAATTTTTTATTAGGGATTTTTTGTTCTCTTTTTGGTTAATACAAAGAGCTATCAACCAACTTTTAAATTTTAGGGAGGTAATTGCAAATCAGTGCAATTTGAGAAAACCACTCTTAAAGACGTGACGTGATGTGATTGGTTTTCTAATTAAGACAGAGTCAGAATTCATTTGGACTAATTGCTATATATAATTTTCAAAGTTTATGTGACGTGATTTTTCAATTAAAAAACTAATCTTAAAAACAAGGTCGGCGAGGTTTCAAACCCTCGGTAATCCGTTTTAACAAGAAAAAGGAAAACCTCTTATGATGGGAGATTCTTTCTTCCTTGAGTTGGTCTTCTGATACATGATTGGGGCAAAATTGAGATTCTTTAAGTAAATTAGTGGAAAACAAGGTGTCTTTGCAATTATTTACTCTAATCGAAAGCAATAAAATAAAATAAAATTAAACCTAAAAATGAAAACGTGAAAATGAGAGGATAATTTATTATATATATATATTTTAAAACGGTGCCGTGCCATTTTTATCTTCTATATATATCACAAAAATTAAAAGAAAATAAACGCACGCGGTTTACATTTAATTCCACAAATTTGATTGAGCTACCGACCAACCAACCAACCAACCTAACAACAACATCTCTGTTGAAATAACAGTGTAGCCACGTGGGCTGTTTTTATTGGCTACAATTTTCTTTTGGCTAACGTCAACGAGTTTTAATTGGCTATCTTTAAATAAGAGATAAGGGTTAAACACAAAATATTTTTTTTACTTTCATATCACATCAAAAGAGCTAAGAATTTTATGAGCTTAAAATACTCTCCTTGGTGCTTTTTTCTTGCAATAGCTCTTCTCTTGGGTCGAACATCATATGCATTTTTTTGTGCTCTTGGTTGTGCCGTTTTTTATACCGCTATAGTTGATGGACCTTCAAACTATTTTTTTTGTGACCCCTCAAATGTAGGGATAAAAGTAGAGCTGACAATTTTGACACGACTCGACAACTTGACACGAACACAATATGAAATTACCAAGTTTGAATTTACCCTAAACAAGTCAATGCATTTATTTTGCTCTCAATGGGTTAGCCCGCGGATCACCCGTGGGTGACCTGTTACACCCATTTATTTTTTAATTTTTAATTTTTTGGTTTACTCTTAATGGGTTTGGGTCATAAACGGGTCAATTGGCCGCCGTTTATGACCTAACTCATCACTTTTATTAAAAAAAAAAATCATTTTCTAAGCAAAACGGGTTAAGTGGGTCGTGTTGGATGACCCGTGATATTGTCGTGTCATGTTTGGGTTTGGTGGAGCCGACCCGTTAGCTAAACGGGTCGTGTTTGAGTTTACCCTAAACAGGTAATGGGTCATTACGAGTCGTAAACGGGTCGACCCGCATACCTGTTTTGCCACCTCTAGGTAAAAAGTCGATTAGTAAAATTCACTAACCATTAACCCTTAAAAAAAAAAAAAAACTAAAAAAAAAAATGTAATTTCTATGGTAATACGATAATACCTAAGAGTGAGAAGGCAGGTGGCTAACCACATTAACCGCTAACCGCTTTTAAAGGCGATTAAGAAAAACCACTTTTAAAGGCGATTAAGAAAAACTGCTAAGCGCCTAAACATGTAGAGTTAGCGGTTTTAAATTTTTTCAAAACCACCAACAGTAGGCTGTTAGCAATTTTTATTTTATTTTATTTTTTTGAAATGCAATTTTTATTAATTAGCTTCAAAAGGGATTAGCAGTTATCCTTAATCAAATGAACCGAATCATTCATTGAACCTATTCCAAATTGTTTTAAGTTTTTTCTGCACCGATGATGATGTGATTGCTTTGAATTATTGTTGGTTTGCCTCAAACCTTTTTATTTTTTTTTATTTTTATTGGTATATTTTTTGTTTTGTTTTTTTTTATTTTTTTTGTGATGAATATATTCTGAGATCTTTTACATAAAAAATGATATAAAAAAAAAAAAGAAGAAGCTTTAAAATGCAGACACGTAGAGGGTAAAAATGATTTTGGCAGGCTTCCCATGTGAGCCGCCCCACTCCCACAATGATGAATTGGACACAGCTTGCTCCCATTGTTGGAACAAATGAAGATATTCCTTCGCCATTTTCCTCACAATAAGAAAAAAGAAAAAGATAAAAAAGATTTTAACTTTTTGGGGCAAAGTGGAGAAAATGATAGACTACAGAAGTAGGCATGCAGTGGGGGCAGGCGAATGTCACTGTGGGAGTGAGTGCAGTTAGTCTAAGGGTGGGACCCCATCTTTTTCCCTCTTTGCACACGTTGTTCATTTGTCTTTCATGTCTCTTTTCTCAATTATTAAAAATCAAAAAGACAAAAAAAAAAAGTTGGTGTAAAACACAAGTTAGAGGGACACTATGATAATGAGAAACACGTGGTATGATGAGATTTGACTGACATTTTGGTCTCCTATGATGCCTTTGTTTTTTTTTTTTTTTTTTATGGGTTGCTTTTTTAATCTGCCCAATTTCTTTTCATTCATTTTGAAAATCAACCCCGGTTAACTTCTTTTGCTGGCGTGCATTGGATTTCAATTGAGATTTCTTCCACTTTTAAGTTAATTTTAAGGGTGAGATTCTATTCAAAATTTGTATTATTTGGTATTAAAGTGTTACGAACTTACATTCGTAACGGAATAAATTAGATTTTAAGTGAACTTAGATCTTAAATTCTAATGGAACTTAAACCTTTCAAACACAAGGTTTTTGTGATTAATTCTTTTTTTGCTTTTTTTTTTTAATTTTATTTTTATTCATAATATAATGATTTTTAAATAAATAAACTATTACAATATTTTATAGAGTTGTGTCATCAACTGTTATTAAAATATTTATTAGATAAATGTAGTTATTAAGTTTTATTGTATGTGATTTAGGTGTATTAATGAAATTAATGCACAGATCTAAATCCTAATTTTTTTGTGACTTATGAATCCTAATTCGTAGTCGGTGATGAAATTTAACGTTTCATCTAATAAGACTATAACACATCAATCATGATGATATATTTTAATCATGGAAATGGAGACTTCTGATTGATATATTGGTGTGTTTGAAATAACTAAACTAGATCACGTGAGTTGTTATTCTATAAATTACTGTCGAGTAAATAATTTTAACACACGACGACATATCGCATTGGGTTTCAATCCATAAAGAATGTGAACTTAAAATGTAAAGTGCATGTTACTTTAATGCATTTAAGAGTGAGATATTGCATGGTCAATACCTCAATATAATGGTTGATCACATATAGTATTGTAAGAACAATATTCTTCAAGATGAAATTCATAATTTCTTAGAAGGATAAGAAACTACCACTTCATATAGATTTAATGCAAATGGATTATTCTGAGTCTAGGGCCTAAGGTATTTAGTAAAGAGTTACTAAAATAAATATCCTCGATGCAATTTGATTATAAGAGTATAAGAATAATCAAAAGATTAAATCAAGGACTCAAGGAATTAATCTGAAACCCAAACTCTTGTTTACTGTTTATTTTATTAACTTTTGTTTAATACCTTGTTTGGCTATTTGATTCCATGGATTTAGTTTGGGTTGGGTTGGGTTGCTTTTAAAGGAAAGGTGGGGACTTTAACTATTGCTTATGATTTCGTGGCTTCTTGTTGGTGTAAGATTAGGTCTGAGCCAGTGCCTTATGCACTCACAAATAACCCATTGTAGGTTGATGATGTTTTTAAAAATTGTTGGGTAATAAAGGAGACACCTTTAAGGGTTTCGTGCTAAAAGTAGAACTTTTGATATCTAAATGTATTTTAGGTTTGTAAAGTGTTTACCATGAGGATCTTCGGACCCTCTAATATGAGTGAATTTTAGTTAAGAGGTAGGACATGGAAATGGCCCAAAATGGGTTCAAGACAACCCATGGTCGATCAACCCTCCGCAATCATCAATCATTTCTCGTGAGTGACTGTCACCCTTAAGCTAGTGATCAATCACATCAGCCTAAAAAACACAGATTAAGTGTATAAAGTGTGTTTAGGATTTGTAGATAAGTATGGATTTACATAAGTGAGAACTTTGACCATTCAAAGCGTGAGGTTGTTTTTACCCTTTGAGGTAAGTAATCACCCATGAAAATGCCAAAATATTTTGTTATCAAACATGAATATTTTATTTATAAACTGTGCACTTTTGACATACATGTTTCTCTTGAAAATATGTCATGAGCCCTAACACTATATAAATGTTGATTTACAATTGCATTGATATTCATTATATATATTACCAATGAAATAAATTGTGTTATCAACTAGAAATATGATGTTGTGTGATGTATCACTATTGGAAAAAGGGGTAAAGAATTTGGGATGCGTACACATTAGTATATGGACTTGACCTTGTGGTTCGAGTTTATTTTAGCATTAATTGCTTTGGATTCAATGGTTGATACAGGCAGTCGAAGAACTAATGGTGGCTGGCCATCATATTTACTAAGGCATTGGTGTGGTACCACATGTGCCACAAGGTGTGCGAACCACACCGTACGAGAGTTAAGGGTACGGATAGGCCATGTGTAGGATGGCTATGGACTCTCATTGCATGGGCCACATTTTGTTGACGATCTACTTACTAAGTCATGGACTTAGATAATACTTTTTCACCTGTAAAACAATCAGCATGTGTTAACAAGAGAGTCGATTAGAGTTCTTTTACAAGGACTTGAGTCATAGTGTGAGGACTCGTAGAGGCAGTGTTGGGTGTATTTTTTGTGTATTGTTGTACTCATGCGAGCATAATATGTTGTTTTAAATGGTTATGCATTTCCGTTGAAGGCTTTAATTTGTATTTGAGTAAGAGATGTTACTAGCGTAATAATTTTCAGTTCATACTAACAGTTCGATCACTTTCCACTGCATTTTATCCTAATATTTCTTATAATGGGTATACCCATGATAAGGGACGTTACAAGTAACACTCCAAGTTAATTAATTTTGTGAGCGTTACATTATGCCTTAATTTAGTCTTTGTTTCGAGTGAGAGTTTAATTTTAATTTAACTCCTAACCTTGGAAGGATTAGGATTTTAATGTGATTAGAATCATAAACATAATGGTATTAGGATTCCAAAGCATTGGACCAAGTTTCCTAGTCGAATTATGGCTCCTCTTAGGGGTTAGATGCCTACATAGAGATGGGTCAGTGTGATGAGAGTCCACCCTCGTGGCCAACCAATAGTCATCAAGAAGAACATCCAGGAAGATCAAAAGGGCCCTAGCCAATTTTTTGTTCCCTTGCATGCATGCCAAAGTATGTGACTTCACCAATCAACATACCTCTTTGTTGTGGTTTAAAATTAATAAATAAATCGTGTAGCATGCAAATATGAGCTCGGCTAGAATATATTGTGTGAGGTTTGATATTATGGGAAGATATTTGCATTGCTTGTAATTGATAAAATCAAATCAAAAACATTCAATACTAATTTGATTTTATAAACCATATCATTTTGTATTCTCTCCACATTCCTATAAGTAAAATCATTAAGTGAATAAGAGCAAATGTAGCCTTAGGGCCTTATCTGTGAACATAGGTCATAGACCTATTAATTTTGTATTTGAGTAAGAGATGTTACTAAAGTAATATTTTTTTGCTCGTACCAACAGTTCAATTTCCACTTCATTTTATCTTGATATTTGTTATTATGGGTAGCACTTCCATTTAATTATCAGGTAATTAAATTAGGGGTGCTACAAAGTTAACTGTTATTGTTAATTAATTTTTGAAGCGTTACATTAGGCCTTAATTTAATGTTTGTTTCGAGTGAGAGTTTGAACTCCTAACCTTCGAAGGATTAGGATTCTAAAGGGATTAGAATCATAAACATAATGGTATTAGGATTCCAAAGCATTGGACCAAGTTTCCTAGTTGAATTAGGGCTCCTATTTTGGGTTAGACGCCTATTTAAAGATGGGTCAGTGTGATGAGAGTCCACACTTGTGGCAAAACAATAGTCCTCGAGGAGAAGATCTTAAGGAACAAAAGTGCCATAGCCAATTTTTTGTTCCCTTTCATACCAAAGTATGTGACTTCACCTATGTGTTAGACTATTCGGTAAATGGTTAAATTCATCTTTTTCTATCAGTTTAAGCTTTTTGAATAAATGATGATTTAAGTATTTAACATGGTATCAAAGCAGATATCTTGAGTTCAGACCATGTCTTAGTCAATTCACTCCTCATTTCAATTAAATATTCTACGTGTTTGGCCTCACCTATTAAATTGCAGTTTGAGCTCACATGTGAGAGGAAATATTAAATTATTGATTAAATAATTAAGTTTAATCAATAAATGGATGTTAAAATATTGAGTAAATGATTAAATTAATTTATTTCTAGCCGGTAATTTAACATCATCAATACACCTATTTATTTTTTTTTTATACTTTTTCAATGTGGGACAGAAATCTCACAAGTGCATGCACAACATTAAGGGTATAACTCACATTTGAAAACCAACTTGTAAATGAAGGATGCCCAAGAACTTATATACACAATTAGACTTAACCCATGTGGGACATAATGACTCTATTATATCAGTTCCTTTGGTGTTTATTTTCTGTTTGTTGGTTTTAATGAAGCTTTTTCGTCCCAAATAATAATAATAATAATAGGGAAAAATATAAAAAAAAACCCCCAAAATTTTCAGCTGTTTGCAATATAGCCCATAATGTTCAAAAGTTGCTAAAGTAGCATCCCAAACTACCAAAATGTATCAAAAAGACCACTTATTTTTTTATATTCCTATAATATCCCTATTCTTTTAACAAATAAAATAATAAAATAATTGTAAAAAACAAAAAACAAAAAATTAGTGAAAAATACTAAAAAAAAAAAAAGTTTTTTTGAATAAATAAATAATTAGTCACTGTAATTGGTCTAAATTACAAATTGCTTCATGTCGTATTAAAGTAAAATCAATGGGCGAATAAAAACAATTTTTTAACTTGACTTCAGGAACTAATTTTTTTTTTTTTTTTTTTTTGAATATCTTAAGAACCGCACCTTTGATTTTACTTTAATACGACATGAATAGTCACTGTAGTTGGCCTAAATTATTTATTTATTCCAAAAAAACATTTTTTTTTTTATTTATTCGCTCATTGATTTTTTTTTTTTTTTTTTTTGTATTTTTTGTATTTATTATTTTATATGTTAAAAGAATAGGGGTATTATAAGAATATAAAAAAAAAAGTGACATTTTTGATACATTTTGGTAGTTTGGGGGCTACTTTAGTACCTTTTGAACATTGAAGACTATATTGCGAACAACTTGTAGTTTGAGAAATTTTTTATGTTTTTCCCATAATAATAATAATAATAATAATTTTCACTGAATTAAGGGTTCACATCTAGCAAATAATTTTATAATAAGGCTGATAAATACAAGTGAAAAAGTGACTTTTGGATAAGGCCAGAACAAGTTTGTGATCCTTTTCATTACCCATATTTTCACTTCACTTCATGTCCAACTCTGATAACGATGGCCTAATCATTTTTATTTCCTCTCCGTCAAGTCTTTGTGGCTAGTGGCATGGCGTAAGTCACGCTTATAATTAAGATTAGCAAGAATCTCATCTAAATGAAATAGACTTCAAAATAGGGACAAAAAGTTAAAATCGTAAACATCATATAAAAACAAAAATATTAAAACTCTATGGACCAAAAAGAATCATACATACATATATATATATATATATATATATATATATGGATCCAGCTTTCAATTTGGGGAGGGACTAATTGGCAAAAAATATTTTAATTTTGTTTTTTTATTTTTTTTTCTTGTAATTTGGGGGGACCAGGGCCACTCCCAGTCCCCCCATTGATCTGTCTCTGATATATATATATATATATGACACATTTATACACAATAAAACTACAAGAATTTGGGTATTTAATGGCTTCTTAGAGCATCTTAAGAAGTTCTAAAACTTCTATATTGTGTATATTTAGAGCCTGTTTGAGATTGCATTTGAGAAATAGAGCTTTTAAGTCAAAAAGAGCTTTTGGGCAAAAGCTGCATTTTTAAGCTTTTGCCAAAAGTGTGTTTTGGCTATTTTTAGGCTTTTTGGACCCTTAAAAGCGCTTTTAATTTTTTTACCAAATAAGTATTATTTTCTTCAAACGAACTTTTTAAGTGTTAAAAGTACTTTTAAGCCCCTCAAACACAATCTCAAATAGGTCATTAGTTAACATGAGGCAAAAATCACGTCCAGCAACTTTCTTTCTAATTATGTAAAACATATTTTTTTGCTACACTGTAACAAAATGTTGGCTTTATTTTATTAATTCTCAGCAATACAATTTTTATCATCCGTGGTGGCGGTTTAGTGGTCTTAAGGAAATCCTCAAAGTGGTTGAACATGTATTAGGATGAGAGTTGAACTCTCAAAATGAGAATCTTCAATCCTATTAATATTAGCTGCCTTGAGTCCCACTGATGCTCTGATGTAATTGAGTCAAGCTACGGCTTACTCGCATTTGAGAAAACGTCTGCAGTTCGCACCATCTAAGCCCTTTTTGTGTGTTTTCTAGTAGGCATGTGTTATTATAGTCATGCCCATACAAAATGAATACAGTTGTCCTCAGCTCCCCCGCTTGCCCTTTTAATTCATTACTGATTCTCTTCCAAAAACTTCTACTAGGAAGATTAATTCAATGAGGGGCGAAACTGTGTATTAGCTTGAGGGGCTAATGTCCTCCTAAAATTTAATGATTTTTTATGATATGTCCTCTCAAAATTAAATTTTTAACCCCAAATTTTTTTAAAAAAATTTGTACCCCTACTCTTAAATGTCTAGAATTGGATCCTCTCCTCCGGTTCATATTCAGGTCCTTATAATTGAGGGATATTTTTATCATTTTACTTTATTAGAGATAAAGATACTCCTCAAATATTAATGAATTAGAGAGGATCTTATTTCTAAATGTGTAGTTCTGCCCATAAATTCAACGCAGAGCATTTCATTGCTCAAATCTCCATTGCCAAAGTGCTCAAGTTTGGAGCTTAATCTATTTTCCAAACCATCTCATCCTTTAGGACTAGTTTCTTTCTTTCTTTCTTTCTTTCTTTTTTTTTTAAAAATTTTTTTTTAGGACTAGTTTCTAAGTGCTGGATATTAGACTCTTTCTTCTTGGAATAAATTCTTTTTATGTATGAAACATTACAATACCTTAGTCCTTTATAATTGAGTAAATTGATTCTATTGAGAGAGAAAATGACTGTTGGTGAAAGCAAAGCAGGTTGGCGGATCGGATTTGGATCGACCTGCTTGACACGTCAACCCGAGCATGACCTGTTTAGATAAATAAGTAAGATCCTTAAATTCAAACACGATTTGCGAGTGATGCAACATGACTCGCTTGACTCATTTAATAAATTGGTCAACCCTTGTTTGACCCATTTAAACTCAAATGCATATGTTTAACCCATTTGACCTAACTCAATACGACCCTTTTGACCCATTTCAACCCGAACATGATCCGTCTCACACATTTGACTCGTTTCAATATGTATTGATTATATAAAAAAATATGGAGGCAAGTGGGTCAATCCGTTTTTGCTAAACCATAACCTTATAATTTTGTGTCGAATTCGTAAGTTGTATAAAAAATTACCAATATGATCGTTGGGAAAAAACCAGTAATTAATGTTTGGGAAGCTTTTGTGTGCTAATCCAAACATGTGGGTTTCCCAATTGGGCTCAATGGAGAGAATCTCATGCATGTTAGCGTCTGTAATTGTGCTGGTCCAGCCCAGAAAAAGGTGTTGTGGGGGCCATATAAGAAGATAAGAGAGCATCGGATAACACATGAAATGAAGAAGGAATTTGGACGCCAGATGGCAACAAAAACGCTCTGCCACAAAGCTAGGCCCAGCAAATGGGAGAGATACTGCCACGGGACACGTGCGTCCTTCATATCAAAATATGATCCTCTTCAATTTATTTGAATCGGAGAATATTCAGTTAGTTATATTAGATCGGTATTTTTGTTCTTTAAACAAATAAAAAGACAAAAATACTGCCACGAGACACCTGCGCCCGTAATATCAAAATAGGATCCTCTCCAATTTATTAGAACGGGAGAATATTTAGTTAGTTATATTAGAGCGGTATTTTTGTCCTCTAAAAGGTAAAAAAAGACAAAAATACTACCACGAGATACGTGTGCCCTTACTATCAAAATAGGATCCTCTCTAATTTATTTAAACGAGAGAATATTCAGTTAGTTATATTAGATCAGTATTCTTGACATCTAAAAAAGTAAAAAGACAAAAATACTCATTAAAGATATTTTTCATGTTCCCTTAATATCCCCATTGAAAACTCACACACTTTATGAATCCACATAAATTTATTTCTTAAATTCACTTCATTAGTTTGTTATTTATTTATTTAATTTTTTATAGATAAGAATGGGGAGATAGAAATTATAAAAGAGGATGTTTTATGATTAAAGAAAAAGGAAGCTGAGGAGAATTAAGGATATCACTTCCTTAAAAGAGTTTGCCATCTTATCAAGTTTGACTTGTAACCATGTAGGGATTAAGCAAATCAAGTTAACGTGGCACTTGGTTGGTTGGGGTAACTTTTAGAATTTTTGAAAATTTTGGGAAAAAGTATACTTACTTTTCTCAAAGTTTCAAACTATTATCTTATTGTTAATGTCCTTCACACTGTCGATTATGTTAATATCTTCTTTTAAACTACTAAAAATTGTTAATGTCTTATTGAAACAAGCAAAAAGAGAAAAATGACATTAAAAATATCAATAAAACACAAATATCTTTGTAAATTTGGAAAAAACTAAAAAAAAAAAAATTAAAAGGAGC
Organism: Corylus avellana; assembly: GCF_901000735.1. NCBI lineage: Eukaryota > Viridiplantae > Streptophyta > Magnoliopsida > Fagales > Betulaceae > Corylus > Corylus avellana. The sequence continues at coordinate 30,202,307 of NC_081542.1, forward strand.
CTTGGTTTTCATTTTTTTCAGTTTTTTATTATTATTATTATTTTAATTTTTAGTTTTATATATATTTAAAAAAATTTATTTATTTTTTTCAATAATTGTATGAAGGTAATTTTTTTTCTATTTATTTATTAGGAGGATATTGATATTTTTTGGTAGTTTAGGGAGGCATTAACAACAAGAGGATAGTTTGAAGGTTATATTTATTTTCCTCAAAATTTTAAAATATTATTTAGTTTGGTTTCATTAAAGTGAAGAGAATCTAAGGGGGGTTTGTTAAACACCCTTTCACCCCCAAATACTATTCACCTCATTTTTTTAAAAAAAAATTCAGCATAAAAATATGAGTAATTCTAGAAGTCTCTCTTGTATCCCTCTTGAATCCCTTCAAGAATGATGTGGCTATTAAAATCAGTACTTGATCAAAATTCAATAATGATCAATCACAAGCTCAATGATGATTTTAATAGCCACATCATTCTTGGAGAGACTCAAGAGGGATATAAGAAGGACTTGCAGCATTATTCTAAAAACATTATCCATTTTTATATTACATAATTTACTTTTTACTACTATTCAAATAAAAAAATCATTATATAACAAACAGTTCCATTTTTCAATATACTTTTGTTTTTCACTTTTTTATACCAATCATTACTCAATTTTTTTTTTTTTTTTTTTCACAAACTCATGAACAGTATTTGGCCGTTGCGTGGTGTTTACCAAACAATGCCTAAGGCTTTGTTTGGTAAAGGAGATGAGGTTAGCCCAGACACTATTCATCACAATTTCTCAAAAAAATTAACATCAAAACATTTTAACTTTTTCACTTTTTATATCAAATCATTCACTTTTTATTATTATTCAAATAAAAAAATCACTACAAAACAAAACTTTTTCACTTTTCTATACTACTTTTTTATTTTTTTAATACCAAACATTCTTATTTTTTTTCACATCAATCTACATCAACTACAGTGTCTAGGCCAACCCATTTGCCAAACACCACCTAAGTGCCGATAGGTATCTCGATTTTCCCAGTTGCCTTCTTCCTAACAATGTAGATTCCTTTGTGGAGAGGTGGAAATTCACATTCTAAAAGACAAAAATTCTCATACATTTTTATTAACAAGACAGGCTAAACATACTCTTGATGCAAGCTGCAGCAAGAGATGAGAGTTAATAAATTATTTCAATTAAGTCTTGGTTGCCCATATAGCATTTAAATATCTGGTCAATGTCATATATTTGCTGGTCTTTTCGTTCTACTCACATTTCATCTTAAATATTTTGTCATTTCTCTTAAATATAAAAAAACTGTTCCTTGCTTATGATTGCAGTGATAGTTGGACCACAACCAAATCATAAAAAAAATAAAATAATTTTAATGGTGTTTCTTCTCTATTTGGATATGATGCATCAAATGATGATGTTAGTATCCATGTGTGTAATAATGATTCTTTCAAGTGAGAATAGAGTTATAAGGGGTTGGGTGTCTTGGTGACCAACTATTAGAGAGAGTCAACTTGAAACTTTTGAGTATGCATAGAGTGGTTTAGATGGGTGAAAGTTGATGTAAAGTTTTTCTTCCATGTCATTGCTGGTTTAATTTTTGGGTAAATTGTACTTTGTTCTCCAAATTACCGATTCATTTGTACTCATATCTCTAAACTTTGGCAAACTGTAACTTGTCCATATTTTGTTGTGAGTTATATCACAGGTCGAAGTAGACCGTTAAATGTGGGTGAAAAACATATCACGTGTGTGGGATGAGTTAATGTAAGTCAAAGTTTAAAGGTGTTAGTGCAAATGGGGTTGTAATAGGATGGGGAGGGAGGGGAGAAGTGTAATTTACCCTATAATATAAGTATTGCGTATATATGACTCTACGCCATGTGAGACTCGTGTGATGGATTTTGTCAACTTTAATAGTCTAATATGACTCGAGGTGCAACTCGAAAGAAAATGATAGTTTGTATGAGAGAGTTGTAGTGAGTCGATGCTTAGAAGCATGAGGGCAATATGAGAATCTTATATTATTGAGAATCCTATTAGATTTCCAATCATTCTTAGAGTTGAGTTTAGTTGTATTCTCAAGAATCTAGATTCTCAAGCTTCGCAATTTTTAAAATGTGGATGCTAATAGGAATATAATGTGTCTGTTTGGTTTGGTGGTTTCAAAACGTATGGTTTGAAAAAATAGCGATTTCGAAATATAGTAAATGAAAATGTGATTTTCTTTTTTTTTTTTTTAAAAAAAAAGCACTTAGCGTTTAGTAGAGTAACAATTTAGGCTTTAAAATTGCGATTCAGCTTTTAAAAAAACACAGTAATTTTGTTTTCAAATCGTCATATTTTGAAAATGCATTCTCAAATAAAACAGTACTTTTCGCGATTTTGTTTTAAAACACACTTTTGACTTGCACAATTGCACTGCCAAATAAGATTTAAATACCTTAAACCAAACGACACATTATGTGTATGAGAAGATTCACCAAGGGCTGGATTTTGGAATACAAGATTGTAGTAAGATAAATCCCCTTCCATGGTGAAGTTACCCAATCCACCGAGAGAATTTGTTGTATATGTTAAATCACCACTTTTTAAAAAAATTTAAGTTAATATGAACAAATAAATTTAATACTTAATATATCATTACTTTAATGCTCACCCTCACGTGTGAAATATTTAATTAAAATGAGAGGTAAATGATAGAGTTAAGGTTCACACTCTAGATCTTTGGCTCTGATACCATATTAAATTACTAATTATTTCAAAAGCTTAAGCTGATAAGAAAAGGTAAATTTAATTATTTAATCAACAATTTAATACTCTCCTTCACGTGTGGGCTCAAACTCCCTTTAGGTGAGGCCTAACACGTAGACTATTTAATTGAAATGATAATTAAATTTACCTCTTTCTATCAGCTTAATATTTTAAGAAAAATGGTGATTTAACATAGTATTGGAACCAAAGGTCTTTAGTTCAGATCTTGATTTCGTCATTTACCTCCAATTTTAATTAAATATTCTATACGTTGGACCTCATTTATTAAAAGGAAGTTTAAGCTCACACGTGAAAAAAAAGTATTAAAGTGTTGATTAAATGATTAAATATACCTCTTCCTATAAGCTTAATTTTTTTTTTTTAATTTTTTTTTTATTTTTAAAAAGTGATGATTTAAGGGTATAGTCCTAAAGTTTCAAGGGCAACTCCTTTTTGGATGCTTTTATTCCTTTCCCTATTTGCTTAAAAGAAAAAACAAATTATCCTTTTGAGTTAGGATTACTGAGAGGACAGTCCTTGGTTCAAGCATGATGAAGAGGTTGGCCATTAGCATCATGGCAAACACTTGCAACATCAAACCTAAATGTTGTAGAATCTTTGTTATTCTTTTTTATTTATTTTTTAATTTTAATTTTAATTTTTTATTTTTAAGATATGAAGGTTGAAGGTTGATGGGAATTGATCATGAAAATTACATTGAGTATAGGGGGAAAGGAAAGGCACATGTTGCATCAAGATTGAGTAAAGTTCTTCTATATATATGTATTGTTGTTCTTTCTATACTTCTTGTGGTCCCTTTAACGTAGACATTCTAACTCCCACTTGATCTCTCTTTATCAAATTAGATGATATAACTAGAAATTGCAAAAATATGAAACGGTAGATATAAACTTAAATTGCGACAGGAATAATGACGAGCGTCGTTAGGGAAACTGTAACTTTTATTGCAAGTTTCTTACATACTGACATGGCGGTTTACATGATATTTATCACATCAATCACTACAATGTTGTCTATCATGTGACAATCTATATAACACTTTTCACGTTTACAAAATTGACGTGACAATCCATGTGGCATGTACCACGTTAACTACTAAGATGTGAACTGCCATGTGATGCACTTTCTTTAAAATGTGAGTTGCTACGTAAATTTATAAGAAAATTGTAATAAAAGCTATAACACCCGAGCATTTTTCAAGAATGAATAAATAAATAAATCACGCAATTAATTAATGTTTGATTGATTAGCCACCGTCATGCGTGATTTATTTATTTATTTATTTTTAAATTTATAAGAATAATTTTGTTTTCTTGAAATTTTTGAGAGATATTTTAACCTTTTGTTTTTCAAAAGGAAGTTTTGAAAGACATTATAATTTTTTACTAGTTTGAGAGACATTATTTTAAGGACATAATACCAATTCACTCTATTAAATGCCAAATGCCCTCTAACATGTGAGATGAACATGTTTTTCTTAAAATTCTTAACCGTCATTTATTACTTTCTACTAACCTAAGAATTTAATCATTAATTTTTTAGGAACTTAAATATATTAGAGGACACTTGACATTTAGTAGAATGAGTTGAATGAAGTTTATTAGAGTAGTTTCCTTTAAATCGGTTTAGAAAAAAATTATGTCCTTATTTTAATTGATAGCTTGAAAAAACATTGCAAATTTCTTAATAATTTGAGAGGAGTTGGAGTACTGCTTTCCCCTAAAGTTATTAAATACATTATCCATAAAAACACCATATTCGCATTTCAATGAACAATCATTTGAAAGTGGACTGTACCATGCCATTTGACCATAACAATTTATAAAATGGGGTGTTAATAAAATAAAATATCATAGGAGAGATGGTTAAAAAACTCCCAAAATATCATTATTTTTAGTTTTTAGTAATGATGGGATTATTTTTTTGACGTGATTTTTAAAATCACTATTAAATTTTAGATGAATTATACTTGAATTTTGATCCAGTGGTAATTTTAAAAATCACATTAACTTAAATAGGATAAAAAGATGGTCTTTAGTATTACTTTTTTTTTTTTTTTTTTAAATGTTTGCTTGACAAAAAAACTATAGTTAGTAACATTCCAAAAAAATCTTCTCACAAACAGATCTTTCGGATCGAACTGGATTCTAGAATATCTAGTTAATTATATTTGAAAGGTATTTTTATCTTTTTTTTTTAGTTTTTTAAGGACTAAAACACCCCTTCAATATAACTAACTAGTAACTAGATATTTTTCGATGCATTTATCCTAATTTCTTGAGACAGGTTTAACCCAAAAATAAGAAAATAAAAAAATAAAAAGAGGTGAGATGGGTGTTTCCAGAACAGTCTTTACAGCTCATTGGACCAAATTTAAAATTAAAACACCCGCAAAAACCATTGGTTCAGTGGTTATCCACATTTCCAAATATACCCCACGCCAGGTCACATATTTACACACCCAACCCCACCTATTTAGCCCTCCTCACACTACCCTTCTTTACCCTCCATCTATTTCCGACACAGCCAAACCCATTTCTCTGTGTGTTCCCCCCACTCACATCC
>NC_081542.1:30207755-30269220 GCF_901000735.1 Corylus avellana
ATGTGATTTAGGTGTTTTAATGAAATTAACGCACAGAAGATCTAAATCCTAATTTGTTTGTGACTTATGAATCCTAATTCGTAGTCGGTGATTAAATTTAACGTTCATCTAATAAGACTATAACACATCAATCATGATGATATATTTTAATCATGGAAATAGAGACTTCTGATTGATATATTGGTGTGTTTGAAATAACTAAACTAGATCACGTGAGTTGTTATTCTATAAATTACTGTCGAGTAAATAATTTTAACTCACGACGACATATCGCATTGGGTTTCAATCCATAAAGAATGTGAACTTAAAATGTAAAGTGCATGTTACTTTAATGCATTTAAGAGTGAGATATTGCATGGTCAATACCTCAATATATTGGTTGATCACATATAGTATTGTAAGAACAATATTCTTCAAGATGAAATTCATAATTTCTTAGAAGGATAAGAAACTACCACTTCATATAGATTTAATGCAAATGGATTATTCTGAGTCTAGGGCCTAAGGTATTTAGTAAAGAGTTACTAAAATAAATATCCTCGATGGAATTTGATTATAAGAGTATAAGAATAATCAAAAGATTAAATCAAGGACTCAAGGAATTAATCTGAAACCCAAACTCTTGTTTACTGTTTATTTTATTAACTTTTGTTTAATACCTTGTTTGGCTATTTGATTCCATGGATTTAGTTTGGGTTGGGTTGGGTTGCTTTTAAAGGAAAGGTGGGGACTTTAACTATTGCTTATGATTTCGTGGCTTCTTGTTGGTGTAAGATTAGGTCTGAGCCAGTGCCTTATGCACTCACAAATAACCCATTGTAGGTTGATGATGTTTTTAAAAATTGTTGGGTAATAAAGGAGACACCTTTAAGGGTTTCGTGCTAAAAGTAGAACTTTTGATATCTAAATGTATTTTAGGTTTGTAAAGTGTTTACCATGAGGATCTTAGGACCCTCTAATATGAGTGAATTTTAGTTAAGAGGTAGGACATGGAAATGGCCCAAAATGGGTTCAAGACAACCCATGGTCGATCAACCCTCGGCAATCATCAATCATTTCTCGTGAGTGACTGTCACCCTTAAGCTAGTGATCAATCACATCAGCCTAAAAAACACAGATTAAGTGTATAAAGTGTGTTTAGGATTTGTAGATAAGCATGGATTTACATAAGCGAGAATTTTGACCATTCAAAGCGTGAGGTTGGTTTTAGCCTTTGAGGTAAGTAATCACCAATGAAAATGCCAAAATATTTTGTTATCAAACATGAATATTTTATTTATAAACTGTGCACTTTTGACATACGTGTTTCTCTTGAAAATATGTCATGAGCCCTTAACACTATATAAATGTTGATTTACAATTGCATTGATATTCATTGTATATATTACTAATGAAATAAATTGTGTTATCAACTAGAAATATGATGTTGTGTGATGTATCACTATTGGAAAAAGGGGTAAAGAATCTGGGATGCGTACACATTAGTATATGGACTTGACCTTGTGGTTCAAGTTTACTTTAGCATTAATTGCTTTGGATTCAATGGTTGGAAGTGATTGGCACAATCATATACAGGCAGTCCAACAACTAATGGTGGCCGGCCATCGTATTTACTAAGGCATTGGTGTGGTACCACATGTGCCACAAGGTGTACGAACCACACCGTACGAGAGTTAAGGGTACGGATAGGCCATGCCTAGGATGGTTATGGACTCTCACTGCATGGGCCACATTTTGTTGATGATCTACTTACTAAGTCATGGACTTACATAATACTTTTTCACCTATAAAACAATCAGCATGTGTTAACACGAGTGTAGATTAGAGTTCTTTTACAAGGACTTGAGTCATAGTGTGAGGACTCGTAGAGGAAGTGTTGGGTGTATTTTTTGTATATTGTTGTACTCATGCGAGCATAATATGTTGTTTTAAATAGTTATGTATTTCCGTTGAAGGCTTTAATTTGTATTTGAGTAAGAGATGTTACTAGCGTAATAATTTTCAGTTCATACTAACAGTTCGATCACTTTCCACTGCATTTTATCCTAATATTTCTTATCATGGGTATACCCATGATAAGGAACGTTACAAGTAACACTCCGAGTTAATTAATTTTGTGAGCGTTACATTATGCCTTAATTTAGTCTTTGTTTCGAGTGAGAGTTTAATTTTAATTTAACTCCTAACCTTGGAAGGATTAGGATTTTAATGTGATTAGAATCATAAACATAATGGTATTAGGATTCCAAAGCATTGGACCAAGTTTCCTAGTCGAATTATGGCTCCTCTTAGGGGTTAGATGCCTACATAGAGATGGGTCAGTGTGTCATGAGAGTCCACCCTCGTGGCCAACCAATAGTCATCAAGAAGAACATCCAGGAAGATCAAAAGGGCCCTAGCCAATTTTTTGTTCCCTTGCATGCATGCCAAAGTATGTGACTTCACCAATCAACATACCTATTTGTTGTGGTTTAAAATTAATAAATAAATCGTGTAGCATGCAAATATGAGCTCGGCTAGAATATATTGTGTGAGGTTTGATATTATGTGAAGATATTTGCATTGCTTGTAATTGATAAAATCAAATCAGAAACATTCAATACTAATTTGATTTTATAAATCATATCATTTTGTATTCTCTCCACATTCCTATAAGTAAAATCATTAAGTGAATAAGAGCAAATGTAGCCTTAGGGCTTTATCTGTGAACATAGGTCATAGACCTATTAATTTTGTATTTGAGTAAGAGATGTTACTAAAGTAATATTTTTTTGCTCGTACCAACAGTTCAATTTCCACTTCATTTTATCTTGATATTTGTTATTATGGGTAGCACTTCCATTTAATTATCAGGTAATTAAATTAGGGGTGCTACAAAGTTAACTGTTATTGTTAATTAATTTTTGAAGCGTTACATTAGGCCTTAATTTAATGTTTGTTTCGAGTGAGAGTTTGAACTCCTAACCTTCGAAGGATTAGGATTCTAAAGGGATTAGAATCATAAACATAATGGTATTAGGATTCCAAAGCATTGGACCAAGTTTCCTAGTTGAATTAGGGCTCCTATTTTGGGTTAGACGCCTATTTAAAGATGGGTCAGTGTGATGAGAGTCCACACTTGTGGCAAAACAATAGTCCTCGAGGAGAAGATCTTAAGGAACAAAAGTGCCATAGCCAATTTTTTGTTCCCTTTCATACCAAAGTATGTGACTTCACCTATGTGTTAGACTATTCGGTAAATGGTTAAATTCATCTTTTTCTATCAGTTTAAGCTTTTTGAATAAATGATGATTTAAGTATTTAACATGGTATCAAAGCAGATATCTTGAGTTCAGACCATGTCTTAGTCAATTCACTCCTCATTTCAATTAAATATTCTACGTGTTTGGCCTCACCTATTAAATTGCAGTTTGAGCTCACATGTGAGAGGAAATATTAAATTATTGATTAAATAATTAAGTTTAATCAATAAATGGATGTTAAAATATTGAGTAAATGATTAAATTAATTTATTTCTAGCCGGTAATTTAACATCATCAATACACCTATTTATTTTTTTTTTATACTTTTTCAATGTGGGACAGAAATCTCACAAGTGCATGCACAACATTAAGGGTATAACTCACATTTGAAAACCAACTTGTAAATGAAGGATGCCCAAGAACTTATATACACAATTAGACTTAACCCATGTGGGACATAATGACTCTATTATATCAGTTCCTTTGGTGTTTATTTTCTGTTTGTTGGTTTTAATGAAGCTTTTTCGTCCCAAATAATAATAATAATAATAGGGAAAAATATAAAAAAAAACCCCCAAAATTTTCAGCTGTTTGCAATATAGCCCATAATGTTCAAAAGTTGCTAAAGTAGCATCCCAAACTACCAAAATGTATCAAAAAGACCACTTATTTTTTTATATTCCTATAATATCCCTATTCTTTTAACAAATAAAATAATAAAATAATTGTAAAAAACAAAAAACAAAAAATTAGTGAAAAATACTAAAAAAAAAAAAAGTTTTTTTGAATAAATAAATAATTAGTCACTGTAATTGGTCTAAATTACAAATTGCTTCATGTCGTATTAAAGTAAAATCAATGGGCGAATAAAAACAATTTTTTAACTTGACTTCAGGAACTAATTTTTTTTTTTTTTTTTTTTTGAATATCTTAAGAACCGCACCTTTGATTTTACTTTAATACGACATGAATAGTCACTGTAGTTGGCCTAAATTATTTATTTATTCCAAAAAAACATTTTTTTTTTTATTTATTCGCTCATTGATTTTTTTTTTTTTTTTTTTTGTATTTTTTGTATTTATTATTTTATATGTTAAAAGAATAGGGGTATTATAAGAATATAAAAAAAAAAGTGACATTTTTGATACATTTTGGTAGTTTGGGGGCTACTTTAGTACCTTTTGAACATTGAAGACTATATTGCGAACAACTTGTAGTTTGAGAAATTTTTTATGTTTTTCCCATAATAATAATAATAATAATAATTTTCACTGAATTAAGGGTTCACATCTAGCAAATAATTTTATAATAAGGCTGATAAATACAAGTGAAAAAGTGACTTTTGGATAAGGCCAGAACAAGTTTGTGATCCTTTTCATTACCCATATTTTCACTTCACTTCATGTCCAACTCTGATAACGATGGCCTAATCATTTTTATTTCCTCTCCGTCAAGTCTTTGTGGCTAGTGGCATGGCGTAAGTCACGCTTATAATTAAGATTAGCAAGAATCTCATCTAAATGAAATAGACTTCAAAATAGGGACAAAAAGTTAAAATCGTAAACATCATATAAAAACAAAAATATTAAAACTCTATGGACCAAAAAGAATCATACATACATATATATATATATATATATATATATATATGGATCCAGCTTTCAATTTGGGGAGGGACTAATTGGCAAAAAATATTTTAATTTTGTTTTTTTATTTTTTTTTCTTGTAATTTGGGGGGACCAGGGCCACTCCCAGTCCCCCCATTGATCTGTCTCTGATATATATATATATATATGACACATTTATACACAATAAAACTACAAGAATTTGGGTATTTAATGGCTTCTTAGAGCATCTTAAGAAGTTCTAAAACTTCTATATTGTGTATATTTAGAGCATGTTTGAGATTGCATTTGAGAAATAAAGCTTTTAAGTCAAAAAAAAAAACTTTTGGGCAAAAGCTGCATTTTTAAGCTTTTGCCAAAAATGTGTTTTTGGCTATTTTTAGGCTTTTTGGATCCTTAAAAGCGCTTCTAATTTTTTTACCAAATAAGTATTATTTTCTTCAAACGAACTTTTTAAGTATTAAAAACACTTTTAAGCCCCTCAAACACAATCTCAAATAGGTCATTAGTTAACATGAGGCAAAAATCACGTCCAGCAACTTTCTTTCTAATTATGTAAAACACATTTTTTTGCTACACTGTAACAAAATGTTGGCTTTATTTTATTAATTCTCAGCAATACAATTTTTATCATCCGTGGTGGCGGTTTAGTGGTCTTAAGGAAATCCTCAAAGTGGTTGAACATGTATTAGGATGAGAGTTGAACTCTCAAAATGAGAATCTTCAATCCTATTAATATTAGCTGCCTTGAGTCCCACTGATGCTCTGATGTAATTGAGTCAAGCTACGGCTTACTCGCATTTGAGAAAACGTCTGCAGTTCGCACCATCTAAGCCCTTTTTGTGTGTTTTCTAGTAGGTAGGTGTTATTATAATCATGCCCATACAAAATGAATACAGTTGTCCTCAGCTCCCCCGCTTGCCCTTTTAATTCATTACTGATTCTCTTCCAAAAACTTCTACTAGGAAGATTAATTCAATGAGGGGCGAAACTGTGTATTAGCTTGAGGGGCTAATGTCCTTCTAAAATTTAATGATTTTTTATGATATGTCCTCTCAAAATTAAATTTTTAACCCCAAAATTTTTTTTAAAAATTTGTACCCCCACTCTTAAATGTCTAGAATTGGATCCTCTCCTCCGGTTCATATTCAGGTCCTTATAATTGAGGGATATTTTTATCATTTTACTTTATTAGAGATAAAGATACTCCTCAAATATTAATGAATCAGAGAGGATCCTATTTCTAAATGTGTAGTTCTGCCCATAAATTCAACGCAGAGCATTTCATTGCTCAAATCTCCATTGCCAAAGTGCTCAAGTTTGGAGCTTAATCTATTTTCCAAACCATCTCATCCTTTAGGACTAGTTTCTTTCTTTCTTTCTTTTTTTTTTTAATTTTTTTTTTTTTAGGACTAGTTTCTAAGTGCTGGATGTTAGACTCTTTCTTCTTGGAATAAATTCTTTTTATGTATGAAACATTACAATACCTTAGTCCTTTATAATTGAGTAAATTGATTATATTGAGAGAGAAAATGACTGCTGGTGAAAGCAAAGCAGGTTGGCGGATCGGATTTGGATCGACCTGCTTGACACGTCAACCCAAACATGACCTGTTTAGATAAATAAGTAAGATCCTTAAATTCAAACACGATTTGCGAGTGATGCAACATGACTCGCTTGACTCATTTAATAAATTGGTCAACCCTTGTTTGACCCATTTAAACTCAAATGCATATGTTTAACCCATTTGACCTAACTCAATACGACCCTTTTGACCCATTTCAACCCGAACATGATCCGTCTCACACATTTGACTCGTTTCAACATGTATTCATTATATAAAAAAATATGGAGGCAAGTGGGTCAATCCGTTTTTGCTAAACCATAACCCTATAATTTTATGTCGAATTCGTAAGTTGTATTAAAAATTACCAATATGATCGTTGGGAAAAAACCAGTAGTTAATGTTTGGGAAGCTTTTGTGTGCTAATCGAAACATGTGGGTTTCCCAATATGGGCTCAATGGAGAGAATCTCATGCATGTTAGCGTCTGTAATTGTGCTGGTCCAGCCCAGAAAAAGGTGTTGTGGGGGCCATATAAGAAGATAAGAGAGCATCGGATAACACATGAAATGAAGAAGGAATTTGGACGCCAGATGGCAACAAAAACGCTCTGCCACAAAGCTAGGCCCAGCATATGGGAGAGATACTGCCATGGGACACGTGCGTCCTTAATATCAAAATAGGATCCTCTTCAATTTATTTGAACCGGAGAATATTCAGTTAGTTATATTAGATCGGTATTTTTGTTCTCTAAACAAATAAAAAGACAAAAATACTGCCACGAGACACCTGCGCCCTTAATATCAAAATAGGATCCTCTCCAATTTATTAGAACAGGAGAATATTTAGTTAGTTATATTGGAGCGGTATTTTTGTCCTCTAAAAGGTGAAAAAAGACAAAAATACTAGTTATATTAGATCAGTATTCTTGTCATCTAAAAAAGTAAAAAGACAAAAATACTCATTAAAGATATTTTTCATGTTCCCTTAATATCCCCATTGGAAACTCACACACTTTATGAATCCACATAAATTTATTTCTTAAATTCACTTCATTAGTTTGTTATTTATTTATTTAATTTTTTATAGATAAGAATGGGGAGATAGAAATTATAAAAGAGGATGTTTTATGATTAAAGAAAAAGGAAGCTGAGGAGAATTAAGGATATCACTTCCTTAAAAGAGTTTGCCATCTTATCAAGTTTGACTTGTAACCATGTAGGGATTAAGCAAATCAAGTTAACGTGGCACTTGGTTGGTTGGGGTAACTTTTAGAATTTTTGAAAATTTTGGGAAAAAGTATACTTACTTTTCTCAAAGTTTCAAACTATTATCTTATTGTTAATGTCCTTCACACTGTCGATTATGTTAATATCTTCTTTTAAACTACTAAAAATTGTTAATGTCTTATTGAAACAAGCAAAAAGAGAAAAATGACATTAAAAATATCAATAAAACACAAATATCTTTGTAAATTTGGAAAAAACTAAAAAAAAAAAAATTAAAAGGAGCCTTGGTTTTCATTTTTTTCAGTTTTTTATTATTATTATTATTTTAATTTTTAGTTTTATATATATTTAAAAAAATTTATTTATTTTTTTCAATAATTGTATGAAGGTAATTTTTTTTCTATTTATTTATTAGGAGGATATTGATATTTTTTGGTAGTTTAGGGAGGCATTAACAACAAGAGGATAGTTTGAAGGTTATATTTATTTTCCTCAAAATTTTAAAATATTATTTAGTTTGGTTTCATTAAAGTGAAGAGAATCTAAGGGGGGTTTGTTAAACACCCTTTCACCCCCAAATACTATTCACCTCATTTTTTTTAAAAAAAATTCAGCATAAAAATATGAGTAATTCTAGAAGTCTCTCTTGTATCCCTCTTGAATCCCTTCAAGAATGATGTGGCTATTAAAATCACTACTTGATCAAAATTCAATAATGATCAATCACAAGCTCAATGATGATTTTAATAGCCACATCATTCTTGGAGGGACTCAAGAGGGATATAAGAAGGACTTGTAGCATTATTCTAAAAACATTATCCATTTTTATATTATATAATTTACTTTTTACTACTATTCAAATAAAAAAATCATTATATAACAAACAGTTCCATTTTTCAATATACTTTTGTTTTTCACTTTTTTATACCAATCATTACTCAATTTTTTTTTTTTTTTTTTTCACAAACTCATGAACAGTATTTGGCCGTTGCGTGGTGTTTACCAAACAATGCCTAAGTGCCGATAGGTATCTCGATTTTCCCAGTTGCCTTCTTCCTAACAATGTAGATTCCTTTGTGGAGAGGTGGAAATTCACATTCTAAAAGACAAAAATTCTCATACATTTTTATTAACAAGACAGGCTAAACATACTCTTGATGCAAGCTGCAGCAAGAGATGAGAGTTAATAAATTATTTCAATTAAGTCTTGGTTGCCCATATAGCATTTAAATATCTGGTCAATGTCATATATTTGCTGGTCTTTTCGTTCTACTCACATTTCATCTTAAATATTTTGTCATTTCTCTTAAATATAAAAAAACTGTTCCTTGCTTATGATTGCAGTGATAGTTGGACCACAACCAAATCATAAAAAAAAAATAATAATTTTAATGGTGTTTCTTCTCTATTTGGATATGATGCATCAAATGATGATGTTAGTATCCATGTGTGTAATAATGATTCTTTCAAGTGAGAATAGAGTTATAAGGGGGTGGGTGTCTTGGTGACCAACTATTAGAGAGAGTCAACTTGAAACTTTTGAGTATGCATAGAGTGGTTTAGATGGGTGAAAGTTGATGTAAAGTTTTTCTTCCATGTCATTGCTGGTTTAATTTTTGGGTAAATTGTACTTTGTTCTCCAAATTACCGATTCATTTGTACTCATATCTCTAAACTTTGGCAAACTGTAACTTGTCCATATTTTGTTGTGAGTTATATCACAGGTCGAAGTAGACCGTTAAATGTGGGTGAAAAACATATCACGTGTGTGGGATGAGTTAATGTAAGTCAAAGTTTAAAGGTGTTAGTGCAAATGGGGTTGTAATAGGATGGGGAGGGAGGGGAGAAGTGTAATTTACCCTATAATATAAGTATTGCGTATATATGACTCTACGCCATGTGAGACTCGTGTGATGGATTTTGTCAACTTTAATAGTCTAATATGACTCGAGGTGCAACTCGAAAGAAAATGATAGTTTGTATGAGGAGTTGTAGTGAGTCGATGCTTAGAGGCATGAGGGCAATATGAGAATCTTATATTATTGAGAATCCTATTAGATTTCCAATCATTCTTAGAGTTGAGTTTAGTTGTATTCTCAAGAATCTAGATTCTCAAGCTTCGCAATTTTTAAAATGTGGATGCTAATAGGAATATAATGTGTCTGTTTGGTTTGGTGGTTTCAAAACGTATGGTTTGAAAAAATAGCGATTTCGAAATATAGTAAATGAAAATGTGATTTTCTTTTTTTTTTTTTTAAAAAAAAAGCACTTAGCGTTTAGTAGAGTAACAATTTAGGCTTTAAAATTGCGATTCAGCTTTTAAAAAAACACAGTAATTTTGTTTTCAAATCGTCATATTTTGAAAATGCATTCTCAAATAAAACAGTACTTTTCGCGATTTTGTTTTAAAACACACTTTTGACTTGCACAATTGCACTGCCAAATAAGATTTAAATACCTTAAACCAAACGACACATTATGTGTATGAGAAGATTCACCAAGGGCTGGATTTTGGAATACAAGATTGTAGTAAGATAAATCCCCTTCTATGGTGAAGTTACCCAATCCACTGAGAGAATTTGTTGTATATGTTAAATCACCACTTTTTAAAAAAACTTAAGTTAATATGAACAAATAAATTTAATACTTAATATATCATTACTTTAATGCTCACCCTCACGTGTGAAATATTTAATTAAAATGAGAGGTAAATGATAGAGTTAAGGTTCACACTCTAGATCTTTGGCTCTGATACCATATTAAATTACTAATTATTTCAAAAGCTTAAGCTGATAAGAAAAGGTAAATTTAATTATTTAATCAACAATTTAATACTCTCCTTCACGTGTGGGCTCAAACTCCCTTTAGGTGAGGCCTAACACGTAGACTATTTAATTGAAATGATAATTAAATTTACCTCTTTCTATCAGCTTAATATTTTAAGAAAAATGGTGATTTAACATAGTATTGGAACCAAAGGTCTTTAGTTCAGATCTTGATTTCGTCATTTACCTCCAATTTTAATTAAATATTCTATACGTTGGACCTCATTTATTAAAAGGAAGTTTAAGCTTACACGTGAAAAAAAAAGTATTAAAGTGTTGATTAAATGATTAAATATACCTCTTCCTATAAGCTTAATTTTTTTTTTTTAATTTTTTTTAATTTTTAAAAAGTGATGATTTAAGGGTATAGTCCTAAAGTTTCAAGGGCAACTCCTTTTTGGATGCTTTTATTCCTTTCCCTATTTGCTTAAAAGAAAAAACAAATTATCCTTTTGAGTTAGGATTACTGAGAGGACAGTCCTTGGTTCAAGCATGATGAAGAGGTTGGCCATTAGCATCATGGCAAACACTTGCAACATCAAACCTAAATGTTGTAGAATCTTTGTTATTCTTTTTTATTTATTTTTTAATTTTAATTTTAATTTTTTATTTTTAAGATATGAAGGTTGAAGGTTGATGGGAATTGATCATGAAAATTACATTGAGTATAGGGGGAAAGGAAAGGCACATGTTGCATCAAGATTGAGTAAAGTTCTTCTATATATATGTATTGTTGTTCTTTCTATACTTCTTGTGGTCCCTTTAACGTAGACATTCTAACTCCCACTTGATCTCTCTTTATCAAATTAGATGATATAACTAGAAATTGCAAAAATATGAAACGGTAGATATAAACTTAAATTGCGACAGGAATAATGACGAGCGTCGTTAGGGACACTGTAACTTTTATTGCAAGTTTCTTACATACTGACATGGCGGTTTACATGATATTTATCACATCAATCACTACAATGTTGTCTATCATGTGACAATCTATATAACACTTTTCACGTTTACAAAATTGACGTGACAATCCATGTGGCATGTACCACGTTAACTACTAAGATGTGAACTGCCATGTGATGCACTTTCTTTAAAATGTGAGTTGCTACGTAAATTTATAAGAAAATTGTAATAAAAGCTATAACACCCGAGCATTTTTCAAGAATGAATAAATAAATAAATCACGCAATTAATTAATGTTTGATTGATTAGCCACCGTCATGCGTGATTTATTTATTTATTTACTTTTAAATTTATAAGAATAATTTTGTTTTCTTGAAATTTTTGAGAGATATTTTAACCTTTTGTTTTTCAAAAGGAAGTTTTGAAAGACATTATAATTTTTTAGTAGTTTGAGAGACATTATTTTAAGGACATAATACCAATTCACTCTATTAAATGCCAAATGCCCTCTAACATGTGAGATGAACATGTTTTTCTTAAAATTCTTAACCGTCATTTATTACTTTCTACTAACCTAAGAATTTAATCATTAATTTTTTAGGAACTTAAATATATTAGAGGACACTTGACATTTAGTAGAATGAGTTGAATGAAGTTTATTAGAGTAGTTTCCTTTAAATCGGTTTAGAAAAAAATTATGTCCTTATTTTAATTGATAGCTTGAAAAAACATTGCAAATTTCTTAATAATTTGAGAGGAGTTGGAGTACTGCTTTCCCCTAAAGTTATTAAATACATTATCCATAAAAACACTATATTCGCATTTCAATGAACAATCATTTGAAAGTGGACTGTACCATGCCATTTGACCATAACAATTTATAAAATGGGGTGTTAATAAAATAAAATATCATAGGAGAGATGGTTAAAAAACTCCCAAAATATCATTATTTTTATTTTTTTTTAGTAATGATGAGATTATTTTTTTTACTTCTTTTTATTCTCTTAAAGTTGATGTAATTTTTAAAATCACTATTAAATTTTAGATGAATTATACTTGAATTTTGATCCAGTGGTAATTTTAAAAACCACATCAACTTAAATAGGATAAAAAGATGGTCTTTAGTATTACTTTTTATTTTTATTTTTTATTTTTTATTAAATGTTTGCTTGACAAAAAAACTATAGTTAGTAACATTCCAAAAATATCTTCTCACAAATAGATCTTTTGGATCGAATTGGATTCTAGAATATCTAGTTAATTATATTTAAAAGGTATTTTTATCTTTTTTTTAGTTTTTTAAGGACTAAAACACCCCTTCAATATAACTAACTAGTAACTAGATATTTTTGGATGCATTTATCCTAATTTCTTGAGACAGGTTTAACCCAAAAATAAGAAAATAAAAAAATAAAAAGAGGTGAGATGGGTGTTTCCAGAACAGTCTTTACAGCTCATTGGACCAAATTTAAAATTAAAACACCCGCAAAAACCATTGGTTCAGTGGTTATCCACATTTCCAAATATACCCCACGCCAGGTCACATATTTACACACCCAACCCCACCTATTTAGCCCTCCTCACACTACCCTTCTTTACCCTCCATCTATTTCCGACACAGCCAAACCCATTTCTCTGTGTGTTCCCCCCACTCACATCCCTCCCAACTTTCCCTCACTTTCCCGAGAAACCGAAAGAGAAACAACCGGATAACGATGAGAGAAATCCTGCACATCCAGGGCGGGCAGTGCGGCAACCAGATCGGTGCCAAGTTCTGGGAGGTGATCTGCGACGAGCATGGCATCGACCACACGGGAAAGTACAGCGGCGACTCGGAGCTCCAGCTCGAGCGCATCAACGTCTATTACAACGAGGCCAGCGGCGGGCGGTACGTCCCTCGCGCGGTGCTCATGGATCTGGAGCCGGGGACCATGGACTCGGTCCGATCCGGGCCTTTCGGGCAGATCTTCAGGCCTGATAACTTCGTCTTCGGGCAGTCCGGTGCAGGGAACAACTGGGCCAAGGGACACTACACCGAGGGCGCTGAGCTCATCGACTCAGTGCTCGATGTTGTCAGGAAGGAGGCCGAGAATTGCGATTGCCTGCAGGGTAATGTGTTCTCCGAAAGCTTCTTTTTGATTTGGAGTTCTTTTTCGTTTCTTTTTGAGTGTGTTGGTGTTTGGGTTTTAGGCGTTGTGCGTGTGTTTCCTACGGATCTGTTTGTGCATTATTTGGAATTGGTTTTTGGTCGTTGACTTGGTTCTTTAGGTTGAGGATAGCTTTGACTGAGCGTTGGCGTTGTAGGAATATGGATATTATGGTTCATTTCTTTGTGATTTATCGCCTTTTATTTATTCTAATTTTTGATTGCTAAGAAATTGTTTCTCTCTCTCATCATCATTGTATATATTTGAGGTTTTTTTTTTTTTTTGTTTTTTGGTCGGAAAGTGTAGATCTGTCGCTTAGGATCGGGATTGATTCTTGAGTATTGAGATTTGGTCCAAACACTTTGTGTAGCTTTCTAGCACTTATGGTTGGTTCTGATCACATGCGTATGGGTTCTGGTTTTGATAAAGCTTTGGTTGATTATTCCTCCGAATTTCACTTTTCTGTTGCTGCTTGCAAAGTTTATTATTCTTGGTTCGAACTGGTTATGTTTTTTTATCTCATTTGTTTACTGAAGTAAATTGGTAGTCTGAGAATTTCATTTTGGTTATCTTAGTTGGTTGAATTGTGGTGTTTGATCACGGATTTATGGCCTCAATTGGGTGTCCTTTTCTTTTATTGCTAAATCTTTCTGTTTCGTCGTTCATGTTTGCTCTTTCTGTTTATGGATTTTTCAACTCTAGCTTTCTCACTACCTGAGTTTATTTGTTATGTACTGGGATCTTAGTTCTTTCTGCCCTGCAGATTTTCACCTTAGGTTGAAGGACAGTCAATATTGGTAATAAGTGAGCGGTCTATCCGTGCAGCGTAAAACTGTGTGGTCTATAGACCTGGGCTTTTTTCTCCAATAAGTTTTTGTTGAGATGGAAACATAAGCACTCTGGTTAAAGCATGACAATTGAGGAAATAATTTTAAAATAGTTCTCTTCTGTATCTAGGTGGCTGGTTTTAGTTGATGATTAATAAGGTCGCTAATATGTAGGAGAAATGGATTATATTTTCATAGTAGCTGCCATTTCCATTTATCCTTATTTGAGTTCGTACTTTTTGTTTTGGTTTGTGTCAAATCTGATGCTAGATTTGAATTTTATGATTTGGGGCTTTGTACTGGATGATTATCATTAGGAGAGATGTCCAGGAATTTCTCTTTAGGAACTTTTTGAAGTATCTGGCGGGAGTTGCTTTAGTTCAGACTCTTACTGATATTGGGAGTTATCTTTTCTTAATCTTTATAGTTTTGCACTTCTCTGGTCTGTTTTGTGACCCCAGATTTTGTTCTGTAATATGATGTGTATAAAACACATTTTTTTTTTTGAATTGTATGTGTTTTAGGGCTCAACAAAGTTTTGCTTTTATTGCTTGCTATCATCTTATATGCTGTGAATTTTATGTTGTTAGTGCTCAACAAAATTGTGGTGTAATTTGATTGCCATTGTCTTCTCTGTTTGCATAAGGAAAATATATTGTTAGAAATAAAAATGGTGTGGTAATCTTGTTATCGGATGTTATGACTGAATTCTATTCCCTCTTATGAATTATGCGATGTTCTCTGTTATACTTTTGTAACATTTTACAGTCTATATCATATGAGAACTTTCTCACTGTCTCTCTCTCTCCCCCAGAGTTTATTAATGCTATAGCATTGCAGTATTCTAACTCCATATGTTTTTGAGCAGGATTTCAAGTCTGTCATTCTTTGGGTGGAGGAACGGGCTCTGGAATGGGAACCCTTCTTATTTCCAAGATCAGGGAGGAGTATCCAGATCGCATGATGCTGACATTTTCTGTCTTTCCTTCGCCCAAGGTTTCTGACACAGTTGTCGAACCATACAATGCCACCCTTTCTGTGCATCAGCTTGTTGAGAATGCTGACGAGTGCATGGTCCTGGACAACGAGGCCCTGTACGACATCTGCTTCCGTACACTGAAGCTTGCCACCCCTACCTGTAAGTTCAAAGTTCATATCTCTAAATTTTGACACTTATAGTAGATGTACATTGAAATTAAAAATTAGTCATTATCACTATCGTGATAGTACTAATTTCTAGAATATTACTACGACCTTTACACCTGTTCTAAGAAAGTATGAGATGGAAAATAATATGACAATGTGTTCTCCCTTCCAATATATTATTCCATTTATGAGGATTGATTATTATTATTATTATCTAGATAAGTTCGAATGAGTCTCACTAATTGGTGGTGGTTATGCTTAAATTTGAAGTAAGTTGCTTATAAGTTTCTTTTCATTTCTAGTTAATCTTTTATAATCAGTTGGTCATTAATCTCTTTCCTTCCACCTGCCTATCTACCTACCTTCCTACCTATCCACCCACCCACCCACCTGCTCACCTATCTGTTGTACACACTGATTCTTTCTGTTAACAAGTGATGGTGATGAAGATATCTTCTGTCTACATTTGTCTTTTCAATAACTGGAAATATGTCATTGTAATACATGTGGGAGAGCATAGCTGATCATTGACCTTTATACTTTTTGTTGTGTTCTGTTGTCTCATAACAGTTGGTGATCTCAATCACCTCATCTCTGCTACCATGAGTGGCGTCACATGCTGTCTTCGGTTCCCTGGACAGTTGAACTCCGACCTTCGGAAGCTTGCAGTCAATCTCATCCCATTCCCTCGTCTCCACTTCTTTATGGTTGGGTTTGCACCCTTAACATCAAGAGGATCACAGCAGTACCGTGCCCTGACTGTGCCTGAATTGACCCAACAAATGTGGGATGCCAAAAACATGATGTGTGCTGCGGACCCCCGACACGGCCGTTACCTAACCGCTTCTGCCATGTTCCGTGGTAAGATGAGTACGAAGGAAGTTGATGAACAGATGATCAATGTCCAGAACAAAAACTCATCCTACTTTGTTGAGTGGATACCCAACAATGTTAAGTCTAGTGTGTGTGACATCCCACCCAAGGGTTTGAAGATGGCATCGACTTTCATCGGGAACTCCACCTCGATCCAGGAGATGTTCAGGAGGGTTAGCGAGCAGTTTACAGCAATGTTCAGGCGCAAGGCTTTCTTGCATTGGTACACCGGGGAAGGGATGGACGAGATGGAGTTCACCGAAGCCGAGAGTAACATGAACGATCTGGTGGCCGAGTATCAGCAATACCAGGATGCAACTGCTGACGAGGAAGAGTACGAGGAGGAGGAGGAGGAAGAAGAGGAGGTTGTCGGTTGATCTTTGTAATTTTCAGTTTGCCCGAAAACTGTTATGTTGTTGGCTTACTTCCTGGGAGTGATTATGTTCTGTTGTCGAGCAGTCGAAGTCAGATAGACAAAGTTGGTGATGTGTATGGATTGTGGGTCTATGTATAAGAGGTGGGTTTTGGTGACAATGCTTTAGTTTGTAATTCGAGTCATGGATCTCTGTACCCAGTAGATAGTCTTGTGACATGATTCTTATATATTGATGGTGTCTATATTATCATTTCATTTTTTATTTTTTATTTTTTTTATGGATTAGAGAAGGCTGCTGGCAATTGCATTTAGTTAAGATTTTCAAATTAAATTAAATAGTTAAGATTTAATTATTGAATGTGTAGGATCACATGAATGAGAGATTGGAAAAGTAGCATTTCTCATAGTTTAATTTAAAAACAATGGCTGAAATTGAAAGAAATGAGAAAATATCCTAAAAATTGTATAGTATCTTGATCCTTTTGCAAGCTTGCCTTTAATGCCAGGCTAGCCAATCTTTTATTTTCTAATTTTTTCTTTTCGGAATTTCGGCCAATCATAGGCGATCCTATTTCCACACCAGCTTTGATTTCTTTTATTACATCTTGAAGTCAATAGTGAGAGACATCTTGTGAAAAAGGATGATGTAGAAGAAATTAAAAATTTGGTGTGGAAATATCATTACTCTTTAGTCTTTACCATATGAAATAAAAAAGAAGAAAGAAAATGAGATATATAGGTTTTATTTGTAGGAAAAAACAAAAAGAAACAGAGGCTCACAATGAATAAACCAATTATTTTGAATTTAGGGAATATATTTTAGGAGTAGTGCTACATGCTACTTTTTTATTCGAATATCTTTAATCAGAATTGAGGAGAAAGTTTAAAGGTCTCAAAAACCTTACCCACATGTGTTCTTTGAGTTCCATGAAGAGAATTCAAATTTTGCCTTTGCCTTGGTGATAGCCGGCTTTGTGATATCCTTGTCTTAGAAATTTTTGTTTCAAGAAACTTCACTTAAACTTTTCTGAACTTTCATTGTTTTTATAATAACCTCTCAAAGTTCAAAAATTTTCAATTTAGTGTATTAAACTTTACAAAATTTGTAATCTCACTCCTCATCCTAATGGAGGGGGTAAATTCCCAAAATATCCCTACATTTTTCCTAGGTTTTTTTATTTTATTATTTTTTTAAAATTATTTGTAATTTAAGGGTAATTTGTAATTCATAAAGTTATTTCACCCTTCGACAATCTCATCGAACCCCAAATTCTAACGGGAGGGGTGAGATTGCAAATTTTTTAAAGTTTGATAAACTAAATTGAGAGTTTTTAAACTTCGGAAGAGATTGCACAATCGATAAAAGTCTAGGGGGGCTAAGTGAAGTTTTCCCATTTTGTTTTACACAATCCGATGCAATGCTTTCATGTTGCTTTTCTAAGGATGTTTTCCGCAGTTACTTTGCATTATAATCCCAACATATAAAGATCTTGTTAAGAGAGATTCACCAATTGTAACATAAGGAAGAAATGTTGATATAAGAACATAACCACCATGATTTATGTGCTGTAACTCTCTCTAAGTAAAACTAAAGTTTAGTAGTTTTTAATTAAGGTCATTCAATTTTAGTTACCCAAATGCTTTTAAAGATGTGTCAAGAGCCAAGTGAAAGAATATTAGAACATCGCCTACAAGGAGATTTAAAGTGGCACACGTCACATATATTATACATTATGCATTAAAAGATTTTTTATTAAAGTATAAGTTTTGGGTAATTAAAAGACAGATAAAGGTTCTTTCTGTGTTTCATTAAAAGTTGTTTCTCTTGATGGAAGGAAGCAATGTTAGATTATGGATAAGGCTCTTGGCCTATCTATAAATAAGTATGCAATTCTCCATTACTAACAACTCTATTGTGAGAAAAAGATAAGTGAAAAACTCTATCTATAACTCCCCATTTAGATATATTGTGAAAATTTCATAAACGTGCAATCTTGGTTCCTCAATTCAAGAACTTAAGCAATAATGGTAAGAGGTAAGTGTTTTTGTGATTCTCTTCTATGTCATATGCTCTTGTGATTTTCTTTTATGTTCATATGTTTAGGGTTTATGTTCATGTGTTTTTGTGATTCTCTTTTATGTCATATGTTTTTGTGATTCTCTTTTTAGACATATTGTGAACGTTCTAACATTCCACAAGTTCATAACCGTGCAATCTTGGCTCTTCAATTCAAGAACTTAAGCAATAATGGCCAGATGTAGGTGTTTATATAATTCTCTTTTATGTTCATATGTTACTTTTCTCCCAATAATAAGACTTTCACCTGTGAATGTAGGCCTATTGAAGAATCACATAATTTCCATGTCTTCGTTTTTCTACTTCCATCTCTTTACTTTATTATGAATTTCTATACGAACAATTACAATTAGGCACCTGAATAGAATATGTTAAAAGACAATGTTCAAGCAAAGGCAAATACACATCATGTGGTAGATAGTGTAACGCACTGGCTTATAAAATACAAGCTGCAAGTAGAAAATATATGGATTAAATACACATCATTGGGCTTGGTCGACCGAGTTTAATTTTTGAGTTGGCCCGATCTTAGCCAAATATGTGTCCTGACAACCCCATCTGCGCTATCACACGTCTAGTCAAACTGGGGCACCAATTGTCACCATGTCATCGCCACATCAGCAGCCACTCACGTGTGTTTACTATGACCCTCTGTTGACCGAGGTCCCTAGCTCAGTCGATCGAGCTTCAACATGCAGCAACACTCATTTTTACGCTCGGTTCAATTTCGGCCTATACTTAGTGAGTGCATTGAGGAGCCTTAAAATCCATCGTTTTCCTTTCTGAAAACCCCCATATTCTTTCGCACTTTAATTTACTAGGACATCATGTTATACAACCATCTCTAAATAATCTTTCAGCCATCTTATTTTACAAATTCAATAAATCAACCATTAGATTTGTGGACTTGACACAAATTCAGTAGTGAGTTCATCCATTCTCTATGGAGATGGTTGAAAAAGAATGAATTCTATCATTTCTTATTCCTATCAACGACTGAAACAGAGTCTAGGAATCTGGATCATCATATAAGGAGTAGTGTACATCTATAATTATTTTCACTATTAAAGTTAATCTCTATTGTAGATATCATGTAAAACAGAATGATAACATCTTGTAAACAAATCTGCTTACAAAAAGGCAACAGCCTTCACGGTATTGGTAATGCAGCTAGCCATAGCAATTTATTACAATCATATTGTAGAATCTTACAAAAGAAGACATAATATTCTATTGATTTTTGAAAAAAAGTAGCATAATCTTTACGTTACACTTGATTTCTACTTGTTTTATTAATGAAGCTCCTCCACCTCTAATTGATTGAAACCAAATTTCACGTAATTATGGTTTTCGTGGCGCGCGTGGCGTAGCACTATAATTAACTATGGTCCTCAAATTAATACAAATTGGTCGTAGCCAAGCCGGCCATAGATTGAGCTCCCACAATATTATAGAATGCTTGTTTGCTTGATGACTATTTCACTACTAATTTGGACGGCTCAGCATGCAGAGCTTCTCGATCAACCTCTCCTATATAAATATATAAAGAAAGCATAATTGTTACTCTTCCTGGTCTTCCTCTGTTGACTGCATAACTTCATATATATATAGTTGTAGATTGCAAATGGAAAGTGATCGGATTATCTTATTTGGGCTTCTAGCATTATCTTTATCTGTTGCTTTAGCAACTGATCAAAGTTCTCTTCAGGATTTCTGTGTTGCAGACCAAAACAGCCGAGGTACGACTACCTTTTTTGTTTTTTTGCTTTTTGTTTTTCTGTTTCTGTTCAATATGGGAGAAGGGAGAAGGGAAAAGGGTAAACCTTTCATTTATCGTTAAGTTCCTCTTCTTGTGATTACTGTTGGTGCAAAGACTTGCAGCGAGCGACCGATCAAGATTGCCTTTGAGGCTGCTCTCCGATGTTGATATATGAAGATGAGTATTTTGGAAAAAGTTTTGCTAAGGATTAGATTTCATACCAAGGCTTTTTATAGGCCGATGCTCTCCTAGGGTTTGAGGGACTTCCGCCAAGAGTTTGTTACTTGATGTGGAGCTTTCCTCCCTCAATCTGTTAGGAGGGGTAACATGGTGTGAACGTTCAGTTAATTAACCAAGTTGGAAGAAGGAGAGCCGTCTAATTGGTGGCATCTCTTTGATGAGGGTGTACTCGAATTTTGATGGCTAGCGGTGCCTATGGGGCGACAGCCTGTTAGGCTGTCGGGCCCTTGATGGCTTGCACCCTGCTTAGGGTCAGTTGGGCTTTCTGATGGACGGGCCGTCTCAGGAACCGTCAAGATCTTGGTTCTCCAACCACCGTGGTTAAAAATTAATAAAAACATATGGTCCTATGCTTTTGGCATTTTATTCAAATCCCTTAGAAATTAAAAAAAAAAAAAATTTTGCCTTTTCTTTTAGCTCCCTTCCCTTAAATTTTCTGAAGTCCCTGAGTTTATTGGCCCCAAATCTTACAGCGTTGAATGCTATATACATATATATCTTCACCAGGTTGCAAATCAAGATATTCTTTCAGCTAGTTTACCATGGAACATGTCGGTTTCAATATTAATTTCACTGTCATATGGTTCTTATATTGTTATGGTACATTAATTTTGGTTTTTTCCTCTCACCATAATTTTTGTTCAGTTTGCTTGTTTTTTTTCTGACAAGATGACTCCTTCCGAAATTACATGTTACTATTGTTGCAAGTTTCCCACATATATGATTACATTTCATGGCAGTGTTGGTGAATGGTCTGGCCTGCAAGGATCCCAAGCTGGCTGAAGCCAATGATTTCTTCTTTTCTGGGCTTCACTTAGCGGGCAACACATCAAATGCAGTGGGGTCTAGGGTGACCCCGGTGACCGTATCACAAATGCCAGGGCTAAACACTCTTGGCATCTCCATGGTGCGTATAGACTACGCACCGTGGGGCATCAATCCTCCCCACACACACCCTCGTGCCTCAGAAATCTTGACGGTCTTGGACGGCAGCCTTGAAGTCGGATTTGTCACGTCGAGCCCCGAAAACCATCACATAACGAAGGTGCTACAGAAGGGCGATGTCTTTGTCTTCCCCATTGGTCTCATCCATTACCAGAAAAATGCAGGCTCTACAAATGCCTCAGCTATTGCAGCTCTAACCAGCCAAAATCCTGGAGTCGTCACAATAGCTAATGCAGTTTTTGGGTCTGTGCCGGATATTGCTAGTGATGTTCTTGTGAAGGCTTTCCAAGTAGACAACAATGTTGTCACTTACCTGCAGTCCAATTTTTAAACAAGTCATTGGTTGTTTATAGTAATGGGAACATCTGCTTGTCTGCTTGTTATTAATTGGACGATTGAGTCCATCTGTTTTGGAATTTATCAATTTTATCTCTTTGAAGATTGATGATTCTTTCATTGTTGTGTGATATAATATGATTCCTGTATTTTCTGCAGTAACGCACAATTAAAACCCAAAAACACTTGGATTCCTATTGAATTTGTTTCTTTATCTTTTGTAAAAATTCATGTAGGATATAAAATAAGAGAACAAAAGTGGAAGCAAATAAAGAAAGAGACAAGAGATTTTGGGTGGCTCTGCCTTACAAGCATGTCCACAGATGATAAGTGCTCTTAGGGCTAAGGCTTTCAGAATCAAGCCCATGAAACTTAGGCAGCAATTGGATTACCCCAAGTTAAATGTCAAAATTCTCTACATTGGCGGGAATCGCCACGTAGGAAGGGGTATTTGTCCTAATGGCCTGCAAGTAGTCTTTAGGGCTTTTGAGAGGTTGGTCAATTGGGTTTCCAAAGTCATCCCCATGGTTACTCTCTTCATCATCAGCTATACATATAGAGTCGTTAAAAATTTCTTGGAAAGAATTAGGCAACTTTATAGGAAAAATATCTCACTCTACTTTACATAGCCTTTTCGTATGATCACGTTGCCAAACTGATGTAGATCAGGGTGCTTGGGAGTTCATGAGGAAGACCCGTGCGGATGTAAGTGTGAAGACACCCCGAAGAATGGTGATACGATCACAATCTTGCACAACAGCGGAAGACCGTTCGAACGGTAGTGAGGCCAGTTTGAACGTGTAGCTCTATTCTGAATAATCTGGAGAGGTCAGAGGGCTCTGTTTGAAGTCCCATTTGAACGCCTATGTTATTTTTCGCATTTTTACTTTCCAGTTCATTCCCCGTTCGAACGGCAGTTTGTCCCATTTGAACGTGTAGCCTTGTTTTGCTTAAACCGACTTTAATTCCTATTATTTTAGGTTTAAAGTTTTGAGGATCTAAAAATACATGCTTATAGCTTCCAGAAACACAACTTTTGATATTATTTCAGTTTTCATCAATAAGAAGTCTCAGAGCTGAGCTTTCTTCACATTTTCTTTCAAACCATAGATAGACTTTATAGTTTTGAGAAGAATTCTTAGATCTTTGATAAACTTAAGATCTAGAATTAGTTATCCTTCTTCTTGTTACTGTTTTCTTTGCATCCCACCAAATTAGGTTGCATCAGTTGGTATTAGAGCGCTAGTTGCGTTCCATGGCTCCAGTCACAAGAGGAAAGGGCAACCGCATGCAAGTTTGCACGACGTGTACGCCCGGGAGGAATCAGTTCGTGGAGAACAAGAGGCGACATAGTGGCAGCACGTGGAGAAGCAATTGAGGCTATGAGGGATCAGATTGAAGCCCTCACTACCCAATTATCCAACACACGTGTTCACAACGGGCGTCGTCATTGACCGCCACCGCACGCATCGGAGGAGGAAGATGAAGACGACTATGGGTATGTATCCGAGAACCCTTTTGTGGAGTGCCAAATGTAGGGATGTCGACCCCCTGTGTAAGCTCACGCTAATCGGTGAGAGAGCGGACTCAAACTCGATGTTCTAGAATTTCAAGGGGGTCTTCAACCCGAAGAATTTTTGGATTGGGTGGCGGCAATTAGAGAGGTTCTCGACTTCAAGGGGGTGCCTGAAGATCGGCGAGTTTCTTTGGTCGCATCCAAGTTCCAGGGTAGCAGTTGAAACAGTCTAGGGTGCGGCAAGGCAAGAGGAAGATCGATAGTTGGGAGAAATTGTTGAAGCACATGCGGCCCGCCTTTTTGCCCCACAACTACACCCGAACCATGTACCAACGGCTACAGAATTGGAGTCAAGGTTTGAAGTCTGTGGATGAGTACACGGAAGAGTTCTACAAACTATTGACACAAGTAGATCTATACGAATCGGACGATCAACTAGTGTCTCGGTATATTGGAGGTTTGCGACAACAAATCCAAGATTCATTGAATCTCTTTGACTCTGCCAATGTTTCGGAGGCCTACCAAAGGGCGTTGCTACTTGAGAAGATGTTGACACGAGGTCCCTTAGGCATGTTTGGTCATGGAAATAGTGGGAGCTACAACCGATCGTGTGGTCCGTTCACAACTTGGGGTACCACTCAACCAGCCGGCCAAAATAGAGTCCCCATAACCGTGGGCAATCAAGCCAAATCAGGGCTACTACCGGTCCCAAGTGCTTTTGATGTCGTGAACCGGGCCACCGGATGACAGATTGTTGCAAGGAAGAGAAGTATGGTAAGGGCCTATTTGTTGACTCGGGGGAAGCCTTAGATGAGCAAGGCGATGGAGAAGAACAAGAGGCAATTTATGACCGCGACGGAGAGGTTGATGAGGAGTTTGTCAATGGGGATCATGGTCCTCTCTTGATGGTTAGGAGGGTGTGCTTTACACGCCAGAAAGCGGAAGGTGAGGATGAGCAGCGCCACAATCTTTTTCACTCGACATGCACTATTGGGGCAAGGTCTGCAAACTCATTATTGATTCGGGTTGTTGCGAAAACGTCATGGCGGAAGACGTAGTACGAAAGTTGGCTCTAGAGACGGAGCGACACCCCACCTCCTACAGTTTGGAGTGGATCAAAAAGGGCATCGAGGTAATAGTATCTAAGCGTTTCCTCGTATCTTTTTCAATTGGGTCCAAATACAAGGATAAGGCATGGTGTGATGTGGTGGCCATGGATGCATGCCACTTGTTGTTAGGGAGACCGTGGCAATATGACTGGAGTGCTCACCATGATGGAAGAAAGAACACATATAGCTTCATGGTAGACAACGTGAAACTGACACTCCTACCAAGCTTGGGGGACGGACCTAAACCCGCAAAGGGGGCAGGCCACTCTCAATCCCTCTTGACAAAGCGGGAATTTATCACCGAGATGTTGGCATCGAAGGTTGTGTATGTGTTGTTGGGCAAGGAGGACGACACCTTGGAAGCGGTGCCAGAAGCGGCCAAGGGATTAGTGGAAGAGTTCGCCGATGTGTTTCCAGTGGAGTTACTCGAAGAGCTTCCCCCTCTTCGTGACATTCAACATCAAATTGACTTAGTGCCCAGTCTACCTAATCGACCACACTACCACATGAGCCCCAAAGAACATGAAGAATTGAGGCGACAAGTGGAGGGGTTATTGGCCAAGGGGCATATTCGAGAGAGTTTGAGTCCATGTGCAATACTAGCTTTGCTCACTCCCAAGAAGGATGGCACATAGAGGATGTGCGTGGATAGTCGAGCCATCAATAAGATCACTATGAGGTACAGATTTCCTATTCCTCGGTTGGATGATTTGTTGGATCAGTTGGGCAGGGCAACAATATTTACAAAACTTGACCTAAAGAGTAGGTATCATCAAATTTGGGTGCGGCCAAGTGATGAATGGAAGACGGTGTTTAAGATGCATGAGGGACTCTATGAATGGTTGGCAATGCCATTCGGGCTATCTAATGCTCCTATCACCTTCATGTGGGTAATGAATCAAGCATTTTGGCCTTTCATTGGGAAGTTCATAGTGGTATACTTTGATGACATCCTCATTAATAGCCCTGATAGAGAGACACACCTTCAACACGTGAGGGAAGTACTTCTTGTGTTACGGAAGGAGAAGTTCTTCGCATCGCCCGCAAAGTATTCATTCATGACAAATTCAATTCTTTTCCTTGGCTATGTGGTGTCCAAGGACGGATTGGCGGTGGATGAGTCAAAGGTGGTAGCTGTTAGGGATTGGCCCATCCCCACTACACTACACGAGGTTAGAGGCTTCCATGGGTTGGTTTCATTTTATAGGCATTTCATCCATGACTTTAGCACCATCATGGCGCCTGTCATGGAGTGCATGAACGTGGGAAGGTTCTCTTGGAGTGAGGCGGCTACAGAAGCCTTCGAGTTGATCAAAGTCAAGTGGACGATGGCCCCATTGCTTGTTCTCCCAAATTTTGAGTTGCCATTTGAGTTGCATTGTGACGCTTCCAAGGTCGGCATTGGAGCGGTGCTAAGTCAAGGGGGGAAACCGGTGGCATTCTTTAGCAAAAATTTGAGTGGTTCAAGGCTCAACTATAGCACCTATGATGTGGACTTTTATGCATTGGTGCAATCATTAAGGAATTGAAGCTTTTACCTAGCCTACAATGACTTTATCTTATACTCGGACCATGAGGCTTTGAAGCACCTCAATAGTCAAGATAAACTCTCCTCTCAGCATGTGAAGTGGGCTGTGTATGTACAACAATTTTCCTTCACCATTAAGCACAAGTCGGGAGCTTTGAACAAGGTCACCGACGCCCTTAGATGGAAGTCGACACTCTTGACCACCATGAAAAGTGAGGTACTTGGTTTTGAATTCTTAAAAGATTATTTATCTACTAATCCTCTCTTTGGTCCTATTGTTGGTGATGTATCCTTGGGGATGTATCCTTGGGAGTGAGGGGAGACTTTGGGCTGCATAATGGGTTCCTATTCAAGGGTACTCAATTATGCATCCCTAACTGCAGCCTACGGTTGAAGATTATCCAAGAGCGCCATAATGAAGGACACATGGGGTGAGACAAAACGATTCAACTAGTGGTGGAACAGTTTTATTGGCTGAGCATGAGGAAGGAGGTGGAGAAGTTTGTGCGATGTTGCAGAGTGTGCCAAGTATCCAAGGGACGGCTACTAATGCCGGATTATATATGCCGCTTCCCATTCCGGAGGGCCCATGGCCCAACGTGAGCATGGACTTCGTGTTGGGTTTACCTCGAACCCAAAAGGGTAAAGATTCCATCTTTGTAGTAGTTGATCGATTCTCTAAGATGGTTCATTTCATTGCATGTAAGAAGACCGTCGATGCCGTGAGTGTGGCACAATTGTACTTCAGAGAGGTCTATCGACTCCATGGCTTACCATTGTCCATAGTCTCAGATCACGACACGCGATTCCTTAGCCACTTTTGGCACTGCTTGTGGCAACCGTCTCACATGAGGCTCCATTTTAGTAGCACCTATCATCCGAAGACCGACGGGCAAACGGAGGTCGTCAATCGGTCCTTGAGGGCATTGCTTCGGAGCTTGGTGGGGGTGAACCTTAAGTCATGGGATCAACAGTTGTACCAAGGCGTTCACCTACAATCGGTCAACTAATCGGAGCACCGGCCTTAGTCCATTTACCATCATCTATGGAAGTAATCCTCATGCACGGCTGAATTTAGCGCCTCTCCTCGATTTGAAGAGAACACACACCAAAGCGGTAGATCTTATTGCCCAAATACAAGCGGGCCACAAGCTGACCATCAAGAATCTGCAGGAGTCGATGGCAAAGTACAAAGCGGATGCGTACAAGAAGCAATGTGCCCTAGAGTTTGAAGAGAGTGACTTTGTGTGGGCAGTCCTAACCAAGGGTAGATTTCCTGTTGGGGAGTACAATAAGCTGGCGGCCAGCAAGATTGGTCTAGTAGAAATTGTGAAGAAGATCAACCCCAATGCTTATCAGTTGAAATTTGTTCATGCAACTAATAAAAATGTAAGGCAAATCTGGTAATGATATGAAGATCTTAAAGTGAAGCCTGAAGCAGCAACCATGCAAATCCTGCATTCTGGGAACAAGCTCATTATAAAAGTAATAATCGCGTAAGTCTAATGACTTAGTAAGTAAACCTCACGTTAGGGCATGACATGAGCTCATTATTATTAAACAGAAATAAACCTGCAATTTTTGGTAAACATTTAAAAGAGGTGTTGTCTCATGTTGGGTTTTGATTTGTCAAATTCAGTGACAAAATACATTCATCTGCAATCCCGTTTGCAGTGCATACATACAAGATGTTGTTTCAAGAGAAGACCTAAAAGATGTGGTTAAGCTTAACCAATCATAATAGAAGACCTATATGATGTGGTTAAGTTTAATCAAATCGGAATTCTTTAATTAGAGATAAAATTGGATTTGATTAAATTTTGATCCTGCACATGTCTCAGTATTTGGACATTAACTTTCGGTTCAAGAATCCGATTGTGGTGAAACCAGTGGCAATAGAAAGCTAACACAAAATTATACAAATCTTTGTGAAATAATATTTTCATAATTCGGAAGTTAGCTACGTCAAAATCGTCCCACAAGATAAGGACAAAAATCTGGACGAATCCTATTCCAACTAGAACTAGTTTTTCTTCCCATTTCAAGTAGTACTTGGTTTTCTTGTAGTCTATATATAGAGAGCTGTTATGCACAAAATTGTAAGGAATTCCACGTAAGAATTCCATGTTCTAAGAGAGCGTTTAAGATATTGAGCGTTAGAGTTAGTCTCTTTTGGAGTTAAAGGTTGTGTTTTCATCACAGATCACAAACAACCAAAGTCTATCGGAGTTCTGGTAAAGGAGATCAGATAGAAGGATTGTGCCAGATGTTTTGAAATGGGCTATTGTGGTAGAAGTCAAGTGGGTTGCTTGTCTTATACAAGAGAGTGTCAACTTCAAAGGTTTTATAAGTGTGAACTTCTTGTAATCCTTATTCGTTTGCTGATTTAGTTGATTTCCTAGGTTTGGCTGCCCCGGAGTGGTTTTATATTTTAGAGAGTTCTTTAAATGGTTTCCTCTTCGTAACCAAAATATTTGTGTCTCTGTGATTTATTGTTTTACATATTTTTGTTGTATGATTGTTTAATTTTTAATTCCGCGTATTGTTTGCATACACCTAGTCAACCCCCTTGTAGGTGTCGTTTGGAGTCATATATAGGTTTTTCTAATACACCATGAAAATATCGTTTGGTTTGATAAATGGTGGTGTACGGGAGGTGGCAATCACCTAAGTGTTTTAATGCAAAAAAACTAATGCTTTATAGGTCGTAACTATCATGTATGGTCTACCCAAGATATTACCCATTCTTAGCAGGGTTGGTGCTGTCCCGAGGGACCTGTAATACAATACCGGTGCCCCAGATATTGTACGCTACCGTCCATAATACTAGCAGCCCAACTGAGTCCGATCTCGGCTGGCCCACACTACTCATGATGTACATCCTATAGTGACCGCCCGTTAAGGTTGCCCCGGTCACGAAACAACCATTGGATCCAAGACCCATATATCACACATACGTTTGACTATAAAATCAAGTCTATATAGTAAGCCCATGGCCATTATACCACACATATCGGTGTACCATGTCATACAATGCATCTTAGCAACAAGTTATTAAACAGTTACAAAGTTATTATAAAAAGTAGACATGCTCATATCAAATGCGTGGTCAGTCAACCACATGTAGAACTTGCGAACTATCTAGATTGCAGCTGGTTGGTGATCCTCCATCATCGGCAACCATCCCTGCGTGTCGAGCGCAACCCTTATCCTTAGGGCGTGGTTGCCCACGTCGGGCACAATCATTCCTTTCTCAACGATGATGTTGCGACTGTTGTAGAAAGCGTTGTATCGGTGCTCCGCCTTGGCAACCCTAAAGCGTGTGCGGTCGTAAGAAAGTTGGGCGTCGCAGCTATTGGTGCCGGTACTGGCCTTAGCCGAAACATTCTGATCATAGTTGTGAGCTGGAGACTCGTCTGTCATGGCTTCCTCCTCCGCCTCCTCTATCTCAAAATCAGAGTCGGAGTCAGGATCCTAGGCCTTCTGGAGCTGGGCCCGGGTCTTACGGAATTAGGTTGGGTAGGAAGAAGATGAAGCTTCCGTGCTTGCTCTTATTCGTGCCAAAAACCATCACTATCAATTCTAAGTGCAACCTTAATTGTGACCTCAAAATGCGAGGGCACCGAGGTACTTGATAAGTTATGGAAATTTTAGGTCTAGGCTTTGAGGATGTTTGGGTAAATTTGGTATTAAAAGTGGATAGCATCGAAACGAATGGTGACACCCTTGGGGTAGTCTAATATAACGGTGTTCTCAAGATGCGAGGATTCCGGGGTGATTGGGTAATTATATAAATTAGGATTTAGGTATCAGGGGTATTTTAGTAATTTTTGAATTCGAACAAAACACCGAAATTCATTTGGATTAAGGTCGATGGCTCGAGGTGTTGGTACTGCCCCAAGGGCAAGTCTTCACAGTGGCGACCTCAAGATGCAAGGTTACCAAGGTATGAAAGTCAGAGTTTTAGGGCTAAGGACATTTTTGGTGATTTTTGGGTTTGGACAAAATGCCAAAATTCAAATGAATAGATCCATAGGTTAGGCTTTCGATAAAAAAAAAAAAAAAGGTTGAGGCTCAATTCAATAGGTAGGCTCGACACTTTAACAAAATTGGGATGTCCCCAAATTAGGCGAAAAAATACCCAATTTAAGGGCGAGGGGTATTTTGGTCATTTTCAGATTCGGGCAAAAGGTCCAATATCCAATTGGCCTTTGATTAATGGGGTTGAAGCCCAATTGGTCATGGGGCTCAAGTGAGACCACCAAAACCTAGAATTTCGGATCTAGGGCAAAAATCCTAAATCCAAAGGGTTAGGGTTTAGGGTTGGTCAAAATCGATCAATGGAGTGAGTGGGTTTTGTTCATTGGTCATCTTAGGGGCATTTGAGTCGCAACCTATGCATCGATTGCATGGTGGGGTCAAGAATACATAGGGATTTTGGATTTAGGGCAAAAATCCCCAAATAAGGATGGGTAGTGATTCGGGAGAGGAAAGGAATTTCAACACAACCACAACTAATCTAACACAACAAGCAAACGTCTAGATGCTCAATCCTAACCCAAAAATCAAAGAAATATGCAAACCCAATTTGAAAACCCTAAAATCGCAAAATTGGAAATTTCGAATTTAAAACGGTTAGAATCACATACCTCGTTTAAAAGATGGAATTGGAACTTAAAACTCAAGGAAATACAGCCAAAAATCACCTTGGAAGTGTTTGGTTTGAAAGAAAACTAAAGAAAATGGGTCTGAAATGGGTTTAAAGGGCACTCAGCCATCTTCTTAAAAGAGAACGCTTGGGGCTTTGGGCGAGTGCTCGGCCTGAGGCCTAAAAAAAATGTTGTTGTTTTTTTTTTTGAAACCAGCAGTTCAAAGGTAATGTATTTTCTTAAAACAATTGGGGGTATCAAAACAAGGCTAGTTGAGATTGATTCGAAAATCGATTTTATGAAATCTAAGGTACGAGTGAAATTCATTTTCTTTTCGAAATTCATTTTGGGAAACACATGAGCATCTAATACAAAACGTACTGCTAAGTATGGTGCGTAGCCTAACCACTGTACTGCTAAGAATAGCGTGTAGCCTAACTACCTCATAACTGTCTATCCAAAAGCTACCCAACTTCTAAGTCTAGCATTCCCCGGTCGACTCTACTGACTGGTCTGTTTCGTCCTTGACCAACGCTTCATAGTCCTTGTCAATGCTGGAGAGGAAAGCGGCCTTCTGTTTATCAGACCCAACTCGCAGTTGGATCTCTTATTGCTTCATCTCGGTGTTCTCGTCCGCGATCTGAGTCATGTGTTTGTGCATCTCCCGCTTCCTTCCCGAGGTATAGTAGGGATTATATCATCCAGGGACAGGGAAAAAATCCTGTACCACTGATATGCTGCGACGCTTCCATTTTGCCGCTGTTTGGCTGTTCTCGAACAGTTGCCTAGTGTCGGCATCCATTGCGCATCTAAATGTAAAGTAGGATCAAGTGCCCATAACACTAAGCAATCAAGGAGGCTGCTACCACAGTGTTGGCAAGACCGTATGCTCTGATACCATAGTGTAACGCCCCCAAAATTGACCTTAGGCAGCCAGACAGGGTTACTGGCAATTACCCCAGTTTAACCAACTGGTGGTTAAATGGGGTAACACCCCTCTAAAGACTATCAGAGTTAGTGCATAAGAAGGTGAAACAAATTTGAGTGGTCTATAGGTCATTATGGTACAAGTACAATCCTCGAAATTTAATACATGGAGCAACTAATAACAATGTAAGGCAAACTTGGTAATGATATGAAGATCTTAAAGTATAGCTTGAAGCAGCAAGCATGCAAATCTTGGATTCTAGGAACAAGCTACTAATAAGAGTAATAACCGCGTAAGTCTAATGACTTAGTAAGTAAACCTCACGTTAGGGGATGATATGAGCTCATTATTATTAAACAGAAATAAATGCGCAATTTTTGGTAAACATTTAAAAGAGGTGTTTTCTCCGTTAGTACACCTTGAAAATATTGTTTGGTTTGATAAAGGGTGGCGTACTCCCCGTGGCAATCGCCTAAGTGTTTTAATGCAGAAAAACTAATGCTTTATAAGTTGTAACTATCATGTATGGTATACCCGTGATATTACCCCTTCTCGGAAGGGTTGGCACTGTCCTGAGGGACCTGTAATACAATTTCGGTGCCTTGGATATTGTACACTTCCGTCCATAACACTAGTAACCCGATTGTGTCCAACCTCAGGTGGCCCATACTATTAATGATGTATGTCCCGTAGTGACCGCTCGTGAAGGCTACGCCGGTCACGAAATAACTATTGGATCCAAGACCCATATATCACACACACGTTTGACCATAAAATCAAGTCTATATAGTAAGCCCATGGCCATTATACCGCACGTACCAGTGTACCATGTCATACAATGCATCTTATCAACAAGTTATTAAACAGTTACCAAGTTATTACAAAAAGTAGACATGCTCATATCATACGCGTAGTCAATCAACTGACATATCTCACGTTTTTAAGGAAAGTGTTCGTAAGTGTTTACTTACCTCGTATGCTCGCTTAAGTCCTCCAGCATCACGAATCCCTACTATAACAAAACATGATTCGTCGTCATAAGTAGCATTAGAGAACTTTATGAGGACCCATCTAATGAAAAGGGTTGCTAAAACCTGGTATCACACATTTGGGGTTAAGGGAACAGGTGTTTTGCTCTTTGGGCGAACGCTCATTCCCTAGGGCAAGCGTTCTAGAAAACCTTAAAAATATGTCTATGCTTCTATCTAAAGCTATGGGTTGGTTCCTACTTCCTAAGCTCTTAGTAAAGCATGTAAAACACAAGAATTTAGGAGGCGTTAAAGAACTTTCAAAAACACTTCTTTGCTTATAAGAAATAGGTTTGTTCCAGGCACAAAACATATTACAAGAGTCTTTAAGGGTGGTTTGGAAACACTTTTTGAACTAAGTCTTGTTAAACAAGGACATAGTGCAAAGGCTTGCTATAACGCTTAAAGACTTGAAACATTGAAAAGAGTGATCATAACTTTATGAAGACGTATTTCTCCTAGGTATTGATATCTATGCCTTTGTAAATAAAGAAGCTTAACAATAAAATAGAAAGTGGGTGTAGTGATTATCTCAACAAGTAGGTCTCCCAAGAGTGCTTCTCCCTTCTCCAAGGTTACTCACAAAACTCACACACACTCAATCAACAAAGTAGCAAGGTTTTCTTGAGGCTTCACACACAAAATTGAGGGCTGGGTCGAGTGGGATATGGGGGTATTTATAGGAGAAGGAAGTTGAGGGCAAAAAGGGAATTCTGATGAAAGGGGTGAGCGCTTGTGTGGTCCATGTGCGAGCACTCATGTACTGTTCACAACGAGGCAAAATGCTTTTCAGGTGTGCGTTTCGGGTATTAACCAAGGGTCTAAAAATTGGTCAACGAGTGTTCGTGTATTGTTCATGTGAGTTATCGTGTACTATTCACAAAAGCCAAAAGTGCTCAGAGGTACGATCACATGAGGGTAGCGTGATTTCCAAGCGAGCGCTCGTGTGGTCCCCAGGGCGAGCGCTTGCTCAGTGAGGGTAGTTTGGGGCTTTTTCTTCAAAAAGTTCTCAAGGGGTTTGGATTATTTGAAGAAGGTTTGGGGCTCTTGGTTTAAGGCTTTGTTTTAAGGGAACATTGACCTGTTAAGAATGTAACACCCCCGACCCAATAGGGAACATGTTTATTACTTTTTCTTTCTTTATTAAAAATAATATTGCAAAGATCTATAAGGTTTATCATAGTACTTTAATACAAGAATACGATGAATATATCATAAGAATATAATAACTCGTGGAATTTAGAAAGAGTACTTTAGTTATGGAAAGTCAAATCATGATGACATTTCTTATAATAATTTATTACACAATTAATGTGAAAAATATAATATTAATAAATTAATAATTATTCCCACCCCCATTCCAACCTCATATTCTAGCTTGCTCATTACTTGAGAATAAGAAATAAAACTGAATGAGCCCAAATGGGCCTAGTAAGCAAAATCCACAATCATAAATAGTTTTACTTCTTGTCCCCAGTTTTGAAAATCGGAACAGTATAATAATATATATACATGCTCCTAGTTTTGAAGTTATAAAGCACATAAACTATATATACAACCAGCCATAACAATATATATATAAGTATGGTTGCATCTCTCGTAGTATATACATACTGTTACATCTAGCAATAAATCATCATCATAAATTATCATCATAAATCATCAATTTAATTATCTTTAGTCATTATCTTATAATAGGGCCTATGTACACTGTTACCTCTGTGTACGAGGGTTGCAGGTCCCTTTCGACCATGGCATTGAACTGCAGTCACAGCCATGCCCCACCGCCAATTAACTCTATTGGTGCACTTAGCGGTGTGTTGATGGAACCACCTTCTTGCAGAGCCTCCTTCAGTGGTTTCGCTTCCATCCGAGTATCAGTACAAAACTCCTCTCATTCTCACTTATCTTGGGGCCAAAAATACTCTCCTCCATACATGTGTCCTCATTTTAAAAACATTTATCTCATTTGTTGTACTTCTCTTGATTTATTTTAGGGCAACATGTAGGAGGGTTTATCATTATTCTTATTTCTTATAATCATCATCTTTTTCACAAAATTATTTTTCTCAAATTTGTCATGCATTGAACATAACTCCATAATATGTAGATAAAATGAATATTTACAGTTTGAAACAAGAATGCATAAATAGCATGACATGATAATTTAGAAGGGGTAGTGAATTTTCTTACGTCTAGTCTGAAACTAAAAATAGTCTGAAGAATCTAGTTGTTCCAATTTGACTAACCCCCACTAGTCACTTTTTTGAATCTAATTTCTCAAATCCATTCTCTCTCGTGTTGTTTCTTTCTTGCAATGCTTTGTCTCGCCCTTTCTCTCTCTGTTTTGTGTAAACACTCTCAGAAAGAAGAAAGACCGAGTAGAAAGCGGAAGAATGAAAAATATCTTGTTTTCTTTCTTGTAGTCCTTTCTCTTTCTGCTTTGTGTAAACACTCTCAGAAAGAAGAAAGAGGAAGAAGGAAAAATATCTTATTTTCTTTCTTGCAGCCCTTAGTCTTGCCCTTTTTCTTTCTGCTCTGTGTAAACACTCCTAGAAAGAAGAAAGACCAAGAAGATAGAGGAAGATGAAAATGTGTGACAGAGAATGGAGATGGAAGGTGTGGTAGATTTGTGAAGGGGAGGAGCTTTATTTATAGAAAAAAAAAAAACCAAATACTATTCTACCTACATTCCATTTACTATTCTACCTACCATATACTATTTTACCTTACAAATAGTATTCTACCTACCATTTGCTATTCTACCTTCCATTTACTATTCTACCTTCCATTTACTATTCTACAAGTTAGCATTCCCTAATTACCACTCTCCGTAAATTCATATAACACCATAAATCCCTCAATTATTATCATTGACTAGCATATATTATTAATATTTCATAAAAAAATATTTCTCGGGTGCTACAATCTTCCTTCCTTATTGAAATTTCGTCCTCGAAATTAA
Organism: Corylus avellana; assembly: GCF_901000735.1. Taxonomy (NCBI): domain Eukaryota; kingdom Viridiplantae; phylum Streptophyta; class Magnoliopsida; order Fagales; family Betulaceae; genus Corylus; species Corylus avellana. Next base: position 30,243,595 of record NC_081542.1, read on the forward strand.
AACTTCAATTATCACTTATCCTCGAATTCAAATTCTATTATATCCATCAATAATAAAAAAATTAATTATTTATAACTCTTCATAACTATGTTATCCTATGTACTTCAACCATAAATTAAGACTTTTACTAGAAACTTACCCAAACAGATGGGGGTATTTTTCACTCATGCTTTCTTCCAGTTCCCACGAAGCTTCATCTACTGAGTGATTGCTCCATAAAACTTTCACTAATGGGATACATCTATTTCTAAGAACTTGATTCTTTCTATCCAGTATTCTTGTCGGTGTCTCTTCATAAGTTATGTTGGGTTGAATCTGAAGGGACTCGCTTTCCAAAACATGTGTTGCATCCGGAACATATTTTCTCAGCATTGATATACGAAATACGTCATGAATCTCGCTTAAGTTTAGTGGTAGTGCCAAACGATAAGCTGCTGTCCCAATTCTCTTGAGAATTTCAAAAGGACCAACAAGCTTAGGACTCAACTTTCCTTTTCTTCCGAATCTCATTACTCCTTTCATAGGAGTGACCTTGAGGAATACCTTTGGGCTGATATCAAATTCCAGCTCTCGTCTTCTTACGTCAGCGTAACTCTTTTGTTGACTTTGAACCGCTGTTAATCTCTGTTTTATTACCGTTATCTTCTCACAAGTATCTTGGATGATTTCTGGCCCAAATAGTTTCCGTTCTCCTACTTCGTCCTAGTATAACGGCGACCTACACTTCACTATTATCTTTTATCATATTGGAATTTCATTTCGGCGAAAATCTTATTCACAATCTAAAGTTTTGATTTCTGCAATCCTGCATCGGTTTACATTGAGAATCCTATCTCCCAATATCTTTTCCAAAAATTATTCTTTAATCAATCTCAATAGTACACAATTGAATTACTCATCAAATTTACAATTTCTATAATCAAGTCCTAAAACATCATATTAAAACAATCATGTGATCACTGTTCAAATCTCAAACATCATAATCTTCTTAGTAGGATCACAGTGGTTTCCTCGATCTGATTTAATCAATCTTATCAAAGAGTGTAAAAATCATATTTGCCTATATTTCCTTTAGTATCTCAATATTCCAAATCATGTACACGAAGTATTAATTTGATGCTTTAATAATTATCAACTTATCACCATCATAAATCCGTAAAAGTAAATAGAACCAACATTCTACAATTTATATCTCCCAAAAACGTCATTACATTAATATACCTTAAAAGTGACATCATAAATCGATTCATTCTAAATATACAACCATTTCTATTTCCTCATCTCAAATCTTGTACTACAATATCAATGAAAATCTTTATGTACAACAGCTTTACTTGATAAATTATAACTCAGCAAAAGAAACTTGTAATTATCAATCCAACTCAATCGAAATACACTATTACAGAAATGTAAGATTCTCTTCAACGTCACCAAAATACTTGTGTTCATTTACTTTAATGCATTACATATATTGGTGATTGATTGTTTCTTGCCTTATAATTTTAATTCCGCATTTTATTTGGCAAACACCTATTCACCCCCCTCTATGTGAGTTTGGAGTCATTATTGTATTTTCAAAAATTCAAAAATTCAAAATTTTAACAATTATATTCAAAGTACCTTACCACAAAGCTATATCCCAATTCATGAAATCACTTTAACTACCCAAGAAAAAAAAAAAAAAAAAACTAGATGTTTGTAAAATCCTTGAAGCCGTTAGTTCTATTGTTATAGTGTTTGATGCTTTTCTTTTGCATTGTTACTTAAAAGCAGTAACTTTTTACATCAAAAAGATATATAAAGAAAGAAGACAATTTGGAGACATGAGGTATCAATCCTCAAGAAATCAAATATGCATTTTCTAATTACTCCACCATAGAGCTACATCCCCTTTTATGAAGTAATTGTGCGAACCCATGTAGAAGAACAAGATATTTGTAAAATAAATACAAATTGTTAATTTTATTGTACGAGTTTCTAGGGGTTGTGACAACCTTTTTTTTTTTTTTTTTTTTAAATTTTAATTTTATATTTTATATTTTAATATTTTCACTTATAAGAAAGTGATCATCAACGTCAACCCCACAGTCAACGTTGATAAATATGTATCAACGTCAACATTTGGAAGTTAACGCTCATAATAGGGCATCAATGTTGATTTTAACGTTGGCGTTGATGTGTTATTGTTTGATTTGAGTTTATACAGAGTTTTTGCTCATTTTGTACTCGGCATACAAACCGATAATTTATTGTTTTGTCCAATGGTTGTCAAAACAAGTCAACTTTACTTTCAATTGAAAAAAAAAAAGTTAAGAAAACTATTCGTGGACATTAGGGATCAATCCTCAAAAATTCAAAATTATAACAATTATATTCAAACTACCCAACCACAAAGCTATATCCCAATTGATGCAATCACTTTAACTACCCAAGGAGAAAAAAAAAAAAAAAGGAGATGTTTGTAAAATCCTTGAAGACGTTAAATTCTATTTTAATAGTGTTTGATGCTTTTCTTCTCCATTGGTGCTTCAAAGCAAGAACTTTTTACCTCAGAAAGATATATAAAGAAAGAAGATAGTTTGGAGACGTGAGGTATCAATCCTCAAGAAATCAAATATGCATTTTCTATTTACTCTACCATAGAGCTACATCCCCTTTTATGAAGTAATTGTCTGAACCCATGTAGAAAAACAAGATATTTGTAAAATAAATATAAAAAGTTGATTTCATTGTAGGAGTTTCTAGGGGTTTTGACGACTCTTTTTTTTTTTATTTTTTTTTTATTTTTTTAAATATTTTCACTTATAAGAAAGGCATCAACATCAACCCTACGATCAACGTTGATAAACATGTATCAACGTCAACTTTTGGAAGTTGACTCTGATAATAGGGCATCAACGTTAATTTTAAAGTCGGCGTTGATGTGTTATTGTTTGATTTTAGTTTATACAGAGTTTTTGCTCCTTTTGTACTCGGCATACAAGCCGATGATTTGTTGTTTTGTCCAATGGTTGTCAAAACAAGTCAACTTTACTTTTCAATTGCAAAAAAATAAGTTAAGAAAACTATTTGTTGACATCAGGGATCAATCCTCAAAAATTCAAAATTATAACAATTATATTCAAACTACCCAACCACAAAGCTATATCCAAATTGATGAAATCACTTTAACTACCCAAGGAAAAAAAAAAGTAGATGTTTGTAAAATCCTTGAAGCTGTTAATTCTATTGTAATAGTGTTTGATGCGTTTATTCTCCGTTGGTGCTTCAAAGCAGTAACTTTTTACATCAAAAAGATATATAAAGAAAGAAGACAGTTTGCAGACGTGAGGTATTAATCCTCAAGAAATCAAATATGCATTTTCTATTTACTCTACCATAGAGCTACATCCCGTTTTATGAAGTAATTGTGTGAACCCATGTAGAAAAACAAGACATTTGTAAAGTAAATATAAATTGTTAATTTCATTGTAGGAGTTTCTAGGGGTTTTGACGACTTTTTATGATTTCTTCTCTTTTATTTTTATTTTATTTTATTTTTTTAATATTTTCAGTTATAAGAAAGGCATCAATGTCAACCCTACGGTCAAGGCTGATAAACATGTATCAATGTGAACTTTTGGAAGTTGACGCTGATAATAGGGCATCAATATTGATTTTAAAGTTGACGTTGATGTGTTATTGTTTGATTCTAGTTTATACAGAGTTTTTGCTCTTATTTTTACTCGGCATACAAGCCGATGATTTTTTGTTTTGTCCAATGGTTGTAAAAACAAGTCAAATTTACTTTTAAATTGAAAAAAAAAATATGTCAAGAAAACTATTCAGAGACATCCAGTATCAATCCTCAAAAAAATCAAAATTATAACAATTATATTCATGAAATTAATTTAACTACCCAAGGAAAAAAAAAAAAAAACTACATGTTTGTAAAATCCTATAAGCCGTTAATTATATTTTTATAGTAATTGATGCTTTTCTTCTCCATTGGTGCTTAAAAGAAGTAACTTTATACTTCAAAAAGATATATAAAGAAACAAGAAAATTTGGAGATGTGAGGTATCGATCCTCAAGAAATCAAAGATGCGCTTTTTGATTACTCTTCCTTAGAGCTACATCCCCTTTTATGAAGTAATTGTGCAAACCCTTGTAGAAAAACAAGACATTTGTAAAATAAATATAAATTGTTAATTTTATTGTAGGAGTTTCTAGGGGTTTTGACCACCTTTTATGATTTCTCCTTTCTTTTGTTTTTTTAATAAGAAAGGCATCAACGTCAACCCTATGGTCAACGCAGATAAACTTGTATCAACGTCAACTTTTGGAAGTTGATGCATATAATAGGGCATGGACGTTGATTTTAGAGTCGACGTTGATGTGTAATGGTTTGATTTGAGTTTATAATAAGTTTTTACTCCTTTGGAACTCGGCATACAAGCCGATGATTTTTTGTTTTGTCCGTTGGTTGTCAAAACAAGTCAAATTTACTTTTAAATTAAAAAACAAAGGTCATGAAAACTATACGGAGACATTCGGTATCAATCCTAAAAAAATCAAAATTACAACAATTATATTCATGAAATTACTCTAACTACCCTAGGAAAAAAAAAAAAAAAAAAAACACTACATGTTTGTAAAATCCAAGAAGCCATTAATTCTATTGTTATAATGTTTGATGCTTTTCTTCTCCATTAGTGCTTAAAAGAAGTAACTTTTTACGTCAAAAAGATATATAAAGAAACAAGAAAATTTGGAGATGTGAGGTATCAATCCTCAAGAAATCAAAGATGCGATTTTTGATTACTCTTATTTAGAGTTACATCCCCTTTTATGAAGTAATTGTGCGAACACATGTAGAAGAACATGACATTTGTAAAATAAATATAAATTGTTAATTTTACTGTAGGAGTTTTTAGGGGTTTTGACCATCTTTTATAATTTTTTTTTTAATTTAAATTTAAATTTAAATTTTTTAAATATTTTCATTTATAAGAAAGGCATCAACATCAACCCTACGGTCAATGCTGATAAACATGTATCAACGTCAACTTTTGGAAGTTGACGCTAATTGCTAGTTCTTGTGTTGGCTTAATTCAGTTCCAAAATGCAGAAGCTACTGTTTATGGGCTCAAACACTGATATAGAATGCTTAGAATCCAATCTCCACCGTAGATAATGTAGATACATGAGTAATGAACGTCCCTGCAAAATTTCAGCTCAATCGGACCACAAACGCCCATCGATTGGAGCTGTTGATGAAGGCTGGACAGCATTTCCGGAATGCTATTTTCTCCCCACTGCAAGCCATGTCCGGACACGATGCTAGGCTGTCCGGACAGGCTTTCCAAAAACTCTATTTTTACTCTGCAAGGCCTTGTCCAGACAGCCCATTAACCTTTTCGGACACCCCGTACCTTTTATGCCCAAAAAAGTGTTTTTGGTGGGCCCAGGTCTAGGGTTTGATGTATATATATATATATATATATCATTATAGAAGAGAGAGGCACGAATTTTCACCCTAGAGAGTTCGTCAAAGGCTGTGCTAAGAGAGATCATATGTGGTGAGCGTTAAATTAAATTTCTTAGAGTTTTAGTTATCCCTTTGATAAATCTATTGTTGATAAGTCTATCGGAAGGTTCCGGTAAAAGGAAATCATATAGAAGAATTGTGCTCGATGTTCTGGAAAGGTCTACTGCGGTAGAAGTCAAGTGGGTCGCTTGTCGTGTGCAAGGAAGTATCAATTGCAAAGGTTTTGTAATCCTTCTTGTATTCCTTATTCTTCTTATAGTGGATTGATTTCCTAGGTTTGGCTGCCCCGGAGAGGTTTTACATTTAGACAGTTCTCTAAATGGTTTTCTCTTCGTAACCAAATATCTGTGTTCTTGAATGTTCATTACATATCTGTGTTTGGTTGAATATTAACTATTAGGTTAGATCTTATCCGTATACTCTTTGTGAAACACCTAAACAATTTGAATAGGTGTCGTTTGGAGTCGTATTTAGTTTTTTGAATTGGTATCAGAGCAGGTTCACTCTGTCAAAGAATTAAATTCCTGAGTGTGATCCTATATACTTTCTAGATGTCCCAAACTCTTGATTGTTTCGAAATTGTTGATAATACTTTTTGTGAAACTATTATGTCTTCTGATAAATAGTATTATTCTGATTATGATTCTGATAATGAAATTGATCTTCAAGAGACTTATAATTGTTGTTTGTGAAATTCTCTGAGCTACAAGTTATTAATTCAAAGAATCTAAATAAACTCAGAGAGGCTAAACATGATAAATATGAGCTAATTGGTGAATTGAGTGATTCTCTTGATTTGTATAAAACATTGAAATCTGAAAAATCATGATCTTGCTAATAAAGTTGAGTCATTAGAGAATGAATTAAAGGAGTCCAAAACTTTATTGGAAAAATTCTCAAATGATAATCTTGACAAAATTTTGCATACCCAAAAATCTACTTGTGATAAACCTGGGATTGATTTTGACAAGATTATTGCTCCTTCCTCTAACCTTGCTTCTTCTTCCAAGAAAGTTTTTGTTGAAACAAAAAACTTGGAAGAGCCATTGGATAAAGATAAGCTAGTTGCTGTTCACTCCTCAAGAAGAATAGGAAAAGAAGTCTTAAAGAAAAAGAAGAAAACAACCACTGCGACCTCAAGAGGTAAGAAGGGTAAGAAAGGTAAGTACTCTCGTGCTGAGCACTTTTTACCTAGAAGCAACTCCAACTTTTTTTACCTTGCAAGAAACCAACCTTCTCAAAGGTTCATTCCTACATGTTATCACTGTGGTAAGATTGGGCATATTTGCCCTAATTGTTTTCAGTTGAATAATCATGAGTCAAAAAGAGATTATTTTCGTTCTAAGAATAGTCATGAGGAATTATTCAACATGCTAAGGGGTGTTATCACCCAGTTAAATGATTTGGACAAGAGTCGCACATTTGTCCCCAATATGAAGAAAGTTTGGATTAAGAAGGTTAATACCATTCACCCATTAAGGGGGAGTGGTAGTGATCTGACCTAAATTTAGGTGAGTAAATAACATGTCTAGGAATGGTTGTTTTGCTTATTTTTGAAAATCCTAGAGCATGCTGTTTTTCTTTGCTTTGCATTTTTTTTTTTTTTGCTTTCTAGTTTATGCATAATTTTTTTTTTTGTTACACATTTTGTGTGAAGAGTGTATACATGTTTATTTTGAGATTCTTGTTATGAGGCATATTCATAAAGGACTTTTCAAGAAATTCGTATGTTATGATCTTTTGAAGGTTTATAGATGAGATGTTGTGTGCGGACCACCAAGATTTTTGTCTACTTGCTAATCAAGTGTTCATGAATGTGTAATGTCGTATGAAGACCTAGAAGTAGTTATTAAACCAAATCATTATTTTGTAGTGGGACCTATAAGATGTGACGAAAGTTTAATGCTAAAGAACATTCATGTATTGCCTGTTGTAATCTCAATTCAAACATGTTGTTTTTCTTTGTTGCCCTTCTTTGTGGTTTATTTGTGTTAATAAATTTTTGAGAAAGGAATTGGTGTTGCAAAGATGTTTGAAATGGTAAGATGGATATATGCTTTAAATGCTTTTTAATTGCTTAATTGGAAATCCTCTTAATTTATGTACCTATGGAATACACTTATCATGCTTGAGTTGATTATCTTTATAATGAACTGTCATCGATCCATTCAAGTATGTGTTTTTGTAGTACATTTCATTTATGCTATCTCTATGCACTTAAGCTTCAAGAAGGAATGTCAATCCATGACAAATTTGTTATGTTGAACAAACCATATGCATATGATGGATTTTTTTTTTTGTGGGTTAAAATTGACCAAATGTTGGTTGAACCTAGAACCTATAAATTCCAGTTCAAATCCTTATGTCTTGTACTTTAATTTTTATGAAAGACACGTTCTCAAAGAGAAAATCTAAAGTGAAATGTGCAAAGTACCAAAATATTCCAAAAAGGGAATTTTCACTGTGTCAATTTTTTGTGCCTGGCTCATCCATAATTAAAATTCCGGATGTAGTTTCTGAGCCTTGTGATAAGACTAAGGGGGAGAATATTGAATGAGGGTGACTAGGCCCTAGTAAGGTTTGACTTCTAACCTAACAAGATATGAATTTCTTTCATATGGTTTGGAAGTTTTAATATGCCTTCTTTGTCAATATATGTTTGTCCATTGCTTGACTCTTGACTGTGGCTTATCACACACAACACATGTAGCATAAATAGTGATGGTACCTAATGGCATGACATGAGTTGCAACAATGATTTTGTATATTCATCTTTCGATACTCTTGCATGCTTTGAGTATTTTTTTTGGCACATTCAACAAGAGTTTCTTATAATCTGCAATTTTTGATCATTTATTAGATATACTCTTCTTACAAATATTCTTGTTTGAAACATTTTTCCCTTGTTGATATTGAGTCACACATTGAGGGGGAGTTTTTACTGATGTTTCTTCATGATCTTGTATTACTTCATTCATGTTCTGTTATCTGTGATCATGAGTTCTATTTTTGTATTCCTGTTCCATATATGCCTTGATGTATTTTGTGAGGTGTTTCAGGAAATATGAAGACCTTTTGTCATTTTGTGACAAAAAGGGGGAGTAAATATGGGGAGATGATGGGATTGGCTTGGGCATTTTGGTTTTGTCATCGAATTGCCAAAGGGGGAGTTTGTTAGCTCTTCTGTTGGCTTAATTCAGTTCCAAAATGCAGAGGCTACTATTCATGGGCTCAAACACTGATATAGAATGCTCAGAATCCAATCTCCACTGTTCATAATGTAGATTCATGTGTCATGAACGTCCCTGCAAAATTTTAGCTCAATTGGACCACAAATGCCCATCGATCGGAGCTGTTGATCAAGATTGGATTGCATTTCCAGAATGCTGTTTTCTCCCCACTGCAGGCCATGTCCGGACGCGGTGCTAGGCTACCTGGACAGGCTTTCCAGAAACTCTATTTTTGCTCTGCAAGGCCCTGTCCGGACAGTTTATTAACCTGTCCGGACACCCCGTACATATTATGCCCAAAAACGTGTTTTTAGTGGGCCCAGGTCTAGGGTTTGATGTACTGATTATATACATCATTATAGAAGAGAGATGAACAAATTTTCACCCCAAAATTTTTATTGGAGGCTGTGCTAAGAGAGATCATATGTGGTGAGCGATAAATTGAATCTCTTAGAGTTTTAATTATTCCTTTGATAAATCTATGGTTGAGAAGTCTATCGGAAGGTTCGGTAAAAGGAAATCATATAGAAGAATTGTGCCAGATGGTCTGGAAAGGGCTACTATGGTCGAAGTCAAGTAGGTCGCTTGTCGTGTGCAAGGAAGTATCAATTGCAAAGGTTTTGTAATTCTTCTTGTATTCCTTATTGTTCTTATAGTGGATTGATTTCTTAGGTTTGGCTACCGCGAAGAAGTTTTACATTTAGAGAGTTCTCTAAATGGTTTCCTCTTCGTAACCAAACATCTGTGTTCTTGAATATTCATTACATATCTGTGTTTGGTTGAATATTAACTATTAGGTTAGATCTTATCTGCATACTCTTTGTAAAACACCTAGACAATTCGAATAGGTGTCGTTTGGAGTCGTATTTAGGTTTTTCACTAATAATAGGGCATCAACATCGATTTTAAAGTCGGTGTTGATGTGTTACTATTTGATTTGAGTTTATATAGATTTTTTTCTAATTTAAAAGTAAATTTGACTTGTTTTGACAACCAAACCATAGGAAAAAAAAAAAAAAAAAACCCTAAATGATTGTAAAATCCTTGAAGCCGTTAATTCTATTGGTATAGTAATTGATGCTTTTCTTCCCCATTGGTGCTTAAAAGAAGTAACTTTTTCACCACAAAAAGATATATAAAGAAAGAAGAAAATTCGGAGACGAGAGGTAGCAATCCTCAAGAAATCAAAGATGTGCTTTTTGACTACTCTTCCTTAGAGCTACATCCCCTTTTATGAAGTAATTGTGCGAACCCATGTAGAAAAACAAATCATTTGTAAAATAAAAATAAACTGTTAATTTTGTTGTAGGAGTTTCTAGGGGTTTTGACAGCTTTTTCTTATTTCTTATGTTTTTTTTTAATATTTTCACTTATAAGAAAGGCATCAACGTCAACCTTACGGTCAACGCTGATAAACATGTACCAATGCCAACTTGTTGATGTTGACGCTGATAAAACGACATCAACGTCGATTTTAAAGTCGGCGTTGATGTGTTATTGTTTGATTTGAGTTTATACTGAGTTTTTGGTCCTTTTGTACTCGGCATACAAGCCGATGACTTTTTGTTTTTTCCTTTAGTTGTCTAAACAAGTCAAATTTTCTTTTAAATTAAAAAAAAAGTCAAGAAAACTATTCGGTGACGTTCGGTATCAATCCTCAAAAAATCAAAATTAAAACAATTATATTCATGAAATTACTTTAACTACCCAAGGAAAAAAAAAAAAAACCTAAATGATTGAAAAATCCTAGAAGCTCTTAATTGTATTGTGATATAGGGTTTGATGCTTTTCTTCTCAATTGGTACTTAAAAGAAGTAACTTTTTACCTCAAAAAGATATTTAAAGAAACAAGAAAATTTGGAGACTAGAGGTATCAATCCTCAAGAAATCAAAGATGCGCTTTTTGATTACTCTTCCTTAGAGCTACATCCCCTTTTATGAAGTAATTGTGCGAACCCATGTTGAAAAACAAGAAATTTGGAAAATAAATATAAATTTTTAATCTGTTGTAGAAGTTTCTATAAGTTCAGACGACTTTTTTTTTTCATTCTTCTTTTTTTAATATTTCACTTATATGAAAGGCATCAACGTAAACCTTACAGTCAACGCTAATAAATATGTATCAACACCAACTTGTTGATGTTGACGCTGATAATACGACATCAATGTCGATTTTAAAGTTGGCGTTGATGTGTTATTAATTGATTAGAGTTTATATAGAGTTTTTGCTCCTTTTGTACTCGGCATACAAGCCAAAGATTTTTTTTATTTATTTATTTTTTATATTTTTATTTTTTATTTTTCCATTGGTTGTAAAAACAAGTCAAATTTCCTTTTAATTTTTTTTTAAAAAAATGGTCAAGAAAACTATTCGCAGATATCCAGTATCAATCCTCAAAAAATCAAAATTATAACAATTATATTCATGAAATTACTTTAACTGCCCAAAGGAAAAAAAAAAAAAAAACCCTAAATGATTGTCAAATCGTAGAAGCCGTTCATTGTATTGTTATAGTGTTTGATGGTTTTCGTCTCCAATGGTGCTTAAAAGAAGTAACTTTTTAACACAAAAAGATATATAAAGGAAAAAGAAAATTTGGAGACGTGAGGTATCGATCCTCAAGAAATCAAAGATGCGCTTTTTGATTACTCTTCCTTTGAGCTACATCCCCTTTTATGAAGTAATTGTGCGAACCCAAGTTGAAAAACAAGACATTTGTAAAATAAATATAAGTTGTCAATTTTGTGGTAAGAGTTTCTAGGTGTTTTGACGACTTTTTTATCTTTCTTTTATTTTTTTTTTTTTAATATTTTCACTTATAAGAAAGGCATCAACGTCAACCATACGGTCAATGCTGATAAACATGTATCAACGCCAACTTGTTGATGTTGACGCTGATAATATGACTTCAACGTCAATTTTAAAGTCGGCGTTGATGTGTTATTGTTTGATTTGAGTTTATACAGAGTTTGTGCTCCTTCTGTACTCGGCATACAAGCAGATGATTTTTTGTTTTTTCCCTTGGTTGTCAAAGCCAGTCAAATTTTATTTTAAATTAAAAAAATATGTCAAGAAAACTATTTGGAGACATCCGGTATCTAGCCTCAAAAAATCAAATTTATAACAATTATATTCATGAAATTACTTTAACTACCCAAGGACAAAAAAAAAAAAACCTAATTGATTGTCAAATCGTGGAAGCTGTTAATTGTATTGTTATAGTGTTTCAAGGTTTTCTTCTCCATTGGTGCTTAAAAAAAGTAACTTTTTACCTCGAAAAGATATTTATTGAACCAAGAAGATTTGGAGACGTGAGGTATCAATCCTCAAGAAATCGAAGATGTGTTTGATGATTACTCTTGTGTTGAGCTACATCGCCTTTTATGAAGTAATTGTGCGAACCCAAGTAGAAAAACAAGACATTTGTAAAATAAATATAAATTTTTAATTTTGTTGTAGGAGTTTCTAGGGGTTCAGACGACTTCTATTTCTTTCTTCTTTTTTTAATATTTTCACTTATATGAAAGGCATCAACGTCAACCTTACGTTCAACGCTGATAAACATGTATCAACGCCAACTTGTGGATGTTGACGCTGATAATACGACTTCAACGTCAATTTTAAAGTCGACGTTCATGTGTTATTGTTTGATTTGAGTTTATACAGAGTTTGGGCTCGTTTTGTACTCGGCATACAAGCTGAAGATTTTTTGATTTTTCCATTGGTTGTCAAAACAAGTCAAATTTTCTTTTAAATTAAAAAAAGAAGTCAAGAAAACTATTCGGAGACATCTGGTATCAACCCTCAAAAAATCAAATTTATAACAATTATATTCATGAAATTACTTTAACTACCCAAGGAAAAAAGAAAAAACCTAAATGATTGTCAAATTGTGGAAGCCGTTAATTGTATTGTTGTAGTGTTTGATGCTTTTCTTCTTAATTGCTCTTTAAAAGAAGTAACTTTTTACCTCAAAAAGATATTTAAAGAAACAAGAAGATTTGGAGACGTGAGGTATCGATCCTCAAGAAATCGAGGATGTAATTTATGATTACTCTTGCTTTGAGCTACATCCTCTTTTATGAAGTAATTGTGCGAACCCATGTAGAAAAACAACACATATGTAAAATAAATATAAATTTTTAATTTTGTTGTAGGAGTTTCTACGGGTTTAGACGACTTTTTTTTCTTTCTTCTTTGTTTAATATTTTTACTTTAATGAATGGCGTCAACGTCAACCTTATAGTCAACGCTGATAAACTTGTATCAACGCCAACTTGTTGATGTTGACGCTGATAATACAACATCAAGGTCGATTTTAAAGTCGGCGTTGATGTGTTATTATTTGATTAGAGTTTATACAGAGTTTTTGCTCCTTTTGTACTCGACATACAAGCCGATGATTTTTTGTTTTTTCCATTGGTTGTCAAAACAAATCAAATTTTCTTTGATATTAAAAAAAAAAGTCAAGAAAACTATTCTGAGACATCTGGTATCAACCCTCAAAAAGTAAAATTTATAACAATTATATTCATGAAATTACTTTAACTAGCCAAGGAAAAAAAAAAAAAAACCTAAATGATTGTCAAATCGTGGAAGCCGTTAACTGTATTGTTATAGTGTTTGATGCTATTCTTCTCAATTGGTGCTTAAAAGAAGTAACTTTTTACCTCAAAAAGATATTTAAAGGAAGAAGAAACTTTGGAGTCGAGAGGTATCGATCCTTAGGAAATCAAAGATGCGCTTTTTGATTACTGTTCCTTTGAGCTACATCCCCATTTATGAAGTAATTGTGCGAACCTATGTTGAAAAACAAGACATTTGTAAAATAAATATAAGTTGTCAATTTTGTGGTAAGAGTTTCTAGGTGTTTTGACGACTTTTTTATCTTTCTTTTATCCTTTTTTTTTTTTTAATATTTTCACTTATAAGAAAGGCATCAACGTCAACCATATGGTCAATGCTGTTAAACATGTATCAACGCCAACTTGTTGATGTTGACGCTGATAATACGACATCAATGTCGATTTTAAAGTCGGCATTGATGTGTTATTATTTGATTAGAGTTTATACAGAGTTTGTGCTCCTTGTGTGCTCGGAATACAAGCTGATGATTTTTTGTTTTTTCCATTGGTTGTCAAAAGAAGTCAAATTTTCAATTAAGTTAAAAAAAGAAGTCAAGAAAACTATTCGGAGACATCCGGTTTCAACTCTCAAAAAATCAAATTTATAACAATTATATTCATGAAATTACTTTAACTACCCAAGGAAAAAAAGAAGAAGACCTAAATGATTGTCAAATTGTGGAAGCCTTTAATTGTAGTGTTATAGTGTTTGGAGGTTTTCTTCTCCATTGTTGCTTAAAAGAAGTAACTTTTTACCTCAAAAAGATATTTAAAGAAACAAGAAGATTTGGAGACGTGAGGTATCGATCCTCAAGAAATCGAGGATGCGTTTTATGATTACTCTTGCTTTGAGCTACATCTCCTATTATGAAGTAATTGTGCGAACCCTTGTAGAAAAACAACACATACGTAAAATAAATATAAATTTTTAATTTTGTTGTAGGAGTTTCTAGGGGTTTAGACGACTTTTTTTTTTCTTTCTTCTTTGTTTAATATTTTTACTTATATGGAAGGCATCAACGTCAACCTTATGGTCAACACTAATAAACTTGTATCAACGCCAACTTGTTGATGTTGACGCTGATAATACGACATCAAGGTCGATTTTAATGTCGGTGTTGATGTGTTATTATTTGATTGGTTTTATATAGAGTTTGTGCTCCTTTTGTACTCGGCATAAAAGCCGATGATTTTTTGTTTTTTCCATTGGTTGTCAAAACAAGTCAAATTTTCTTTTAAATTAAAAAAAAAAAGTCACGAAAACTACCTGGAGACATCCGGTATCAACCCTCTAAAAATCAAATTTATAACAATTATATTCATGAAATTACTTTAACTAGCCAAGGAAAAAAAAAAAAAAAAAAACCTAAATGATTGTCAAATCGTGGAAGCCGTTAATTGTATTGTTATAGTGTTTGATGCTATTCTTCTCAATTGGTGCTTAAAAGAAGTAACTTTTAACCTCAAAAGAAATTTAAAGGAACAAGAAAATTTGGGGACGAGAGGTATCGATACTCAAGAAATCAAAGATGCGCTTTTTGATTACTGTTCCTTTGAGCTACATCCCTATTTATGAAGTAATTGTGCGAACCCATGTTGAAAAACAAGACATTTGTAAAATAAATATAAGTTGTCAATTTTGTGGTAAGAGTTTCTAGGTGTTTTGATGACTTTTTTATCTTTCTTTTATCCCTTTTTTTTTTTTTTTTTAATATTTTCACTTATAAGAAAGGCATCAACATCAACCATATGGTCAATGCTGTTAAACATGTATCAACGCCAACTTGTTGATGTTGACGCTGATAATACGACATCAATGTCGATTTTAAAGTCGGCATTGATGTGTTATTGTTTGATTTGAGTTTATACGGAGTTTGGGCTCGTTTTGTACTCGGCATACAAGCTGAAGATTTTTTGTTTTTTCCATTGGTTGTCAAAACAAGTGAAATTTTCTTTTAAATTAAAAAAAGAAGTCAAGAAAACTATTCGGAGACATCTGGTATCAACCCTCAAAAAATCAAATTTATAACAATTATATTCATGAAATTACTTTAACTACCCAAGGAAAAAAAAAAAAAACCTAAATGATTGTCAAATTGTGGAAGCCGTTAATTGTATTGTTGTAGTGTTTGATGCTTTTCTTCTTAATTGCTGTTTAAAAGAAGTAACTTTTTACCTCAAAAAGATATTTAAAGAAACAAGAAGATTTGGAGACGTGAGGTATCGATCCTCAAGAAATCGAAGATGCGTTTTATGATTACTCTTGCTTTGAGCTACATCTCCTATTATGAAGTAATTGTGCGAACCCTTGTAGAAAAACAACACATACGTAAAATAAATATAAATTTTTAATTTTGTTGTAGGAGTTTCTAGGGGTTTAGACGACTTTTTTTTTTCTTTCTTCTTTGTTTAATATTTTTACTTATATGGAAGGCATCAACGTCAACCTTATGGTCAACACTAATAAACTTGTATCAACGCCAACTTGTTGATGTTGACGCTGATAATACGACATCAAGGTCGATTTTAATGTCGGTGTTGATGTGTTATTATTTGATTGGTTTTATATAGAGTTTGTGCTCCTTTTGTACTCGGCATAAAAGCCGATGATTTTTTGTTTTTTCCATTGGTTGTCAAAACAAGTCAAATTTTCTTTTAAATTAAAAAAATAAGTCAAGAAAACTATTCGGAGACATCCGGTACCTACCCTCAAAAAATCAAATTTATAACAATTATATTCTTAAAATTACTTTAACTTCCCAAGGAAAAAAAAAAAAAACCTAAATGATTGTCAAATCGTGGAAGCCGTTAATTGTATTGTTATAGTCTTTAAAGGTTTTCTTCTCCATTGGTGCTTAAAAGAAGTAACTTTTTACCTCAAAAAGATATTTATTGAACCAAGAAGATTTGGAGACGTGAGCTATCGATCCTCAAGAAATCGAAGATGCATTTTATGATTACCCTTGCTTTGAGCTACATCGCCTTTTATGAAGTAATTGTGCGAACCCATGTAGAAAAACAAGACATTGGTAAAGTAAATATAAATTTTTAATTTTGTTGTAGGAGTTTGTAGGGGTTCAGATGACTTTTTTTCTTTCTTCTTTTTTTAATATTTTCACTTATATGAAAGGCATGAACATCAACCTGATGGTCAACGCTGATAAACATGTATGAACGCCAACTTGTTGATGTTGACGCTGAGAACACAACTTCAACGCCAATTTTAAAGTCGGCGTTTATGTGTTATTAGTTGATTTGTGTTTATACAAAGTTTGTGCTCCGTTTGTACTTGGCATACAAGCTGAAGATTTTTTGTTTTTTTCCATTGGTTGTCAAAACAAGTCAAATTTTCAATTAAGTTAAAAAATAAAAAGTCAAGAAAACTATTCGGAGACATCCGGTATCAACCCTCAAAAAATCAAATTTATCACATTTATATTCATGAAATTACTTTAACTACCCATGGAAAAAAAAAAAAATTCTAAATGATTGTAAAATCCTTGAAGCCATTAATTGTATTGTTATAGTGTTTGATGCTTTTCTTCTCCATTGGTGCTTAAAAAAAGTGACTTTTTACGTCAAAAAGATATATAAAGAAACAAGAAAACTTGGAGACACGAGCTATCGATCCTCACGAAATTAGAGATGCGCTCTTTGATTACTCTTCCTTTGAGCTACATCCCCTTTTATGAAGTAATTGTGCGAACCCATGTTGAAAACAAGATATTTGTAAAAGAAATATAAATTTTTAATTTTGTAGTAGGAGTTTCTAGGGGTTCAGATGACTTTTTTTTCCTAGTTCTTTTTTTTTAATATTTTCACTTATATGAAAGGCATTAACGTCAACCTTACAGGCAACGCTAATAAACATGTATCAACGCCAACTTGTTGATGTTGACGCTGATAATACGACATCAATGTTGATTTTAAAGTCGGCGTTGGATGTGTTATTGTTTGAATTGAGTTTATACAGAGTTTGTGCTCCTTTTGTGCTCGGCATACAAGCCGATGATTTTTTGTTTTTTCCATTGGTTGTCAAAACAAGTCAAATATTCTTTTAAATTAAAAAGAAAAAGTCAAAATAACTATTCGGAGACATCCGGTATCAATTCTCAAAAATCAAAATTATAACAGTTATATTCATGAAATTACTTTAACTACACAAGGAAAAAAAAAAAAAAAACCTAAATGATTGTAAAATCCTACAAGCCATTAATTGTATTGTTATAGAGTTTGATGCTTTTCTTCTCCATTGGTGCTTAAAAGAACTAACTTTTTACCTCAAAAAGATATCTAAAGAAACAAGAAAACTTGGAGACACGAGGTATCGATCCTCAAGAAATCAAAGATGCGCTTTTTGATTACTCTTCCTTTGAGCTACATCCCCTTTTATGGAGTAATTGTGAGAACCCATGTTGAAAAACGAGATATTTGTAAAATAAATATAAATTTTTAATTTTGTAGTTGGAGTTTCTAGGGGTTCAGACGACATTTTTTTTTTTTTTTCATTTGTTGTCAAAACAAGTAAATTTTCTAAAAAATGGTTTAGAAAACTATTTGGAGATATCCGGTAACAATCCTCAAAAAAATCAAAATTATAACAATTATATTCATAAAATTACTTTAACTACCCAAGGAAAAAAAAAAAAAAACCTAAATGATTGTCAAATCGTAGAAGCCATTCATTCTATTGTTATAGTGTTTGATGGTTTTCGTCTCCATTGGTGCTTAAAAGAAGTAACTTTTTACCTCAAAAAGATATATAAAGAAAAAAGAAAATCTGGAGACATGAGGTATCAATCCTCAAGAAATCAAAGATACGCTTTTTGATTACTCTTACTTTGAGCTACATCCCCTTTTATGAAGTAATTGTGTGAACCCATGTAGAAAAACAAGACATTGTAAAATGAATATAAATAGTTAAATTTGTTATAGGAGTTTGAAGGGGTATAGGCAACTTTTTTTTTTTTTTTTTTTTTTTTTTCACTTTTAACAAAGGCATCAACGTCAACCTTACGGTCAACGCTAATACACATGTATCAACGCCAACTTGTTGATGTTGACACTGATAATACGACATCAATGTCGATTTTAAAGTCGGCGTTGATGTGTTATTGTTTGAATTGAGTTGACACAGAGTTTGTGCTCCTTTTGTACTTGGCATACAAGCCGATGATTTTTAGTTTTTTCCATTGGTTGTCAAAACAAGTCAAATTTTCTCTTAAATTAAAAAAAAAAGTCAAGAAAACTACGCAGAGACATCCAGTATCAATTCTCAAAAATCAAAATTATAAGAATTATATTCATGAAATTCCTAGAAGCGGTTAATTGTATTGTTATAGTGTGTGATGCTTTTCTTCTCCATTGGTGCTTAAAAGAAGTAACTTTTTACCTAAAAAAGATATTTAAAGAACCAAGAAAATTCGAAGACATGAGGTATCGATTTCAAGAAATCAAAGATGCGCTTTTTGATTACTCTTCCTTTGAGCTACATCCCCTTTTATGTAGTAATTGTGGGAACCCATGTTGGAAAACAAGACATTTGTAAAATAAAAATAATTTGTTAATTTTGTGGTAGGAGTTTCTAGGTGTTTTGACGATTTTTTTTATCTTCTTCCTTTTTTTTTTTTTTTTTTTAATATTTTCACTTATAAGAAAGGCATCAACGTCAAGCATACGGTCTACGCTGATAAACATGTATCAATGCCAACTTGTTGATGTTGACGCCGATAATACGACTTCAACGCCAATTTCAAAGTCGACGTTGATGTGTTATTTTTTTATTTGAGTTTATACAGAGTTTGTGCTCCTTTTGTACTCGGCATACAAGCCAATGATTTTTTGTTTTTTTCCATTGGTTGTCAAAACAAGTCAAATTTTCTTTTAAATTTTTTTTAGAAAATTCAAGAAAACTATTTGAAGACATCCGGCATAAATCCTCAAAAAATCAAAATTATATCAACTATATTAGTGAAATTACTTTAACTACCCAAGGAAAAAAAAAAACCTAAATGATTGTCAAATCGTGGAAGTCGTTAATTGTATTGTTATAGTGTTTGATGGTTTTCTTCTCCATTAGTGTTTAAAAGAAGTAACTTTTTACCTCGAAAAGATATTTAAAGAAACAAGAAAATTTGGAGACGTGAGTTATCGATCCTCAAGAAATCAATGATGCGGTTCTTAATTAGTCTTCCTTTGAGTTACATCCCCTTTTATGAAGTAATTGTGCGAACCCATGTTGAAAAACAAAACATTTGTAAAATAAATGTAAATTTTTAATTTTGTTGTAGGAGTTTCTAGAAGTTCAGACATCTTTTTTTTCATTCTTATTTTTTTAATATTTTCACTTATATGAAAGGCATCAACGTCAACCATATGGTCAACGCTGAGAAACATGTATCACCGCCAACTTGTTGATGTTGACGCTGATAATACGACATCAACGTTGATTTTAAAGTCGGCGTTTATGTGTTACTGTTTGATTTGAGTTTATACACAGTTTGTGCTCCTTTTGTACTCGGCATACAAGCCGATGATTTTTAGTTTTTTCCCTTGGTTGTCAAAACAAGTAAAATTTTCTTTTAAATTAGAAAAAAAAAGTCAAGAAAACTATTCGGAGACATTCGGTATCAATCCTCAAAAAATCAAAATTATAACAATTATATTCATGAAATTACTTTAACTGCCTAAGGAGAAGAAAAAAAACCTAAATGATTGTAAAATACTAGAAGCGGTTAATTGTATTGCTATTGTGTTTGATGCTTTTCTACTCCATTGGTGCTTAAAAGAAGTAACTTTTTACCTCAAAAAGAAATTTAAAGAAACAAGAAAATTTGGAGACGTGAGTTATCGATGCTCAAGAAATCAATGGTGCCTTTCTTAATTAGCCTTCCTTTGAGCTACATCCCCTTTTATGAAGTAATTGTGCGAACCCATGTTGAAAAACAAAACATTTGTAAAATAAATGTAAATTTTTAATTTTGTTGTAGGAGTTTCTAGAAGTTCAGACGACTTTTTTTTCATTCTTCTTTTTTTAATATTTTCACTTGTATGAAAGGATCAACACCAACCTGACAGTTAACGCTGATAAACATGTATGAATGCCAACTTGTTGATGTTGACACTGATAATACGACATCAATATCGATTTTAATGTCGGCGTTGATGTGTTACTGTTTGATTTGAGTTTATACAGAGTTCGTGCTCCTTTTGTACTCGGCATAAAAGCCGATGATTTTTAGTTTTTTCCCTTGGTTGTCAAAATAAGTAAAATTTTCTTTTAAATTAGAAAAAAAAGTCAAGAAAACTATTCGGAGACATCCGGTGTCAATCCTCAAAAAATTAAAATTATAACAATTATATTCATGAAATTACTTTAACTACCCAAGGGAAAAAAAAAAAAAAAAAAAAACCTTAATGATTGTCAAATCATAGAAGCCGTTCATTGTATTGTTGTAGTGTTTGGTGGTTTTCGTCTCAATTGGTGCTTAAAAGAAGTAGCTTTTTACCACAGAAAGATATATAAAGAAAAAAGAAAATTTGGAGACGTGAGGTATTGATCCTCAAGAAAAAAAAGATGCGCTTTTTGATTACTCTTCCTTTGAGCTACATCCCCTTTTATGAACTAATTGTGCGAACCCAAGTTGAAAAACAAGACATTTGTAAAATAAATATAATTTGTTAGTTTTGTGGTAAGAGTTTCTAGGGTTTTTGACGACTTTTTTTTTTTTTTTTTTTTTTTTTTTAAATATTTTCACTTATATGAAAGGCATCAATGTCAACCTTACAAACAACGCTGATAAACATTTATCAACGCCAACTTGTTGATGTTTCCGCTGATAATACGACATCAATGTCGATTTTAATGTCGGTGATGATGTGTTATTATTTGATTTTAGTTTATGCAGAGTTTGTGCTCCTTTTGTACTCGGCATACAAGCCGATGATTTTTTGTTTTTTCCTTTGGTTGTCAAAACAAGTCAAATTTTCTTTTAAATTAAAAAAAAAGTTAAGAGAACTATTCAAAGACATCCGGTATCAATCCTCAAAAAATCAAATTTATTACAATTATATTCGTGAAATTACTTTAACTACCCAAGGAAAAAAAAAAAAAAAAAAAAACCTAAATGATTGTAAAATCCTAGAAGCGGATAATTGTATTGCTATAGTGTTTGATGCTTTTCTTCTCCATTGGTGCTTAAAAGAAGTAACTTTTTACCTGAAAAAGATATTTAATGAAACAAGAAAATTGGAGACGTGAGGTATCGATCCTCAAGAAATCAAAGATGCGTTTTTTGATTACTCTTCGTTTGAGCTACATCCCCTTTTATGAAGTAATTGTGCGAACCCATGTTGAAAAACAAGACATTTGTACAATAAATATAATTTGTTAATTTTGTGGTAAGAGTTTCTGGGTGTTTTGACGACTTTTTTATTTTCTTTTTGTTAGTTTTTGTGTTGGCTTAATTCAGTTCCAAAATGCAGCGGCTACTATTTACGGGCTCAAACACTGATATAGATTGCTCAGAATCAAATCTTCACCGTCTATAATGTAGATTCATGTGTCGTGAACGTCCTTGCAAAATTTTAGCTCAATCGGACCACAATAGCCCATTACTCGGGGCTGTTGATCAAGGCTGTACAGCATTTCCAAAATGCTGTTTCATCCATTGCATGCCCAGTCCGGACAGGCCTTCCCTGTGTCCGGACCGCATTTCCAGAAACTTTATTTTTGCTCCGCAAGGCCGTGTCCGGACAGCCCATTAACCTGTCCAAACACACCGTACCTATTATGCCCAAAAACGTGTTTTTCGTGGGCTCAGGTCTAGGGTTCGATGTACTGATATATATACATTATTATAGAAGAGGGAGGCACGAATTTTCGCCCCCTGAGAGTTCGTCGGAGGCTGTGCTAAGAGAGATCATATGTGGTGAGCGTTAAATTGAATCTCTTAGAGTTTTAGTTATTCCTTTTTATAAATCTATGGTTGAAAAGTCTATCGGAATGGTCCGGTAAAGGAGAATCACGTTAAAAAAGATTGTGTGCAAGGAGGCGAGTTATAGGCTTGTCTATCTTATAGAGCCAAGGTCTTGCAAAGGGTTGTAAGTGTTCTTAGTGTCTGTAAGCTCTGGATAATATTTTAATAGTGATTTTCTGGGTTTGGCTGCCCCAGAAAGGTTTTACTTTTAGATCGGTTTCTAAAAGGTTTCCTCTTCGTAACCAAAATATCTGTGTCTGCCTCTTTATTGCTTTATATATTTTGGGTGATTGAATTGTTTATTGTTTCATAGTATTAATTCTGCATACATTGTGAAAAACAAGTTTTTAGAGTCGGCATAGCGTTTTTCAACTGGTATCAGAGCGGGTTCACTCTGTTTGGATTAAATTTCTGAGTGAGATCTGTTGACTCCTGTTTGCTATGAATACTTCTCAAGAGGAATATGATCTTATAAACTCCTTCAACAATTTGTTGGAAAAATTCACTCTTTTGAGACATCAATACACAAATTGTTTGGAGGATTTTCAAGATCTTAAACATGTGAGAGAATCTATTGTAACTAAATTGTGTGAATCACATGCTTTAATTGATTCTTTAAAATCTGAAAATCTTGTTTTAGGTTCTAAAGTTGGTTTTTTAGAGAATAAATTAAAAGAGTAAGAAACTCAATTGGAAAAATACTCTAGCAATTCCCTTGAGAATATGTTGCATACTCAGAATTCTGATTGTGATAAATCTGAGTTAAGTTTTAGTTGTCATGTTGCTTTGTCTTCTAACAATGATTCTACTTCCGAGATAATATTTATTAAATCAAAAAAAGTAGAAGACTCTTTGGTTAAAAGAAAAACAGCAGCTGTCTCGACCTCACAAGGTAAGGAAGTTAAGAAAATTCATATTGAACCTTGTGTATCTTACCCTAAGTATAGAGTCGTCCATCCTCCAAGGAATCTACCTCCTAAAAGGTTTATCCCTACTTGTCACCATTGTGGAAAAGTTGGTCACATTCGACCCAACTGTTTTAACTTGAAACCTCATGTGTCTAAAAATAAAAATTATGTTTCTAGGAAAGAACCTTTGGGGTTATGCACAATGATGATGGGAGGTTTGTCTAGATTAGACAAGATCGAAAATGTTCATGTCTCTACACCTTCTTTCAAGAAGGTTTGGGTTAGGAAGGATTATACCATTCACCCATTGAGGGGGAGTGGTAGTGATTTCACCTAAATTTAGGTGAGTAAATAACATGTCTAGGAATGATTGTTTTACTTATTTTTGAAAATAAAGAAAACTATTCGGAGACATCCGGTATCAATCCTCAAAAACTCAAAATTATAGCAGTTATATTTATGAAATTTCTTTAACTACCCAAGGTAAATAAAAAAACATAAATGATTGTAAAATCCTAGAAGTGGTTAATTGTATTACTATAGTGTTTGATGCTTTTCTTCTCCATTGGTGCTTAAAAGAAGTAAATTTTACCTCAAAAAGATATTTGAAGAAACAAGAAAATTTGGAGACGTGAGGTAGCGATCCTCAAGAAATCAAAGTTGCGTTTTTTGATAACTCTTCCTTTGAGCTACATCCCCTTTTATGAAGTAATTGTGCAAACCCATGTTGAAAAACTTGACATTTGTAAAATAATTATAAATTATTAATTTTGTTGAAGGAGTGTCTCGGGGTTCAGACGACTTTTTTTTTTCTTTTCATTCTTCTATTTTTAATATTTTCACTTATAAGAAAGGCATCAACATCAACCTTACAGTCAACGCTGATAAACATGTATCAACGCCAACTTGTTGATGTTGACGTTGATAATACGACATCAATGTCGATTCTAAAGTCGGCATTGATTTTTTATTATTTGATTAGAGTTTATACAGAGTTTGTGCCCCTTGTGTGCTCGGAATACAAGCTGATGATTTTTTGTTTTTTCCATTGGCTGTCACAACAAGTCAAATTTTCTTTTAAATTAAAAAAAAAAAATGTCAAGAAAACTATTCGGAGACATCCGGTATGAATCCTCAATGAATCAAAATTATAGCAATTATATTCATGAAATTTGTTTGACTACCCAAGGAAAATAAATAAACCTAAATGATTGTAAAATCCTAGAAGTGGTTAATTGTATTACTATAGTGTTTGACGCTTTTCTTCTCCTTTGGTGCTTAAAAGAAGTAAATTTTACCTCAAAAAGATATTTGAAGAAACAAGAAAATTTGGAGACGTGAGGTATCGATCCTCAAGAAATCAAAGATGCGTTCTTTTGATTACTCTTCCTTTGAGCTACATCCCCTCTTATGAACTAATTGTGCGAACCCATGTTGAAAAACATGACATTTGTAAAATAATTATAAATTATTAATTTTGTTGAAGGAGTTTCTCGGGGTTTAAACCACTTTTTTTTTTTTTTCTTTTCATTCTTCTATTTTTAATATTTTCACTTATAAGAAAGGCATCAACATCAACCTTACAGTTAACGCTGATAAACATGTATCAACGCCAACTTGTTGAAGTTGACGTTGATAAATGTCGATTCTAAAGTCGGCATTGATGTGTTATTATTTGATTAGAGTTTATACAGAGTTTGTGCTTCTTGTGTGCTCGGAATACAAGCTGATGATTTTTTTGTTTTTTACATTGGCTGTCATAACAAGTCAAATTTTCTTTTAAATTAAAAAAAAAAAAAAAGTCAAGAAAACTATAAGGAGACATCCGGTATCAATCCCCAAAAAATCAAAATTTTAGCAATTATATGCATGAAATTTGCTTAACTACCCAAGGAAAATAAAAAAACCAAAATGATTGTAAACTCCTACAAGCAGTTAATTGTATTGGTATAGTCTTTGATGCTTTTCTTCTCCATTGGTGCTTAAAAGAAGTAACCTTTTACATCAAAAATATATTTAAACAAACAAGGAAATTTGGAGACGTGAGGTAGCGATCCTCAAGAAATCAAAGTTGCGTTTTTTGATAACTCTTCCTTTGAGCTACATCCCCTTTTATGGAGTAATTGTGCAAACCCATGTTGAAAAACTTGACATTTGTAAAATAATTATAAATTATTAATTTTGTTGAAGGAGTGTCTCGGGGTTCAGACGACTTTTTTTTTCTTTTCATTCTTCTATTTTTAATATTTTCACTTATAAGAAAGGCATCAACATCAACCTTACAGTCAACGCTGATAAACATGTATCAACGCCAGCTTGTCGATGTTGGCGTGGATAATATGACATCAATGTCG